>NC_056071.1:64975523-65289690 GCF_016772045.2 Ovis aries | reverse complement strand
TCCATGGGACTCTCAATAGTCTCCAGCACCACAGTTCAAAAGCATCAGTTCTTCAGTGCTCAGCCTTCTTTATGGTCTAGCTCACATCCATACACAACTACTGGAAAAACCATAGCTTTGACTAGACAGACCTTTGTTGGTAAAAGAATGTCTCTGCTTTTTAATATGCTGTCTAGGTTCTTAATAGCTTTTTTTCCAAGGAGCAAGCATAGTTTAACTTCATGGCTGCAGTCAACCATCTGCAGTGATTTTTGGAGCCCGAGAAAATAAAAGTCTCTCACTGTTTCCATTGTTTCCTCATCTATTTGCCATGAAGTGATGGAACTGGATGCCATGATCATTTTTGTGCATTTCTTTAATGTTTGATTTAGTAGAAAGCACCCAGGTTCTCATATGTGTTTCTGTGTTATCTGTAGTGATAACCTTTTCTGTATCATTTACATGAAGAAAATCTAGCTCCTAAGATGGGGAATTAGAGGAGGAAGGCCTTGCAGAGCCTCCAGGGCCTCAGGACCCCGCTTTGAGAACTGCCCTCCTCGATGGTTCCACATGTTGTGCTCTTAACAGGCAGCACATCTCCTGCAGCCCTGCCTATAAATTTGCTGGGTCCCCTCGATGAACTGCCGGGAGGGCCTGGAAACACCTGTTCCGCTCCATTCATGTTCAGGGCTCTTTGTCCTTTGGCCTCAAGATGCCTCTGTTTTCTTCTTAGACATTTGGTTGTGCAACCCCAGGACATTTGTGTTAATAATTACAGCCAGCTACAACTCTCTTCAGTGAACCCTTGGTTGGGCACAGCCCTTCTGGTTCTGGGGGTAACCCTGCAGCCGAAGCAGCTGGGCCCGGGGTGCTCAGCTTGAGGCAGGGTCATGGTACACAGACCTCGTTACTCTGTCCACCCTTGTGTGTGTTTGGAATCTCCCCTTTGAACAATGAATCTGTGTTCTGCAGGCATCAGAAGTCCCTGTTTTCATGAACTTGTATCTTTTCTTAAAATTTAGTTTCAGTGTATCTGTTTAAATTAGAATTTAAGCTAATCAGCCATTCCAGTTAAGTCCAGAAGTGTTATTTCTCAGCCATTAACTAGTGATGGAATCTGAGGGAGCGTGAAGAATCAGGAAGCTTTCTGAAGGCTCAGTTCCCTAGGACTGCCTCCCTGGGAGGGCTCCAGCCATGGTGGGCCTGGCGGGCGGTGGTAAGCAGCGCTCTCTCCCTCCTCAGCTGGAGGCGCAGCTCGAAGACGCGGTGGCCGAGGCCTCCAAGGAGCGCAAGCTGCGGGAGCACAGTGAGAACTTTTCCAAGCAAGTGGAGAGCGAGCTCGAGGCCCTCAAGGTAGCGCGGCGAGTCTCTCCTCACCGAGGGAGCAGGGCAGGCCGTGGTCCTTGGCGGCTGCTGGGTGGGAGTCCTGGGAACCCGACGTGGAAGCTTGTGGGAGCTTTTCACTTTTCAGAACCAGATCCTTCACTTGACCTCCTAGAGCCAGCCCTCATACCCCAACACCTCTTGCTTTCTCTGTGTCTTGATCTGTGAATTCAGTGCTGGTCATTCTGGAAGAGCTCCTCACAGCCCATGTCCTGCTGGTCATCCGCAGGGGGCTGAGGTGGGGTGGGGCTGTAGGTGCTCTCTGTTAGCTGAGAGACCTCAGATACAGGCCTCCACTTTCTGAGTCTGTCCTCCTCATCTGTGAAATGGAGACAGCAGTCTCCTCCCTCTCACAGCTGGCCCTTCACCTAGACTTGGTGCCGTGACTGCGTCTCCCAGTCCCTTTCTTCCCCTCTGTAGTCTCGGAGCGCATCACACCTGTGCTGGCTGCTGATGTCTTCCCGCAGTTCTCAAATAACCCCGACCCCTCCCTTCAGCCTCCCCGATGCCCTCCTGTTCTCCAGCCTCGTGCAGCTCGCCCCCCACCCCGTTCTCCTCACCCCTCACTCCCACGCTCAAGACCCTCCTAGCCTGACAGCTCAGTGCCCACGTCGCCGCCTGTGACAGCAGAACCCCTGTGTGACCCTGTCATCAGGAGGCGCCTGGCTCACGGCCCTCCAGAGGGCGCTCTGGTGCGAGTGGATAGACCGCATGAGGGGACCTGGAGGGCCACTCACGTCAGAGTGTGAGCAGGGCCTCAGCGTCCCAGGCACATCTGGATTTCCCAGGGCAGAGCCCCCCACCCCTGCAAAGCCTGCCCTGCAGCCGTGGGGGAAGGATCGGTGCCCGCCGCTGGGAGCGCTTACTGTGTCTGTCTTCGGCGGGGTGAGGCAGGGCCCTCAAGGAGGACACAGAGATTTGTGATCTGTCTGAACCTTTGCCCTCAGATGAAGCAGGGGGGCCGCGGGCCAGGTGCCACCCTAGAACATCAGCAGGAGATTTCCAAGATAAAGTCTGAGCTCGAGAAGAAAGTCCTGTTTTATGAAGAGGAGCTGGTGAGACGCGAGGCCTCCCACGTGCTGGAGGTGAAGAACGTGAAGAAAGAGGTGCACGACTCCGAGAGCCAGCAGCTGGCCCTGCAGAGAGAGGTCACGATGCTGAAGGACAAGCTGGAGAAGTCCAGGCGAGAGCGGTGAGTGCGCCGCGTGGGGCAGGCGGGGGCGAGCCGGCCGGGGCCCTGACGCCCGTCCTGCGTCCTCAGGCACAGCGAGATGGAGGAGGCCGTGGGCACCGTCAGGGACAAATACGAGCG
Organism: Ovis aries; assembly: GCF_016772045.2. Lineage (NCBI taxonomy): Eukaryota > Metazoa > Chordata > Mammalia > Artiodactyla > Bovidae > Ovis > Ovis aries. The sequence goes on along the minus strand of NC_056071.1, from coordinate 65,287,016 downwards.
GGAGAGGGCGATGCTGTTCGAGGAGAACAAGAAGCTGACTGCCGAGAACGAGAAGGTGATTGAAGGGCTCTGAGTGCCGCTCTGTGGGAGCTGCCATTCTTTTCACTCTTGAGTCTTAGAAGTTGGGTGTTTCAAGTAACTTAATTTCTAAATGATAGAATATGTTTGGTCTTTAAAGTGGGATGTTTTCATTTAGTTACAAGCTGTTGATTACCTGTAACCACTAGCTCTGATCACTTTGACACTCATATTTCTATTGAAGCGGGGCTTAAGTTACATACGGCCAGGAACCCCACATTGGAAGTTAGGTTGGCAAACCCTCATAACAGTGAAAGAAAACATGAAGACCCTTCGAAAGAGCCTGCAGTTTTGCGGTGCTGACGTCACATGTAAACGAGTAACGAGTCATGTGTCCCGACTGTTTCCCGCCAGCTATGCTCCTTTGTGGATAAGCTCACGGCTCAGAATAGGCAGCTGGAGGATGAGCTGCAGGATCTGGCATCCAAGAAGGAGTCGGTCGCCCACTGGGAGGCCCAGATCGCGGAAATCATCCAGTGGTACGTGCCTGCGGGCCTGGTCACAGTTCCCCAGCTGCTGGCCCGCCTCCACAACTCACACTGCTCCTCCGCGGGCTCGGTACCCAGCTCACCTCAGTCTCCCCCAGATAAGTAACATCCAGGGGCAGCAGTTCTGTCCAGTGACCGTGATGTGGGACTGCAGGTGGGAGGCAGCACCCCACGTGGCCCATGGTGTGGGTCGGGCTGGCCCCGCATGCGGAGACAGAGCAGAGCTTCCGGGAGTCCAGAGAGTGAGCTGGGACTGTCCTGCCCAGGCGTCAGAGGTCACGGTGCCTGGGTGGCGAGGTGCGGAAACTCCGTGTCTTGAGGAGGGATAGCGGGCAGCGCTCCCTCACAGGATGGCCCTTTCCCCTCTAGGGTCAGCGACGAGAAGGACGCCCGGGGTTACCTCCAGGCCCTGGCCTCTAAGATGACCGAAGAGCTCGAGACGCTGAGGAGCTCCAGTCTGGGATCAAGAACGCTGGTGGGTCTGGGTCTGGAAGCCGCGTCCGTGTTGCTTTGTGATGCTTAGGGGCTCTACCTTGATGTGAGTTGAGTGATGGGAGAGGCTGCTATGAGACCTGCGCCTTCTTTCTGATTTAGGAACTGACGGCTATGCGGGGTCTCTGGTGGTGCGGTCTGCTCTCTAGTTTGGTGCGTGGCCTCTTGCTGGAGCAGGTCTCCTGTGGAGCATGGGCTGTGGGCACACAGGCTTCAGTAGCTGTGGCCCATGGGTGTAGCCGCTCTGCAGCAGGTGGGGTCTTCCCAGACCAGGGGTCAAAGCCATGTCCCCTGCATTGGCAGGCGGATTCGTTACCGCCTGCTGCTAGCACCTTGTCAGTTGTCAGGGAATCACAGGTTGCTTCGCCACCATTCATCTGGTTGGCAAATCCCTACTGAGTCAGCAGGCTCGAGTTGGGACGGTGCTCCGCCCTTGTAGAGGGTGCTTTGTTAGTGTGATGATCCACTGTCCGGTGGCCGATGTGACTCTGCGAGCGCGGAGCGTGGCCAGCGCCAGGCTGGTGGTGCTGGTCCCTCTCTCCTCCTCTGTCCCCCTTGTTAAAACATGCACCTGTGACTTACCTTGTGAGACTCACAGAGTAAGAGTGCAGGGAAAGCGGAACAGCTTCATTGGAATCACAGCTAGAATTAAACTTCGTGGACACGCAGTTTATTCCATGTTCTGGTTTGAGGCAGGGTCCGGGGAGACTGACCTGTCTTTTAATTTCGTGGCTACAGTCACCATCTGCAGTGATTTTGGAGCCCCAAAAAATAAAGTGTGCCACTGTTTCCATTTTTTCCCCATCTATCTGCCATGAAGTGATGGGACCAGATGCCATGATCTTAGTTTTTTGACTGTTGAGCTTTAAGTCAATTTTTTCACTCTCCTCTTTCACTTTCATCAAGAGGCTCTTTGCTTTCTGCCATAAGGGTGGTGTCATCTGCATATCTGACGTTATTGATATTTCTCCCGGCAATCTTGATTCCAGCTTGTGCTTCTTCCAGCCCAGCGTTTCTCATGACGTACTCTGCATATAAGTTAAATAAGCAGAGTCACAGTGTACAGCCTAGACGTACTCCTTTTTCTATTTGGAACCAGTCTGTTGTTCCATATACAGTTCTAACTGTTTCTTCCTGACCTGCATACAGGTTTCTCAAGAGGCAGGTCAGGTTCTCTGGTATTCCCATCTCTTTCAGAATTTTCCACAGTTTATTGTGATCCACACAGTCAAAGGCTTTGGCATAGTCAAGAAAGCAGAAATAGATGTTTTTCTGGAACTCTCTTGCTTTCTCAATGATCCAGTGGATGTTGGCAATTTGATCTCTGGTTCCTCTGCCTTTTCTAAAACCAGCTTGAACGTCAGGGAGTTCACGGTTCACGTATTCTCGAACCGTGGCTTGGAGCATTTTGAGCATTACTTTACTAGTGTGTGAGATGAGTACAGTTGTGCGGTAGTTTGAGCATTCTTTTGCATTGCCTTTCTTTGGGATTGGAATGAAAACTGACCTTTTCCAGTCCGATGGCCACTGCTGAGTTTTCCAAATTTGCTGGCATCTTGAGTGCGGCACTTTCACAGCATCATCTTTTAGGATTTGAAATAGCACAAATGGAATTCCATTACCTCCACTAGCTTTGTTCGTAGTAATGCTTTTTGAGACCCACTTCACATTCCAGGATGTCTGGCTCTGGGTAAGTGATCACACCGTCGTGATTATCTGGGTCGTGAAGATCTCTTTTTTGTACAGTTCTTCTGTGTATTCTTGCCACCTCTTCTTAACGTCTTCTGCTTCTGTTAGGTCCATACCATTTCTGTCCTTCGCTGAGCCTATCTGAGCATGAAATGTTCCTTTGCTGTCTCTGATTCTTTTTGAAGAGAGCTCTAGTCTTTCCCATTCTGTTGTTTTCCTCAGTTTCTTCACACTGACCACTGAGGAAGGCTTTCTTATCCCTCCTTGCTATTCTTTGGAACTCTGCATTTAAACGGATACATCTTTCCTTTTCTCCATTGATTTTCGCTTCTCTTCTTTCACAGCTATTTGTAAGGCCTCCTCAGACAGCCATTTTGCTTTTTTGCATTTCTTTTTCTTGGGGATGGTCTGGATCCCTGTCTCCTGTACACTGTCATGAAACTGCATCCATAGTTCATCAGGCACTCTAGTGAGAGTCTAGTGAGATCTAATCTCTTTAATCTACTTCCACTGTATAATCATAAGGGATTTGATTTCGGTCATACCTGAATGGTCTAGTGGTTTTCCATACTTTCTTCAATTTAAGTCTGAATTTGGCAATAAGGAGTTCATGATCTGAGCCACAGTCAGCTCCCAGTCTTGTTTTGGCTGACTATATAGAGCTTCTCCATCTTTGGCTGCAAAGAATATAATCAGTCTGATTTCGGTGTTGACCATCTGGTGATGTCCACGTGTAAAGTCTTCTCTTGTGTTGTTGGAAGAGGGTATTTGCTATGACCAGTGCGTTCTCTTGGCAAAACTCTATGAGACTTTGCCCTGCTTCATTCTGTACTCCAAGGCCAGATTTGCCTGTTCAGTCCAGTTCAGTTCAGTCGCTCAGTCGTGTCCAACTCTTGGTGACCCCATGAATCGCAGCATGCTAGGCCTCCCTGTCCATCACCATCTCCCAGAGTTCACTCAGACTCACGTCCATCGAGTCCGTGATGCCATCCAGCCATCTCATCCTCTGTCGTCCCCTTCTCCTCCTGCCCCCAATCCCTCCCAGCATCAGAGTCTTTTCCAAGGAGTCAGCTCTTCGCATGAGGTGGCCAAAGTACTGGAGCTTCAGCTTTAGCATCATTCCTTCCAAAGAAATCCCAGGGCTGATCTCCTTCAGAATGGACTGGTTGGATATCCTTGCAGTCCAAGGGACTCTCAAGAGTCTTCTCCAACACCTCAGTTCAAAAGCATCAATTCTTCAGCGCTCAGCCTTCTTCACAGTCCAACTCTCACATCCATACATGACCACAGGAAAAACCATAGCCTTGACTAGACGGACCTTAGTCGGCAAAGTAATGTCTCTGCTTTTGAATTTGCTATCTAGGTTGGTCATAACTTTTCTTCCAAGGAGTAAGCGTCTTTTAATTTCATGGCTGCAGTCACCATCTGCAGTGATTTTGGAGCCCAAAAAAATAAAGTCTGACACTGTTTCCACTGTTTCCCATCTATTTCCCATGAAGTGATGGGACCAGATGCCATGATCTTCGTTTTCTGAATGTTAAGCTTTAAGCCAACTTTTTCACTCTCCTCTTTCACTTTCATCAAGAGGCTTTTTAGCTCCTCTTCACTTTCTGCCATAAGGGTGGTGTCATCTGCATATCTGAGGTTATTGATATTTCTCCCGGCAATCTTGATTCCAGCTTGTGTTTCTTCCAGTCCAGCGTTTCTCATGATGTACTCTGCATAGAGGTTAAATAAGCAGGGTGACAATATATAGCCTTGACGTACTCCTTTTCCTATTTGGAACCAGTCTGTTCCATGTCCAGTTCTAACTGTTGCTTCCTCACCTACATACAGATTTCTCAAGAGGCAGGTTAGGTGGTCTGGTATTCCCATCTCTTTCAGAATTTTCCACAGTTTATTGTGATCCACACAGTCAAGGCTTTGGCATAGTCAATAAAGCAGAAATAGATGTTTTTCTGGAACTCCCTTGCTTTTTCCATGATCCAGCAGATGTTGGCAACTTGATTTCTGGTTCCTCTGCCTTTTCTAAAATGAGCTTGAACATCAGGGAGTTCGCAGTTCACGTATTGCTGAAGCCTGGCTTGGAGAATTTTGAGCATTACTTTACTAGCGTGTGAGATGAGTGCAGTTGTGTGGTAGTTTGAGCATTCTTTTGCATTGCCTTTCTTCGGGATGGGAATGAAAACTGACCTTTTCCAGTCTTGTGGCCACTGCTGAGTTTTCCAAATTTGCTGGCATCTTGAGTGCGGCACTTTCACAGCATCATCTTTCAGGATTTGAAATAGCTCCACTGGAATTCCATCACCTCCACTAGCTTTGTTTGTAGCGATGCTTTCTAAGGCCCACTTGACTTCACATTCCAGGATATCTGGCTCTAGATGAGTGGTCACATCATCATGATTATCTGGGTCGTGAAGATCTTTTTTGTACAGTTCTTCTGTGTATTCTTGCCACCTCTTCTTAACGTCTTCTGCTTCTGTTAGGTCCAGACCATTTCTGTCCTTCATCGAGCCCATCTTTGCATGAAATGTTCCCTTTATCTCTAATTTTCTTGAAGAGATCTCTGGTGTTTCCCATTTTGTTATTTTCCTCTATTTCTTTGCATTGATCGCTGAAGAAGGCTTTCTTATCTCTTCTTGCTATTCTTTGGAACTCTGCATTCAGATGCTGATATCTTTCCTTTTCTCCTTTGCTTTTCACCTCTCTTCTTTTCACAGCTATTTGTAAGGCCTCCCCAGAGAGCCATTTTGCTTTTTTGCATTTCTTTTCCATGGGGATGGTCTTGATCCCTGTCTCCTGTACAATGTCACGAACCTCATTCCATACTTCATCAGGCACTCTGTTTATCAGATCTAGGGCCTTAAATCTATTTCTCACTTCCACTGTATAATCATAAGGGATTTGATTTAGGTCATGCCTGAATGGTCTAGCGGTTTTCCCTACTTTCTTCAATTTAAGTCTGAATTTGGTAATAAGGAGTTCATGATCTGAGCCACAGTCAGCTCCTGGTCTTGTTTTTGTTGACTGTATAGAGCTTCTCCATCTTTGACTGCAAAGAATATAATCAGTCTGATTTCGGTGTTGACCATCTGGTGATGTCCATGTGTAGAGTCTTCTCTTGTGTTGTTGGAAGAGGGTGTTTGCTATGACCAGTGCATTTTCTTGGCAAAACTCAGTCTTTGCCCTGCTTCATTCCACATTCCAAGGCCAAATTTGCCTGTTACTCCAGGTGTTTCTTGACTTCCTACTTTTGCATTCCAGTCCCCTATAATGAAAAGGACATCTTTTTTGGGTGTTAGTTCTAAAAGGTCTTGTAGGTCTTCATAGAACGGTTCAACTTCAGCTTATTCAGCGTTACTGGTTGGGACATAGAGTTGGATTACCATGATATTGAATGGTTTGCCTTGGAAATGAACAGACATCATTCTGTCATTTTTGAGATCGCATCCAAGTACTGCATTTTGGACTCTCTTGTTGACTATGATGCCTACTCCATTTATCCTAAGGGATTCTTGCCCACAGTAGTAGATATGATGATCATCTGAGTTAAATTCACCCATTCCAGTCCATTTTAGTTTGCTGATTCCTAAAATGTCAACATTCATTCCTGCCGTCTCCTGTTTGACCACTTCCAATTTGCCTTGATTCATGGACCTGACATTCCAGGTTCCTATGCAATACTGCTGTTTACAGCATCAGATCTTGCTTCTATCACCAGTCACATCCACAACTGGGTGTTGTTTTTGCTTTGGCTCTGTCTCTTCATTCTTACTGGAGTTATTTCTCCAGTGATCTCCAGTAGCATTTTGGGCACCTGCTGACCTGTGGAATTCATCTTTCAGTGTCATATCTTTTTGCCTTTTCATACTGTTCATGGGGTTCTCAAGGCAAGAATACTGGAGTGGTTTGCCATTCCCTTCCCCAGTGGACCACAATCTGTCAGAACCCTCCACCATGACTTGTCTGTCTTGGGTGGCCCAGCACGGCATGGCTCACAGTTTCATGGAGTTAGACAAGGCTGTGGTCCCTGTGGTCAGATTGGTTAGGTTTCTGTGATTGTGGTTTGTGTCTGTCTGCCCTCTGATGCCCTCTCAGCACCCTACCATATTACTGGGGTTTCTCTGACCTTGGACGTAGGGTATCTCCTCTCGGCTGCTGGCCGCTCCATCCTTAGAAGTCTTTACCTACTTCCTCCTGGGTCTGCTCACCTGAGCCTCCCTGTGGCCGGTCCCTCCATCGCCTCTAGGTGGCGCCCCACTGTGCTCCCCACACCCCCGTCTCCACTTTACTCCTGCGGAGGAAAAATGAAAAATTCTTAACTGTTTTCAATGAAAATGTAAATAGAAGCCAGCAAGACAGTCTCTCCAGATTTCTCTTATACTCTTGAAAGTCAGTGAGATACATCTGGAGTCTCAATAAGAAGGAATGCTGTCCTCAACTGGTGTGTTTCACTGTAGCCTCATCCTTCAGTCCATCCCATCACGCTTCCTTTCTCTTATTAGTTTAGTCTTTTAATGATGTAGTTACTAGGATGATAACAGGGCACGATGTTTCAGGATGTAGAAAAATGAGAGTAACTCTGATCCTAGAATATAGCTTAAATTACTCTTTTACAGAGTGTAGTGGAACCATGTAGAGAAATTACCCTATCAGCTCAGTTTTATTTTTAAGAAAGTAAATTTTATTCTTTAGAAGACCTCTAAGAAAAAAGTCACAAAATACCAAAACTATAATTGGGTCCCATGGACTTTAATAACATCTGAGAGTTAATATTTAAATATAATAATAAAGTCTTAAGATTCAAAGAAGATAAATTACCTGTTAGTATTAATGTTGTTAAAGGAGTGAGTTGGTTCAGAATGTGTTTTAACATCTGAAACCACTTCTGCAGGACCCCCTCTGGAAAGTTCGCCGCAGTCAGAAGCTGGACATGTCTGCACGGCTGGAACTGCAGTCAGCCCTGGAGGCAGAGATCCGGGCCAAGCAGCTCGTGCAGGAGGAGCTGAGGAAGGTCAAGGATGTGAACCTCTCGTTTGAAAGGTGCCTGCCAAACCGGGGCTGTTGGGACGAGCAGAGTGCTGTTTCTGGGGCACAGATGAGCACGTGCAGGGTTTCCAGGGCAGAATGAGCGTGTGTGTGAGTCTGCAGTTTTGAAGCGTCCGTGTTTCTTTCTGAGTGTGAACGGGGTGCTTGCCACCCTGAGCTGGGTGACAGGACCCGCATGTCCATGGACACCTCTCTGGCCTTCCTGTCCACCTCTTCAGCTTAGCGTTGTTTTCTTTAAAAGGTAAAATCACACACTAAAATATTCAGAATTTTTTCCCCATCTTCAAGCAGTCATAGAAAACACTGTTTGACAAGGCAGTGAGTTCAGCAGATGCTTGATGAGAGCCCGTCGTCTGGGGGTTCCGTTTTGTTCCTCATGATCTGTAATGACCTGCAGCCTTAAGAAAGCTGGGCTGCCCTGCCTGCGGTGGACCTGTCCACGTGGTTGGCTAAGCCCTGACATGTCTTTATGGGGGGGGTGACCTGGAAGTGATGGTGTCACTAACAGGACCTTGTGTCAGTTTGGGGCTGAAAAACTAATCATGGTAATAGCTGCTATTTAAATACACTGCCTCTGTGCTTGGAACTGCTGTGAGACTGTCGTTCTATGAAAGCACATGACCCTTCCAGCATCCCTGTGAGGCGAGCGCATGTACCACCCCCGACCTCACAGTGCGGGGTGAGGGGAGGGCGGTGACCGGTTCTCCTGGCGTCACCGTGATCAGTACAGGGCTCTGAGCGAGGCTTGCTGCCCGCCTCCCCCCTGGGTCCGCTGGGCCCTGCCCTGGCCCGTCCTCGCCACGCTGGGAGCAGAGGCCCCGCTGCGCGTGCAGTGGTGTGGCTCTTCGGCGTGGCCCACTGTCGTGCTCATTCTGGGGAAGACGTTTTGGGGGCCTGACAGCTGAGTGACTGAGCCGTGGGTCCTCAGAGGTAGGGGCCGTCAGAGACCCCATTAGGGCCTCATGAGATACAGTCTGTAAACTGTGACTTTAAAGTGAAGCTCGTGTATGATCCATGATGCAGTGAGCAGCAGCTGATGCTGAGAGTGGGCTTGAGTGTCCGTCCAGTGGGTCTGGGTGCTTTCTCAGACACCTGGGAGTAGCAGCCCCCCCAACACACACACAGACATACACAGACACAGACACACACACAGACACAGACACACACACCCCACACACACACACCCCTCACCAGCCTAGCTACTTGACACTCTGAACCAGCACAGAGATGACCTGAGCTCAGGGCACTTAAAGCCTTTTATTTTGTATTTTAGCAAACTAAAGGATTCTGAAGCTAAAAATAGAGAACTACTAGAAGAAATGGAAATTTTGAAGAAGAAGATAGAAGAAAAGTTTAGAGCAGATACTGGTAAATTAGGATCATAAGCTTCTGAATTGTTTATGTATAAACCTTTTTTAATGAAATGGTTTTATGTTAGATTTAATTTCTTTTAATTTTAATGGTTTTTAGTTCTATAAGGAAAGCGCTTACCCTAATCCCAAAGCCCAAATTCTGGAATAGGGTATGTCCAAAGAGGCCTCCCAAAAAGGCAGCCGCGGTTTCCGGTGTATTCTTCCTTTGTTCCATCTTGAAAATATAAAGCAGGTGCCTGTGTCTGTATCGTTAGGCCTCACAGAGGCCTGCCCTGCCCTGTCCTGTGCTCAGGCGAGGCCACGACCCTTGGCTGGCCCGAGTCCTTTGTGCAGCCGGCTCGGCACAGCACCCGCTCGGTGTCCTGCCGCTGCAGTCCCCTGCCGCGGGGCGTGCCGTGTGCGTGTGACATTTGCTGCAGGGCTGCTGGTGGAGAGTGAGCGTGCAAACCTCAGGCTCAGCTGTGCTGGCTCTGGGCTCTGCTCCCGGGCTGTGGGTCTGTGTCCCCGGCACAGGGCGGGTGGGGGTCCCTGCCTTGTAGCCTCGCCCACCAGGGGTGACCTCACTCGGAGCGGGTGAGAAGTGGCACCACATTCACATTTCTTAACGAGTGAGGTTGCGCATCTTTTCATGTGTTTGAGGGCAGTTTGTACCTCACTCTGTGGTTTATGGATTTGTATTTTCTATCCATCTGTAAAAGTTCAGATTGTGGCTTTTTCTTAATTCTTAGAAGCTGTTTATATGTTGAGGGCTAGAGTCTTTTGTTTGACGAAAGTTGCAAATAATTTTCCTGGTTTGTCTTTTTGTCTTTTTACTTGGCTTATTATTATTATTATTATTATTATTATTATTATTCTTAATTTTGTCTGTGCTTCTGCCGGGCCTTCATTGCTGCAGGAGCCCACGTGGTAGGCTTCTCGTTGCTCTGGCTGCTCTTGCGTTGGCAGGCAGAGTCTTTACCACTGAGCCACCAGGGAAGCCGCCTGATTTTTTTTTTTTTTTGCCAAGCATTAGGTGTTTTTTGTTACTGTTTTCATTTTGTTTTGCTATTTTCATTTTTATGTCAGATTTGTTAGTTTTTTTCCCTTTTTTAAGTCATAGGGAAATATTCCCCAAGTCCCCAGTTGTTCAAGTAATTCACCCATGTTTTCTTCAGATACTTCTGTGACTTCATTTTTAAAATTTAGATTACTGATCCATTGGGAAGTTACTGTGACATAGAGTTTGATGAGGACCCATTCTGTCTTTTTTTCTGAGACTTGTTAGTTGTCTGATTCCAATTATTAAAAGTTCCTCTCGATGCTGACTTCAGATGTCAGTCTCACCATAGATGAGATGAGTTGCCATGGGGGCTGAGGGCTGTTTCTGGGCTTCTACCTTGTTCATTGTCGATGGGCAGGACCCCTGCTTCTAATTAGAACATATGCTTCAGTGAATCTGCGTTAGTACTTGGTAGGCCTCCTCCCCTCCTACCCCCTCATCTTAGAGACCCCCAGGTAGTCTTCTTGGTTGCTCCGGATGTCCAGCTCTGGGGCAAGTCTAATGGTATTTTTACTGTAATCGCATCATATTTGTTAGTTCACTTACAGAGAATCGCTGTCTTGATGATAATGATTCTTCCTATAAAGCTTAAGAAGCAGTCTTAAATTTTGTACCTTGACAAGTCTTGTTTTATTCTTACAGGACTCAAACTTCCAGATTTTCAGGATTCTATTTTTGAGTATTTCAACACTGCACCTCTTGCACATGATCTGACATTTAGAGTAAGTGTTTTTTTAAGTGACAAATGAATTTATGATAAATTAGAAATATTGATAGTTTAATATGGTTTGGCTACCTGTGACCACAAACATACCAGTAAGTTAACATGAGACAGTTGTCTCAGCTGTTGACCAGGGATGCTGAATGCGTGAGGTTTGAGATGGTTAAGGTACGTGGAGTGTACCCAGAGAAGTGTTCCCACTTCCTCAAATCACATGGGGTGAAGGAGGTGCTTGGCACCTTCAGGGAAGAGACCCCTGCCAGCCTCCACCTGGGTAGTGAGTGTTTCAGACAGTTTTTAAAACACACATTCTCCCCCTGCAGCCGGTCACATTACCCCTTCAGTGGCTTCTGTGCAGACTTGCCGATGGGTGGGGTGGGTGGTATGGAAGAACAGCCCGGCTCCTGGCCCCTGTGGAGGTCCTGGTGGTGCAGCTCAGGCCTCCACTTGGGGTGACTGCACCAGAGGCAGCCAGAGCGCCCGTGATAGGAAGCAGCTCCCGGGAGCAGCTGGGCCCGTCCTCCTCGGCCGCTGAGGCTCTTCACTGCACCCCTTGGAGATGGGGCAGTCGGTCCTTCTTTCCCCGAACTGCAGGGTGGACCCTTCCTGGCCACCCCTGAGACGAGCCAGTGAACATAGTGACCTCAGGTCTCACTAACGGGGCCTCTGATGTGTTTGTCGTTGCTTTTGTTTCCTTCTTACCAGAACCCTGTAAACCTGCAGGAAGGCTGAAAGTGGCACGGCGAACATACACGTGCCGCTCGCCTGGCATTCTGCCCATTGCTCTCTCCCTCTCTCGGGTACACTCGGAGCTTTTTGAGCACGAGTTGCAGGCATCGTGACCCCCAGACACTAAACTGTCTGGTGCTTCTTTGCTGAGGTCACTGAGCACAGGGCCGCTCCCCCGCAGGGATGGTTTGCACAGCTGCCCCCCCTCTGCCCAGGAGCCAGCGCCTCTCTGGTCTCCTTCCATCTGGAGTCACGGCCCCCACCTCACCCCCCTTTATAACTCTGATATTTTTGTAGTATCCACACCAGCTGTCTTGTAGATTGTCCTCCACTCTTCCTCTTGATTAGACATGGGTTGGATGTTTCGATGTGAACTCTGTACCGGAGATGGTATGTGCTTCCTGCAAGTGGAGGCCGCTTGGCTCAGCACTGGGGATGCTAAGCTTCTTGGCCCTCAGGTGGAGGTGGTGTCTGTGGACCTGCCCCAGCGGGACTCAGGAGGTACCAGTGGTCATCCGCAGGTTAGCGGACCACCGTGATCCTAGCCTAGCCCAGTTGTTAAAAAACCGAAGCAGATCTGTGTTGCTCACAGATCTGGGGGTACCTTCTCGGCACCCATCTATTACATGCACCTGTCAAGAGGGGTTTTTCTCGAATGTGTGATGTCGCCTTTTCCCGTAAGTCCTCAGTTTTTAAGAAGCAAATACATGTAACTGTTCACACTGGCAGCTCTTCAGACACACGCTGCAGGTCAGCCCCATGCCTCCTCCCAGCGCTGCAGGGCCAGACACAGACTCCCAAGAGGCTGAGACTCGGGTCGTGGCCAGGATGGGGTGGCCTTTCTCTAGAGCTCGTGGACAGCGGCAGGCCATGGGCCAGGTGGTCTCTAGCATGTCCCTCCTGTCACCGGGGGCGGCCAGAGGGGCAGGCTGCGCGTGACCCTAGACCCCGTCCCCTGTAGCCAGCACTCCTGCTGTTTTTCACGTTTAATTTTCGTCCCTCGCTACCCCGTGACTTAAGTAGGAGGAACAGTTACTGATGAAAAGCTCCTTGTTCAGAGTCGGGGGTGTTAGGAGGGTTTGCAGACCTGAGAATCTTCTGATAGGAGCTCCTGGTCTGCCTTCCCCGTGCGAAGCTGTAGTTCACACTAAAATGCTGGCCACAGCACTGAAGCAGTAGGTTTTCCTGGAGGTCTGTCTCAGGTGGAAACACTGGTTTCGTTCCTCTGTCCGTCACAAGCAAGGGCTCCGTCTCTTCCCGCACATCCTCTCTGCCAGCCTCTTGGGAGGAAGTCAGTCACGGCCAGCGTGGGGCCCGCCCTCATCGCTCTGAGTGCGGCCCCTCCCCATCCCGCCTGCACCCTTTAGATCAGTTGTCCAGCTAAATGAGATCAGTGGGCTGCTCCTCGGCTACAGTTAGATTACGAAATGTTCTTTTGCCCTTCGTTTATCTAAAAATGCAGCTCTAACTCATTTATGTACCTCGTTTACGGGGGAAAGTTGCTTATATCTGTGGCTAATTGATCTGGCCTTTCCCTTACGAGTGTGCTTACAGATTCACACGTCGCAGTGCGTGGTCACGCGTGTGTTTCTGTGCACACCCTGCTTCCCGTGTGAATTTGGCTCCTTAGGCAGCAGCCTGGCTAATTCAAGCCAGTGGAAAGTGTTTCTCTGATGCGGTTCGATGGGATTTCAGTGTGGAACTGCCTGCCCAGCTACCCTGGGTCACCTGTTGATAAGGCTACGTAAATTGTGTGTGTTCGTAAAACACAGTTGCTGGTGACGAGGGAATGTTCGAGTCGGGAGCACTCCTGAGGTCATCTGTAGGTGGTTTTAGAATGTGGCTTTAGCTCCAGCTTGTGAAAGTAATTTGAGAGTCTTGAATTCTTAGAGCCAAGCATTGCTTCCCTGTGTCATGGAACTTAAAGGGAAATTCCTCCTTCTGGTCATAGGTCCACAGCCCTTTTTGATGTTAGAATTTATTCTCGGTCCCAGAAACGAGGTTCTGGAGCACGTGGCTACTTCAGCTTAGGGCTCCTGGGTGTAGAGTGAGTCATGGCCTGTGAGCTCAGAGGGCGGGCAGGCCAGGCTGCGGTTGGAGGGTGAGGCCTCGGTGGTAACCCTCCCTCACGGTCGCCCCCACCCCAGGACGCTGAGGGCAGTGGTCTCGGGAAGGCAAGACAGTTGTGAGTGAGATGGGGTCCGTGGTGGGATACTGCAGGAATGAGTCTGGGCTGGGACCCCAGGTCCAAACGCACTTTTTAAATGAAGAACGTGCAGTCAGCCTCTGACTTCTGCAGGATGAGTTCCCTTATCCCCACAGTGTTTCTCTGCCTTTGTTTTCAGACCAGCTCCACTAGTGAGCAAGAAACACAAGCTCCAAAGCCAGAGGCGTCCTTAGCGGCCTCTGTGGCTGCGGGCGCAGAGCAGCAGGAGGTGAGCATCGCCCTGTCGACCCCCAAGAGCTGGGCTCTGCCCCCCTCCCCATGTCTGCGCGCCTCACGGACCCTCACAGGCGCTACCCTGACAGCTTGTCCCTCTGAGGCGGCCTCGTTCGAGAATTCCCATTGGGGCCTCAGCCTGCCAAGGGTAGCTCCACGGCCGTCCTGACAGCACAGTAGATTGAGACCGCAGGACGGTTCCTGCTAATCAGTGCTGCCAAGTGAGGCGTGCGCTGAGCTGGACGCTGCTCACTTGTCCCCGCTTGTCCTCAGGACGTGGCCCGGGCCCCTCAGAGGCTGCCCGCTGCACCGCTGCCCACTGCACAGACCCTCACTCTGGCAGGACCAAAGGTAGGGCTTCCTCTTCCCTGGGGGGCGGGGGGGTTTCTTGGTTTTAGGCAACTTTGTGTAAACAAGCCGAACTTAATGTTTTCGTTTACACAGTAATGTTTTGTTCTGAGTGGTGTGTTGAGCCATAAAGTGTCAGGACCCTGTGTTTTCTTAATTAAACCAGTGACACATGAATGCATTTTAATTGGAAAATTTCAGAGTCTGGTCTCCCCGGTCCTCTTCCCTCTCTCCCCAGACCGCATCTCCTTCCCCGATAGAGTGCCGCTCTCTGTAAGTGTCTGTTAAGTCCCTGCTTCACGTGTATTCCCATGTATCTGGTTGCACTTCAGGCTCTAGAGAACCATGTGGCTTATGGGAGGCTATTTTCCCCCCCACATAAATGGAAAGCTGCTGAAAGTGCCACTTCCTAACTTCTGCTCGTCAGTGTATCTTGGAAAGCTGAGCCCGACGTTCGGGTGTGATGAGGTCCTAGGTTCCCAGTTTCACAGGCATCTGGCCTCATGTGCTGGGTGCTTTCCTTCTTTAATGTAGGCACAGCCTCTCTTAAGGCAAAAGATGCAGACAGCCATGCCTGAAACCAAGGGGGCTTGGTTTCATTTGAGTCTAGCCAGCAGCCAGGCTTTGGGCTTGCAGCTCTCAGGGAGGCAGAGAGCAGACCGGGCTCTGGGCTTTGTGCTGGTCGAGCCCTCGTTCCGGCAAATGGCAGCACAATGTGCCCTGAAGGGCGCTGGTCCCTCCCTTTTGCTGCCTTGAGCTTTACCAGCACTGTGGCTCTCTCTCCATTGTCCCTCGTCCCCTGTCCGCTCTCCCAGTGAGGAGTGTTGGGTTTTTCCAGACTCTTCCTGGGAGGAATGAGCTGCTGTGGCAGGGCTGTGCACCCCAAAATGTGACCCAGGCCAGCCCTGGAGCCCCTGTAGGCAAGGGGCTCACGCCAGTGTGTTACCAGCGGTGTCTCCGCCCTGACCCCCCAGCCTTGCCAGTGTGGGCAGCGAGGGTGCTCGCTGTGGGAGGCGCATGTGGGCTCCTTCTCTGGGTCAGCCTCTCCGTGGATGGCACCCCTGGGAGCCACGTACCTCATGGTGAAAGCACGCGATTCAGCCTCTCGAGGTCGCACCCCAGAGGTTGAAACATTTGCTCCCAAGTAGGCGGCCCCATGCTCACCTCCCTGTCTCACCCCGATGTCCTTCCTGCAGCCGAAGGCGCACCAGCTGAGCATCAAGTCCTTCTCCAGCCCCACGCAGTGCAGCCACTGCACCTCCCTGATGGTGGGGCTGGTCCGCCAGGGCTATGCCTGCGACGGTGAGTGCGCCTGCCTGCCGCGAGGGCGCGGGGCGGGGGTGGTGAAGGCCCGGAGCCTGGGGTGGCCCCACCGGGAGGGGGCCCCGCAGGCTCCTCTGTTGGCTGAGGCGGGCCCAGCCGCGGTTGAAGTCCTGCTGCGGCGGACAGTACGCTGCTCCGGGGCGGCCAAGGCACCTGCTCATCCTTGTTTGCTGTAAAATTAACATCCACATCTGTTTTCCAAAGTAAAGGAAAGCAGAGTAAAAAAAAGAGCTTTAAAATACTTCACTAGCAAGTCGTCTAGAGAGAAGCATCGCCATGTGGCCTCTGTTCTTCCGGGCCTGTCATTACTAGCAATTTACGCCTCCGAGTCGTGTGCCTGCCCTGTGCCAGGGCCGATGAGTGTGCAGAGAAGTTAATCTGCCCCGCGTCCATGGGAACTGTTCCCTTTTGGGGGTGCCACACATCCCCTGCGGCCGCTGCTTCGGGGTGCGGGTCTCACGGCACATCCCGTGCTTTTGCAGTGTGCTCGTTTGCCTGCCACGTGTCCTGCAAAGACCGCGCCCCCCAGGTGTGCCCCATCCCCCCTGAGCAGTCCAAGCGGCCTCTAGGTGTGGACGTGCAGAGAGGCATAGGAACAGCCTACAAGGGCTACGTGAAGGTAGGATGTGACCCACGGCCATGCTCTGGCAGGCGGCCAGCCTGCTGACCACAGCCACGCCCGGCTGCACTGGAAATCCATCCCTTTGCCCCATGTGCCGATTCCACATGCCCTGCCCTCCTGGGGTCCTCCGGACCCCGCAGAAGCACCCATCCAAGGCCTCTTGTCCCACCTCCTGGGCTGATGGACTTTAAGCCCAGTGCCATTTGAAGGCGCTGTGCCGGGCCCAGCACTCCACGACACGCCACGTTTGCTGTGAGCACGCCCACGCTGAGCCACCCACCTTGTCCCCTGCAACCCTGTTGGTGATGGGGGGCTCCTCCCCAGCAGCGTCCTGAGCTTTCCTGGGCCCAGACGCAGCTCTGCTACCAGCCTGGGCCGGCCAAGCAGCAGCCGGGGTGGACCCCGGCACGGCAGCCACCTCCAAGAATTCTCCCGGGCCTGCCTCTCCACTGCCTGCGACTGGTGCCCTGGCCCTGGGGGACACGGTCACTTTGATCTGCAGATCCCCAAACCAACCGGGGTGAAGAAGGGGTGGCAGCGAGCCTTCGCGGTGGTCTGTGACTGCAGGCTCTTCCTGTACGACCTGCCCGAGGGCAAGTCCGCCCAGCCCGGCGTCCTGGCCAGCCAAGTCCTGGACCTCAGGTCAGTGTGTGCGGTCTGCCCTCGTCCTGGGCGTGTCACCTGACCTGCGTATCTTACAGCGGGGGTTCGCTGCTTGGTCGTCTTTAACCTTGTTCCTTCCTTCACATCCTTAGTCGTCATGCCACCTTGTAACGGGCCCGCTAGAAACTTTCCTGCTATGGATGATTTTGCCCTGAATGATTTGCCAAGTAGGCATCTGATGAGAAAACTATGTACCCCGGAACAAAGAGAATATAGCCCACGCACCGCGCAGCCTGGGGTGGCCTGTGTGCTCTGCCTCCGGGAGCCCTGATTCCCTGTGGCCACCGCATCCGCTCAGCGGCACCTCTCACAACCCCCCTGTGCCTTGTCAGCTCCCTCCTGCCATCGACACAGGAAAACGCAGAGCCCCCCGTAAATGTCCCACTCCCTGAAATGGGCAGAACAGCAACGCTGTGAGGCCTGGGGCTGTGAGAAGACTAAGCCAGTTAAGAAACAGGGCGAGCTTAGCTTGGAGCCTGAGGGTGCAGCTGACAAAGCGGCCACATCCCCCACGTGGAGAGCCTGTCACTGTGCCACCTGCCTCAGCCAGCTGCTCTGCCTTCTGCCCTGCAGCTGCCTTGGCAGCGTCGGTACCTGGGGGGCCTGTGGGGCAGGGGTGACCAGGGGCACCTGCGGTTTGGAAACGTCCCCAGGTGGTCCTGCGCATCCCCCCACACACACACACAAACACAGGTGTGCCCAGCCCAGCCATGCTGAGAATGCACTGAGCTTCCCGGGCGTCTGCTGCTCACAGCTCAGGGTCAAGAGCTGCTGGGGGTGACTCCCCGGCTGCCACGGCAGACTTCATTCCCCTGTTTACGGCCAAGCAGAGGACACAGCAGAGATGTGGTGTGTGCCTGCCGCGCGGCCTGGCATAGCCAGAACATTGTGGCTCGGGGAGGGTTTAGTCCCGGACACCCCCCGCCATCGAAGCACACTCGACAGTCTTAGCCTCTGTAGGCCGGCTTTGTCCATATCAGTGTTTCCTATCCGGACGGAGGCAGGGAGCCACCGTTGTGTTCTGGAAGGTTTTCCCAGAGGTGTCGTCTCTCACCGAGGTCCCACGGGTGGAGGACGGGCCCCCTGTTCTGAACGTGTTATTTCTTACAGAGATGAAGAGTTCTCTGTGAGCTCCGTCCTGGCTTCAGACGTCATACATGCCTCACGCCGAGATATTCCATGTATATTCAGGGTACGTTTTCTTCCTGGTTTTTCAACATGTTTCATTAATTATTAAAGAAGTGCATGTGGTTAAAATGAAAAGGTTAATGAGCATGTTAACGAGCATTTTCTAGTGTGGTAGCAAGGAGTTCGCGTGAAGGGACCTCCTGTTTCTCTAGACTGTCGGCCTCTCCGCTCATCCATCCACCAGCCCCCCAGTGCCAGGCCTTCCAGCTCCATCCTTGTCCTCGGTGTGTCTGTCCTGGCCCTTCCGTCCAGGGCACTGAATGCTGAAGCCGCCTCATGAGGTGGCATTGGGGAAACGGGCCTTTCAGCCTCCCTCCCCAGGACTCACTGGGCATTAACCTGAGCAAAGCAGGAAAGGAAAAGGTAGATGCTGCCGTCAGCAGCCTTGTTGGCGGAGGCAGGGTGTCCCTGCTGGGCGCACCCTGCTGGGCTGGTGGTGGGTGCTATGGCTTCAGGAAGCTTCCAGAAGAATGAGTTCCCCCTCTGCTGGGAATTTTCACAGCTACAGTAAAATCTGGTTGACCACACAACCAAGACCACGGATCATTTTCTGTAAAATCACGTCTCTGTTCAGAACCTGCCTCTGTACACAGTACAAAGAGTCGCCGTCACTGTGCCAGGACGATTCTGTAGCAGCTAGAGTCGTGCGCAGCTCCTGGTGCTTGCGGGGGGAGCCCCCGGGAGGTGGCTGTGCGAGAGCCCTGTCCCTGCACGCTGCTTTGTTTCTCCCCTCTCTCTCTGCCTTTTTTCTCTGCTTTGGCTGCATCGTGCAGCTTCCGGGATCTCAGTTCCCTGACCTGGGGTTGAACTTGGGCCCTTGGCAGTGAGAGTGTGGCATCCTGACCACTGGACTGCCAGGGAACTCCCACTCTAGCTGGACACGTTCTGAGAGTGGGTTTCCCAGCTGTGACAAGAGCAGTTAGAGCGAACAGTTAGCCGGTTTTGGTGAGAGTGGAGTGCCCTGCCCTCAGAGGTCAGGCTGCTCGCGGCCCCTGCGGGCAGCTGGACCAGGATCCCAGCGGCCCTTGGAGGGAGCGCTCTGGGCAGCAGCCTCAGGCTCACCCCTCCAGGCCGCCTGGCGCTGGCTCCGTGTGCCATTGTCTTACGACTCGTCTGTCTTGTTTTCTGTCCTGAAGGTGACGGCCTCTCTCTTAGGTGCGCCTTCTAAGACCAGCTCGCTGCTCATCCTGACGGAGAACGAGAACGAGAAGCGGAAGTGGGTGGGGATCTTGGAGGGCCTGCAGGCCATCCTCCAGAAGAACCGCCTGCAGAGCCAGGCGGTGCACGTCCCCCAGGAAGCCTACGACAGCTCGCTGCCCCTCATCAAGGCCGTGCTCACGGCCGCCATCCTGGGTGCGCATCCTGCGCCACGGTGCCCGTGCAGGGGGCCAGGGCGGGTGGGCATCGTGGGAACTCATAGTTAACTCCGGAGACAGAGGATCGTGACTTCCTTTGCGTCGTCCGCAGACGGGGACCGGATCGCCGTTGGCCTCGAGGAAGGGCTCTACGTCATAGAGGTGACCCGGGATGGTAAGTGTATGGCGCTTGGGCCGTCAGCTCTGTGCCGCAGGCACGGGTCAGTGGTGGGGACGCGTAGGCATTAAGGTGGGTTTCCTGGTTAGCAGAGTTCAGTTTCCGCGTCAGAGAGCTTCACAGAGAAGGGGATCGGCCAGCGGCTAAGGAGAGGAACAGGCCACAAATGAGACAGACGGCGGACAGCTGTCTGGCACTTGTCCGCCCACCCCATGGGCTGCAGGCAGGGCCCGCCTGGTCTAGTGAGGTGCCGAGAGCAGTCTCGAGAGTCCTCCCAGGGAGGGTGGGGTGAGGGGAGACGGGCACACTGAGGCTTTAGCAGACAAAATGCTCTTCCTTGCTTCACGCTTTGATCTTTCATTCCTCCCAGAAGGAAAAGCAGGAGTATCCCTGAGTCTCCCAGATCACTGCCTGGGCCTGGCTCCAGGGGTCTCCCTGGGGAACAGGGGGCTTCCCTGAGGGGGTGGTGGCCCCTTCCCCGGGAGCCCGGGGTCTTGGCACTCCAGCCCCAGGGAAGAGGTGGCTGCTCTTGTGGAGCTGTTCCCCATCAGGATCCAGACCCAGGGCTCTGACTCAAACCCCAGTGGAGGTTCTGACCCAGGGAGGGTGTCGAAGGTCCTGGGTTGGTCTGGGGCCCCCAGGAACAGGTGGGTGCATCCTGCGAGTGTATGTAAGGGTCCAGTGAAGCTGGTGACAGCCCTTTGGTTTCCAGATGCAGGGTCTTGGGTTCAGGGATGAGGGGGAATCCAGGGTGCACCCTCAGGGCCTCCCTGCACTCAGCACCTCCCAGCCAGGGGTCTGGGCCAGGGCCATGAGAGAGACGACACAGCGGCGGAGACAGCAGGGTGTGGACCAGGAGGGCTTCTGAGAGCGGCGGGGGCATCCACAGAGCCCTCGCCTCACGCTCCCGCCCCGTCCCACAGTGATCGTCCGTGTGGCTGACTACAAGAAGGTGTACCAGATCGAGCTCGCCCCCAAAGAGAGAGTCGCCGTTCTCCTCTGTGGCCGGAACCACCACGTCCACCTCTGTCCGTGGTCCTCCTTCGATGGGGCAGAGAGCAACATGGACATCAAGCTTCCGGAGACAAAAGGCTGCCAGCTCATAGCGACCGGGACGCTGAAGAAGAGCGGCCCCACCTGCCTGTTCGTGGCAGTGAAGCGGCTGGTCCTTTGCTATGAGATCCAGAGAACTAAGCCTTTCCACCGGAAGCTCAGCGAGCTCGTGGCCCCTGGCAATGTGCAGTGGATGGCCGCGGTCAAGGACAGGCTCTGTGTTGGCTACCCTTCCGGGTTCTCTCTGTTGAGCACCCAGGGAGATGGGCAGGCTCTAAACCTGGTAAATCCCAATGACCCCTCGCTTACGTTCCTCTCACAACAGTCTTTTGATGCCCTTTGTGCTGTGGAGCTCAAAAGTGAGGAGTACCTGCTTTGCTTCAGCCACATGGGACTGTACGTGGACCCGCAAGGTCGGAGGTCGCGCGCTCGGGAGCTCATGTGGCCTGCGGCGCCTGTTGCCTGTAGTATGTATATGTTTCCTGTTGCCGTACCCCGTCGCCGCCGCCGCCCCGCTGGTCAGCACGTGTCCTCCCTGCCTCGGTCTGTCCTCCCGCCCCTCAGCCGAGTGCTTGGGGTGGGCGGCAGGAGAGGCGGACCCCCAGCTTGCTGCAGAGGACAGGGTGGGCCTGGGGCCTCTCCCTGGCCGGCCAGCTGGGCTTGCCCACCCCTCCATTGGGGGGCCCTCAGCTTAGGAGCCGAGCAGCTGGCTGGCCTCGGGGGGAAGGCAAGGCGGATGGGAGAAGGACCTGCGTTGTTTCGCTTTTTAAAAAGACGTTCTTGGTGACGTGTAAACTTAACACGGTCATGACAACAAGCTACAGGTTTCCTTGGGCAGAAAGCACTCAGCCCTGACCGCTGGGGCGGGGTCCTCTCGGGACAGACGCCGTGCTGCGGGCGGGAGCCGCTCCGGGTGCTCAACCGAGCGTCCTTCTGCCAGGATGACGGCGCCAGCCGCTGGAGTCTGTGCTCCACGCCCTGCCGGCCTGCCGTCTGCTCTCGTGTCAAAGAGCCTGACCGCAGATCCTGCCTGCTCAACACAGGGTGTAGGAGGTGGTCTGCGTGGCCACCCGCACGTCACACGTCAGCTTCCAGCTGGCAGGCAGGAGGGGGTGTCCTGTTTTTCCCTGATTCCCTTAAAGTATCCTCTTGGGTCTGCCTTGTCGCTGGCCTCACCAAACTGGCAGAACACCCATGGGCTGTGACCAGGAGCTGGGGCCCGAGGGGGGCTGGCTCTTTCCCGGCCTTGTTTGCCCTTGGCTGGGGCCTAGGCACGGTGTGGGCAGCTGTGGCCTCAGCATCTCCCCTCCTGGTCTCTCCCGCCGCGCCCCCTCATCCTCGTGGGTGGCCAGTGCAGGAATGGGCTCGCAGCCACCTGGTAACTCCAGCGGGATACAGATCGCTGGGGGCCATGCGCTCTGATCTTGGCCGTAAGGGAGCTGGCGTCAAGGTTGCTGCATTCTCTACCAAGTCCAGCCCTCTCTCGTCTTCTGTGTTCGGTTCATCTCTGTGCACGGCACAGACACCAGCCAGTTCTAGAGCTGCAAGACTCATTCAGGAGCTCTCAGGGTGGAGCACTAGCGCTGCTTCCTGCTCATTGCGAGCCCCACGTGAGCACGCGCGTCCTCACACACACACCACCCCACCCCAGCTACAGGAGCCCCATCCTTCCGAGGAGCAGCCTGGGAACCACACAGGGCGGTGACCTGCCCTACCGCACAGCAGGGGCCTTCCTGCTCATTTAACCGGTTACTTTTTTGTTCAAGTGGGCAGCTGAGTGTATCAGTCTGTCAGTAAACCGTCTGCAGACAGAGCCCCACGGGTTCCTGCATGAGGGGAGCTGCCCCTGGAACCCCCGCGTGGGTCAGGTCTCTGAGGCCCTTCAGGGTCCTCTTCATCATGTGCAGCTCTCAGGAGGCCTCACGGTTTGTCCTAAATGTCACTTCTGGGACAGTTTGGCAACTGGTTTCAGCATCTTTTGTTCCCTAAATCCTGTTGTATTTTCTTTTTTGTGCTCCAAAGAACAGGTGTGATCAGGCAGCCCATTTGGAATCTAATAGCAACATAGCAGAAGCTTTTTAGAAATGCAGTTAAGTGTGATGTGAGCAGAGACTTCCAGCCTTGGGACATAGGACCGGAACCTAGGCTGAGCCAGAGCCCCCCGTCCACTCGGCGTGACAGCTGCGCCTTCCAGGATGCTCTCTGGGCTGGCTCACGTCTGCCCCATTGTCCTAATGGCGGGAAAGTCCCTGTCCCTGTAGACCTCAGGTGCTGGCGGGCCAGCAGGCCCCCATCTCCCAGCCCTGCCCCAGGAGGGTCTTCCATCCAGACCTGCGGTGAGAGGGGAGAGCGGCAGGTCCCCAGCCCGTGGCAGGAGGGAGATTGTCATTGTGTGTGTTCAGACCGGCTACAGGAGGGTGGCCTGCAGACAGCTTCGGGGAAGGCCAGCGCCTCACTCAGAGCAGATCGGTAGTTTCTTGGGGGAGATTTTAAGTATTTACTCAGAAGTCTGACTTCCTGGAATCTCAAAGAAGGAGTTTGCCTTAAGGAAAAAACGTTAGGCCCCTGCCTGGATTTGCAATGCATTCAGCCTGAAGTAACAGTAATAAGCTTCTGCTATAACTGTATAGCAAGCAAGCTAAATGAAAACCGAAGTTTTGAGTAGGTAGTCAGTGTTCAATGTGTGGTGGTATTTAAAACGCTGTCAGATGTCAGGAGCGGAGGTTCCCTCCGCAGTGGGGGCCCCGAGGCCTGGGCCGTCGCACCCCCGTGCGGGCGGGTGGCCTCTGGCACCGGGCAACCCAGGCTCACCCCTCTGCTCCGTGTGTGCCAGGTTGCAGCCCCACGCACGTCACGGTGTATAGCGAGTATGGCGTGGACGTCTTCGATGTGCGCACCATGGAGTGGGTGCAGACGGTCGGCTTGCGCAGGGTAAGGCTCGGGGTGCGTGTGTGGTGCCCGCTGCCTGCGCAAGGCAGCCACCTCACCCATCGTTCCCAACACAGATTCGGCCCCTGAACTTGGAAGGCAGCCTCAACCTCCTCAACTGTGAGCCTCCCCGCCTGATCTACTTCAAGAGCAAGGCCTCAGGTGAGCCCTTATTGCGGAGGGAGCGGAGGATGGAGTGGGGTGGTAGGGGGCTTCCCAGGAGTCAGCAGCCGTGCGACCCTTCCCTGGCCCACAGGAACCGTGCTCAACGTGCCCGACACCTCGGATAACAGCCGGAAGCAGATGCTTCGGACCCGGAGCAAGCGACGCTTCGTCTTCAAGGTCCCGGAGGAGGAGCGGCTGCAGCAGCGGCGGTAGGAGCCGCGGGGGCGGGGCGGGGTGGGGGGCAGGGATGGGGCGGGGCCTCACGCCGCCTCCCTCTGCAGGGAGATGCTCAGAGACCCGGAGCTGCGGTCCAAGATGATCTCCAACCCCACCAACTTCAACCACGTGGCGCACATGGGCCCGGGCGACGGCATGCAGGCGCTCATGGACCTGCCTCTGGTGAGCCCCGGCCGCTCCCGCCGCACCCCCTCCCCGTGGCTCCCCAAGGGTCTGTGGCCGTCACCGTCTCTTACCGTGTCATGAGGAAACCGCTGTCAAAAACGACTGCTGGAACAGCGCAGTAAGGGCAGGTAGCATACCTTGCTCTCTCACTGCCAGTTCTTAGCGCAAAGCTGACCCGCTGCAGCTGTCCAGAGGGCTTTCCCAGCCTGTTTCCCCACGGAGGCCCAGGGCCTCTGCCTGGTGGTGCTTCAGGCTCCGCAATGGCCTGCACACTCTGCCTGGGGCCTGGCTACCCGCCCCGGCAGTCGGTGCATGTTCCCGAGCTGACACACTGCTCTCTGTGCAGAGCGCTGTGCCTGCGGCCCAGGAGGAGAGGCTGCCGGGCCCCGCCCCTGCCAGCCTGTCCCGCCCGCCTCCACCCAGGAACAAGCCCTATGTCTCGTGGCCCTCGTCAGGTAGGGGCCTGGAAATGGGGCTGGGCTTGTGGTTCTGCTCTCAACTGTCTCCCCAGGGTGATGGCCGTCTTTGTTTTGTAGGGGGATCTGAACCGGGAGTGGCTGTGCCGCTAAGGAGTATGTCTGACCCTGACCAGGACTTTGACAAAGAGGTGAGGTTCGCCTGGTGAAGGCGGAGGCCCGAGGTCTGAGGCTCAGGCTGCCCTGGAGCGGCAGCTGTGAGTCTGTTGGGAGAAAGGAGAGGGTTCTCCCCTCCTGGTCGTGGCCTCAGGAGACCGAGGACTCCTTCAGGCCCTGCTGCCCAGTGGCTTGGCCCCCTGGCCTAGCTGAGGAGGGTTCGGCCAAGGGCCCCTGAGGTGCTGGGGCCCAGCTCTCCTCCCTGGCGCTGGCTGGGTGGGCATCCGCGTGCTTGGAGCGTGCAGGGCGGCTGCTCCCGCCGGCTTTTCTGCGTAGTCTCGCACACGTGGCTGGAACTCCAGGAGGTGCACAGCTGGCCTGTGTGTCTTGCTCTGTCTCCTCCTCCGACAGCCCCGTGGGATCGGAGTGTTGAGGGTCAACACAGTGTTCTCGGGCAGTCCCACTGCAGACAGCAGTGTCCTCAGTCCGCCCATGTGGTGGGGGAGGAGAGCGGGAGGCAGGGTGGCCTGAGGGCTGGGCCCCAGCAGCACTTCTGTGATGGGAGGCCAGGGGCGCAGGGCTGCTGAGCTGACGGCAGAAATAGGGCTCCAACCACACGAGTCCTTCACCTTCCTGGCCCACCCGGAGCTCCAGGTTTGAGGGTTGGCTGTTTGCTCCTCCAAGTCCACCTCTGCACCCTTCACCCAGCTGCTCTTGAGGGACTGTCTCCTCCTACTTGTTCACAGAAACTCTTCATAGATTGTGGGTATTACCTGTTGCGAGTACTTTTCCCAGTATCACTGACGTTTTAATTTTGTCTTTAATTGTAAAGGTATTGTCGTATAGAAATATAACACATAGAAATTTTTAGTTCTTATACAGTCTAGTCTCTCTTTTTCAATTAAGATAAATTCTCTTTCTCTCTGAGAACTTGGCAGGCTTTTCCTTTCTGTCATTGTGTTGTGAAAGTGTCTGAGGGAGTGTGAGAGCGTGTAAGTGTGTCTTAGCGTATGTGGGTGAGATCTGAGCCGCTTTCTCTCTAAAGCACATGGCACCACTTAACTTCCCTCTATCCTGTAGGGTTACCCTTTAGTATTTGTTAAATTCTTTTCATGTTTCTATTCCTGGAGCCTCTGCTGCACCACCTGTAACCTGAGAGCTAGCACAACGCATCTGTTCGTCCCCCATTTTCAGGACAGTCTCTTAGCTTCTCCCTCAGCTTTATTTATTGGTGGCTGCCTGAGTCTCGGTTGCTGCCCGGGCTTTCTCTGGTTACAGTGAGTGGGGCCTGCTCTCTGCCGGTGCGCAGGCTCCTCTTCATGGTGGCTGCTCCTGCTGTGGAGCATGGGCTTAGTCGGCCCGCGGTGTGTGAGATCTTAGTTTCCCGACCAGGCATCGAACTTGTGTCCCCTGAATTGGCAGGCGAGTCCCAGTGGTACATTTTGAAGTAGTGAGTTTGGGAAGTGTGAGTCCTCCAGCTTTTTCTTATGCAGTTTTCTTTTGACTCTTCTGGGTCCTCTGCTATTCTATGTGAATTTCAGGATTGGCTTTTCCAGTTCTATGCCTCCCCCAAAAAGTCCTTTAGGAATTTGGGAAGGACTACATTGAATCTGTAGGTTGATCACGTGGGGAATGTTGCCATCTTAACAGTAGTCTTCCAGTCCATGAAGATGGGATGCCTTTTGATTTATTCAGGTGGTCTTTTTAAAATTTTTTCAGCAGTGTTTATGGTCTTAGTATACAGATCTGTCACCTCTGGTTAAACCTATTCTTAGATATACTTTACCCTTTTGGATGCTATTGGAATTGTTTTCTTAGTTTCCTTTTCAGATTGCTCATTGCTGGTGTATAGAAGCAGAACTGATTTTGGGGTTGACCTTGCATCCTGCAGCTTTACTGAACTCGTTAAGCTCTTTAGTGTTTTTATCCCTACAGAGTCTGGTCAGCTGTGAGCAGAGATGCTTTTCCTTCTCTTTCCCTCGTGGATGCCATCTTTACTCACCCAGTGGCTGGACCTTGTAGCACGGTATTGAGCAGCAGTGATGGCAGCAGCCTGGCCTCGTTCCTGCTTTGAACGGGGAGCTTTGCCTTTCACCACTGGGCGTGAAGTTAGTGGGCTGCTCACTGACACCTTTGTCACGTGGAGAAAGTTCCTCTCTCTCCCCTGTGCTTTTACCATGAAAGAGCCTCACGTCTGTGACCTTGGACCACTTGGTTGCCACACTGCCTGGTTTCTTCACGGCAGAGTTACTCCTTTTTGTAATAGTTGCATGAGTTATCGGTGGTGCTGGGCCTTGGTTTGTGATCTCTCCAGCAGGGGCCACATGAGAAGTCTGTAGCGAGTGTGTCCTCGTATCTCAGAAGGAGACCGCGGGGCTGCCCCTGCCCAGGCAGCTGCCCTTGCAGGCCCAGGCGATGGTTCTCACGCTCTCCCCATTCTGTCTTCACAGCCTGACTCAGATTCCACCAAACACTCAACTCCATCCAACAGCTCCAACCCCAGCGGCCCGCCCAGCCCCAACTCCCCCCACAGGAGCCAGCTGCCCCTCGAGGGTCTGGAGCAGCCGTCCCGAGACGCCTGAAGCCGCTGGCTCCCGCCACAGGGCCGGGGCCCGGGCGGCCTCCAGCGCCAGTGCCAAGACTGAGCTGAGCCTCCAGTGTTGTCCAAGGAGACGTAGAGTCGACGTGTAGATATGGAGATGGAGAAAATGCTTTATTATATTAACGACCAATTCCGTGCCGCACTGTCTGGTGGTAGACCAGATCACCGTCTGCGCAGCTGTGAGGTGATGCGGCTCCGTTTGCACATGAAGGATGCCCCCGGCCCCTCCCACCCACCCAGGGCCAGCCACAGCCCCTGCGGGACGCAGGCAGCTCAGGACGGCCTCGGTGCCGCTTCCAGCCCATTCCCTGAAACCGTTTCCTAGGCGCTTAGGAGCATCGTAGGAAGTCGTATGCCATTCCCAGTGTCACTAGAGTCTTGAAGACAGGAAACGTGGAGGTTAGTTCGTGGCCTTTTTGTTCATTTAGCCTGTACATAGTCAGAGGCGGAAGTCCTCCTGCCGACCTCGTAGCCGTGGACAGAGGCCCTCCCAAGTCAGTCCATTCCCAGTCACAGCCACCTGTTCACCAGTCTCTACTACTGTGAAGTCAGCTGTGCTCTGTCCTGCTCGCTTCCACTGCTCAGCCTCCTGCCCTGAAACCAGTGGGTGGCGGGTAGCTGGGCCCTGTGCCCACGGGCCGAGAGGCCGCGCCCAGGGGCGCCCTGCCCCGCATGATTCGTGCCCTCTACTGGATGGTGTAGACACCGCCACACTCCACCCCACACCCTGCGCGCTTCTGCCTCCCCTCCCGGCGCCAGGGCCTGGGGCGGCCTCTGAAAGCTCGCCATGAGCCACCGGCAGGCTTCCTTCTGCCCTCTGCCAGCGGACGTCCTCGCGACGCTGTGGAAGACACGCATTTCCCATGAGTCAGCACTGAGCGACATGGGCACTGCGGCCTGCCCGCCCCCCCGGGCCTTCTGCTGGGGCTGGCACCTGCTGGGGGTTCTGGTTTTTACTTTTTTAATGTAAGTCTGAGTCTTTGTAATTATTGAATTGTGAGAACATTTTTGAACAATTTACCTGTCAATAAAGCAGAAGACGGCAGTTTTAAAGTTCTCGGTGGTTTGTCTGAATGGCACGCGCAGTCAGCTGGTGCCTGAGGGCCCCGGCACTGGAAGGCCCACCCTGTGCTGGAAAGAACCATCTTGCCTTGGAGCGGTGGAGGACGGAATCCATGTGGCAGGAGCCAGCCTCCAGGGCCAGGACCTCTCGCCTGCGCAGATCCCGGGGGGCCTCTGGGGACGCCCTGCATGGTGGTAGGCAGGGTCGGGGTGGGCTTCTGGCTAGAGGGAGGGGGCTGTCTGGCAGGTGTCCCTGCTAGGCTTCAAAGAGAGAAAACGGGATCGGGCTGACCATCCCCAGGAGGGGGCGCTCACAGGGAGGAGGGGGCGCTCACAGGGAGGAGGGGGTGGGTACATGGCAGTTGCAGAGCTCTGGGGGCCCAGGA
Organism: Ovis aries; assembly: GCF_016772045.2. Classification (NCBI taxonomy): domain Eukaryota; kingdom Metazoa; phylum Chordata; class Mammalia; order Artiodactyla; family Bovidae; genus Ovis; species Ovis aries. The sequence continues at coordinate 65,258,071 of NC_056071.1, read as the reverse complement.
GCCTCTGGCGGGCTGGGTGCACTGACCCGCAGAAAGCTCTTGGTGACACGTGGGCAGGGGGCCCTGAGGATGGACAGGACACAGAGAGCTGGCGCGCCATCCCTGGGAAGCATCCCGGGCCCCCTGTAGCTCCACCAGTCAGCACGGCCAGCGGGTCCGCCACCACCCCTGCTGGGGCAGGGGCACCCCGAGCCGCCTCCCCATCCCCACACAAGGCACAGGCAGACGCCCCTGAGGCAACGTCCAGCACCTGGCAAACCAAACACAAGTGCAGGCCCACGGTGAGCAGGCGGTGGACAGCCAGGCAGCCGGGTCAGAGAGCGCGTGGGGCATTGCCCCCCCCCCCCCCCACCCACCCAGACATCTGCCCCACAGGAGCACCTGTTGTCAGTCTGAAACACAGGTGCTCAAGGGTGAGCCTTTTCTAAATGAGATAATAGCTATTGTAAGTAACCACCGCCCACAATGTGGGCGAGCTTCACAAGGTGCTGGCCGCAGAGCAGAGCGATGGGAGCTTAAGAGTGAGTTCACCATCAGGTCATGGGTGGTCACCCTCAGGGGGACAGGTGTCCCCAACACGGGTCACACAGGTGTCTCCCTGACAGTTCAAGCTGGGCATGCATCCGTACACACACACACACCACCATCCCATGCCGGCCCGTCATTACCTACCAAGTCAGGGTCCTACCCCAAGCAGCTCAGCCCTCACCCACTGCAGACCTCACAGCTGCCCGCAGGAGGGGGTGCGGGCCAGGCCTGGCCTCAAGGCCTCCACCACCAGAGCCACCACCGGTCAGGACACACGCCAGCGCACCGACACCTGCAACCACGGCAGGCGGGCAGCTCTGGCCCCGCCGGCAGAGGGGACAGACCCACTGTGCCGCTGGGCCAGCCTGCTGGGCGGGCCAGTGCCTGGCCTGTCGGAAGTCCAGGCCCAACTGTCTGGCCCCGGCGCAGCCCATGCAACCTGGGCCTGAGGAGCTGGCAGCCGGCTCTGCCATCCTCTTCCCTTCAGCTCCCGACTCCCCCCACCACCCCCCTAGTAAGGGCCTCTTCCTGGGCTCCTCCGGAACACAGCAGGCCGTCCTAGTTACAGGAGGACCTTCTCAGGCCAGAACATTGGGCTGCCCCAGCCGATACGTAGCACCCAGGACCGCCCTGGGTGGCTAGGCGTCAGCGGGCACGGGCTCTGAGGACCACCCCTCACCATCCGCCCTGACCCTCCCAACTCCGACCAGGCAGGGACAGACGGGCGCGGGGGGGGGGGGGGGGAGGGGGCGGAGGGGGGTGGTCCACGCTGACAGCAGGTGCAAGAAATCGCTTTATTGGGCCAGGCCACCCCATCCTAGGCCAGCAGAAGGTGGGAGATCCCGCGATGCCCGTTGGATGGGGCTGGGGTCGGTCACGCGGCCGCTCAGGCCTCGGCCTCCCCTTCGCCAAACAGCGGATTAAGGAAGTAGCTGCGGCTGGAGCTCCTTTGGTCCGACTTCGGGGCCGGGAGCTGCGGGAGCGCAGAGTCAGGGAGCCCAGCCGCAGGGAGGTCCCGCACCCCCGACCCTGGGCGCCCCTCACCGCCTCCGCGGAGTCCGCCGCGTAGAACAGCGGGTTGTGGAAGCCCCGCGGCGCCCCGGCCCGTGCGGGGTCCGCCTCGTCGCGCCTCCTCCACCTGGAGGCGAGGACGCGTGTGAGCCCGACACACCCGAGCCCCGAACGCCTGCCCCGCGTACTGGAGCCCCGAGCCCCCGGCCCGCGTCCCCGAGCCCCGCGTACCTGAGCCTCCCCTCCCGGCGCAGCAGCAGCAGCGCCCCCGCCAGCAGCACCATTAGCACCAGCAGCCCCGAGGCCGCCAAGCCGCCCGCCAGCCCCGCGCGCGCCGGCGCGTTCAGCCCCGCCGCCGTGCCGCCCCAGACGGGCGCGCCGGACTCTCGAGTGGTCGCCGAGAGGACTCCGAGGGCCTCGCCTGCAACGCAGGGCGCTGGCTCAGAATCCCGGGGCGGGGCGGGACGGAGGATTGGGGGGGGTACTGGCAGAGGGGCGCCGCGGTTACCGTGCTCCGCGATGTCCTCCAGGAGGGCCCGGGCCAGCCGCCCCGCGCCGCCTGTCTCGGGCCCGGCCTCTACCAGGACCACCTGGATCTCCGTGTCCGCCTTCGTGCCCGAGGCTTCGCGGAGCCCGGGCGGGCGCAGAACCTTGGACACGGCCACTTGCAGCCCTTGGTACTGGGGCTGGAGAGGGAAACAGAGTTGGCCCGGGGACTCCGTCCCTCGGACCTGCAGGGACAAAGGGGACAAGGACAAGAGCTTTGCAGGCAGAAAGCGGACGCAACAAGGAGGCGGCGGAGGGGGTGCTCCCAGACCCCGGCGGCGGAAGGGTGGGGGCCGGGCTGGGGGCGCGGCCTCAGTACCAGAGCCAGAAAGGCGTGCAGCAGCCGCGCCCGGTACTGTTGCAGGTCAAAGGCAGAGCCGTGGGTCAGCGACACGACAGCTCCTGCAGCAGGAAGGGAAGGAGGGGTCAGCCCCGCAGGTCCGAGCCCGGCAGGGAAACAGGCTGGGACGAGCCAGGGTGGCCGCGCCGCCCCAGCTCTGAGGGGCGCGACGGGGCCCTCACCGCAGAGGTCGCAGCACTGCCCTTCGGGCCGGAGGGGCTCCAGGCATGTGGCCTGGGGGCAGCCACCACCCAGGGGTTGGAGCAGTGCGGCGCAGATCCACGGCTGCGCCTGCAAACGGGGAGCGGGTGTCAGCGCGGAGAAGGCGAGGGCCAGACCGGGAGAGAGCGCCGCGCGCCTTGGGAGAGAGCGAGCGGGAGACGGCGGGGCGCAGCGGCACAGGCCCGACCTCCCGCCCAGCGCCGGGCCCGGCCGCGCGCCACTCCAGCCGCCCCGCGGCGGGCCGCCCTCACCTCGGCGTTGCCGCAGACGCAGCCCGACGGGTCCGCGCAGGCCTCGGGGTCCACGCTCAGAGCGCCCGGCCCGTGGAAGCGCAGGCGGCCCGCGCGGGACGCCAGGAAAGCCGCCAGGTCCTCGTCGCGCGCGAACGTCTGCAGGTGGCCGGGTGGGCCCGGGAGCCGGCCGGGGCGGAGACCGCGCCTGAGCGCCCGGAACCCGCCAGGCTAGCAGGGCGGGAGGCGCTCCGGGGAGACCCCCGCCCGCCCCCCGCGCGCCCGGCCCACCTGGCCCAGCGCCTGGACGCTGCGGACGCGCACGGTGCCGGCGCCCGGGCCCAGGCCCACCCGGAAGGAGGCGTCGGCCGGGAAGACGACGTCGTCGTGGCGGCAGGGCACGCGCTCGGCGTCCACGGAGAAGAGGCCGCGCGCCGCGTCCCCCGGGCGCCACAGGCGCGGGTCGAGCCACAGGAAGCGGTCGGGGTCGAGGAAGCGCGCGCGGGCTGCTGGGCGGCGCGCGACCCTGAGCTGCGCCGGGAACGCGCCCTCCAGGCCGGCCCCGCCCGCGGCCGCGCCCCCCGGCCCCGCGCCCCCCGGCCCCGCGCCCCCCGGCCCCGCGCCCCCCGCCCCCCCCCCCCCGCCCCCGCGCCCCCCCGGCCCCGCGCCCCCCGCCCCCGCCCCCCCGCCCCCGCCCCCCCCGGCCCCCCGGCCCCCGCCCCCCGGCCCCCCCGCCCCCCGGCCCCGCGCCCCCCGGCCCCGCGCCCCCCGGTCCCGCGGCCCCCGCCCCGCGGCCCCCGGCCCCGCGCCCCCGGCCCCGCGCCCCCCTCACCTGTGCCGCAGTCCGGGCGCGAGCCGGCGTCCGCGGCGCCGAACCCAGCTCCTGAGGCCAGGACGAATTCCCCGTCCAGCGGCAAGAGCTGCGGGAGGCACGGGCTGAGGCGGCGGGTGGGCACCGGAGGGTCCGGCTGTGCGCCCACCCCCGAGCCCCGTCCCCGCGGGCGGGAGAGTCTAGGCCGCCGACTGGGCCGCTGACGGCGGGGCCGGGGGGCACTTCGCCCGGGCGGAGGGGCCGCTGGGCCGAGGGAGCGGGGAGTTTGCGGCAGCGTGGCTCTCGTCAGGGCCGCCGGCCCCCTGAGAAACTACAATTCAAGGGCCCGTCGGCTCCACGAAGCCAAGCCGCCGGGGCCCCTGGAGCAGCCCTCACCGTGAGGAAGGGCCGCGGGGCGGCTGGGGAAGAGGGAACCGGGGTGGTGGGGCCGCGGAGCCGCGCGCCCCCTTCCAGCGCGGGCAGCTCCTTCCAGCAGACGCCTAGGCCTCGGGTGTCAGGCCGCGTGAAGGCCCGGAGCGGGGCACCCCACCCCACCGTGGGGTCCGGGCGGAAGGTGAGGGCGGGGCCTGCTCGGTGTGGGGGTCCCGGGCGCTCAGCCCCTCGGGGGAGAGGCCCCAGCTTGCTCCCCAGAGTCTGCTCTTCAGCCCCCCAGGCACTGGGCTTGACCGGCAGGCTGACCCCGGGCAGAGTGAAGGTCACGGGCGAGCTTCGGCCGCGGCTGGGGGTGCAGTCCTGTGCCAGCCAGGCAGACGCCCCCCACCCCTGCAGGCGCCAGGGCCGAGCCCTGGGGACCGAGGGGCGCAGGCGCCTCGGGAGGGGCGGTGGGTATCCGAAGTGTGACGCTCCAACAAGAACTTGGTTTTCAACCGAGCCAAAGCGGAGAGTGTGGATAATACACGGTAAGTGCCATAGTTGAAAGACAGCAGGAAAGGGCCGAGAGAGAACAACCAGGAGAGGTGGGGGCTCGGCGCCAGCGCCAGCGTTCGGACACAAGGCCAGGGCGCGTCTGAAGAAACCCGCAAGAGGAATTCTCTGCATCCGAGGAAAGCTGGGAAACCTCGGCTGAAAGGTCTCACTGGGGACTTCCTGGGAGCCCGGTGGCTAAGCCTGCTCCCAGTGTAGGGGCTCGGGTCCAGTCCCTAGTCAAGGAGCTAACATCCCACACAGCACCACCAACCACGTATGTAAAAAAGAAAAAAAAAACTTTAAAAAGGAAAGCTCTCTGCTGCTGCTGCTAAGTCGCTTCAGTCGTGTCCGACTCTGTGACCCCATCCATAGACCAGGCTCCCCAGTCGCTGGGACTCTCCAGGCAAGAATACTGGAGTGGGTTGACATTTCCTTCTCCAATGCATGAAAGTAAAAAGTGAAAGTGAAGTCGCTCAGTCGTGTCCAACTTCGCGACCCCATGGACTGCAGCCTACCAGGCTCCTCCATCCATGGGATTTTCCAGGCAAGAGTACTGGAGTGGGTTGCCTTTGCCTTCTCCAGAAAGGTCTCACTGAATGCCAAATAAGGAAAATCACATAATGCTCTGTTTATGAATATCAAAGACAAAGAGAACGCTGTAAAAGCAGCAGAGGGAAAGAAATCACCCAGGAAGGAAAAACATTCAAGGATTGGGTTTCTCAGCAAGGACGCACACGGACAGCGGAACAGGCTGCCTGAAGACGTCCCAAGTCAGCAGAGCAGACACTGCCCTGGACATGGCCCTGCCCTCCAGAACAGTGTGTCATATATTAAAGAATAATAAAACGATCTCTAAGCCTGAAAAACTTCAGAAGGATTGCCACACACAAACCTACGCTGAAAACATGCCTGGAGAAAGAAAGAAGGACAGAATCCAGAAGCTAAGAAGAGATACGGGAAGGAGGGTGATGAAATACTTTTGTGAAATACTTTCATGATGAAATAAGAAAAATACTTACTGCTGTCTCTTAATAAATGTTTAAATCAAGGTTTAAAATGTGATGGGGGAGGGAGAGACCGCAAGGTCATGGACATACAGTAAAGACCTCACTTGAAGGGAAAATACAGATAGGTATTTTCTATCTGAGAAGGTTAAGAAATCAGTAAGACTGCCAAACACCTAAATGAAATATACCAATTTCTAGGAAAGTTTAAAATATCAAAGTTGATGCAAGAGGCAATAGGGAATTTGAACAGACAAGTAAGCATTAAAGAATTTTAAATGTCAGTCAAAGACGTCCTATTCCCCAAATTCCCAGTCCAACCAAGGGTTTTATAGGTGAGCTTTGCTAAACCTTCAAGTAAAATTTAATTTCTTCTTCCCGAAGTTGTTCTGGAAAACAGAAAAAGACTGAAAAATCACCAGTCCATTTTATGAGGCCACTGTAATCTTCATTCCAAAACCAAATGAAGGCACTTCCCTGGTGGTGCAGTAGATAAGAGCCCACCTGCCAACGCAGGGGACACAGCTTCGGTTCCTGGTTGGGGGCGATTCCACACGCCACGGAGCAGCTGAGCCTGTGCGCCCTGGAGCCTGTGCTCCGCAAGAGAAGCCACTGGGACAAGAAGCCCGTGTACCAGAAAGAGGAGCAGCCCCCCGCAACAAGGGAAGGTCCCCTCAGGAGCAAAGACCCCCTGCGACAAGGGAAGGTCCCCTCAGGAGCAAAGACCCCCTGCGACAAGGGAAGGTCCCCTCAGGAGCAAAGCCCCCCTGCAACCAACAATAAACAAACCAAAACCAAATGAATGACAAAAGGAAAAAAATTATAGGCTCAGTTGACTTACAAACAAAATTGCGAAGATTCTAAATAAAATATTAGCTGATTGGATCCAATAACGTATTGGAAGGAAGGGATGAGAAAGGCCCCCATCCTGAGTTCTCTGCAGCGTGTGCGAAGGTGTCCCAGCAGATGGCAGTGGAGAGTCTCACGAAATCAGCGTGACAGGGAAGGCAAGTGTCTTGAAGAGGCACACTTCGACCTGCACCTGAAGGAGGGTGCCAGGAAGGCATGCGCCTCACAAGGACGGTTCCGCCTCAGAAAACCCCATTAACAGGCTACAGCGGGGAGGGGGGGTTACATCTCAGTCAATGTAGGAAAAAAAACAACTGGGAAGTTCAGCAACCCATCTATGATTTTTCAAAAAGCTGCCAGCAAACTAGAAATAGATTAGAATTTCCACAATTAAATAAAGTTATCTACAAAGCCCTACAGCAAACATTACACAGTGGAGCACCTCGACATGTCCTCTCTTTTATGCTGGAACAAGACAAGAAGGCCTGTTTTCGTGACTTTTGTTTAACATAGGGGTAGAGGTCCTGGACAATGATATAAAGAAAGAAAAGGAAATAAAAAGGAGTTGGGACTGGAAAGGAAGAGGAACAAATGGTCATTGTTTACAAAGATAACCACATAGACGATATCATTCTTAAAAATAGGGCACCATTCACAATAGGAACCAAACTATATAAAGGATTTATAAATTAGCCACTACTACACAAAACCTCTACGTGCACCATTTTAAGCCTCTAGTAAAGAGTTTTATAGCCAATGACCTGAAATATTTGAAGAGAAAATCCATGCTCTCAAGCAGATGACTTGCATATATAAAGTTGTCATTCATTCCCAATCAAATTCCAGGGTTTGGGTGGCCAAAATCACTGCAGATGGTGATTGCAGCCATGAAATTAAAAGATGCTTGCTCCTGGGAAGGAAAGTTATGACTAACCTAAATAGCATATTCAAAGCAGAGACATTACTTTGCCAACAAAGGTCCGTCTAGTCAAGGCTATGGTTTTTCCAGTGGTCATCTAAGGATGTGAGAGTTGGACTGTGAAGAAAGCTGAGCGCCGAAGAATCGATGCTTTTGAACTGTGGTGTTGGAGAAGACTCTTGAGGGTCCCTTGGACTGCAAGGAGATCCAACCAGTCCATTCTGAAGGAGATCAGCCCTGGGATTTCTTTGGAAGGAATGATGCTAAAGCTGAAACTCCAGTACTTTGGCCACCTCATGCGAAGAGTTGACTCCTTGGAAAAGACTCTGATGCTGGGAGGGATTGGGGCAGGAGGAGAAGGGGACGACCGAGGATGAGATGGCTGGATGGCATCACTGACTCGATGGATGTGAGTCTGAGTGAACTCTGGGAGATGGTGATGAACAGGGAGGCCTGGAGTGCTGCGATTCATGGGGTCGCAAAGAGTCGGACACGACTGAGCGACTGAACTGAACTGAACTGAACTGAACTGAACTGGTGTTACCTGATAAACCTACACTATGATGTCTCTGCAACAGTCAGATCCACAAAGAACTAGTCAACCTTGAAACAGAAGGGTGAAGAAGGTGCAGGGTGGCCGGTTTCCACCTGGGTCCTCTGAGGGTTGACCTCTCAGAGTGGGGGAGAGGCAGGGGAAATTGACCCAGTGGCTTTTAAGACAACTCACAGAGCCTGAGTGGGAACACTGCGGTGCTGGCAGAACAGGCAGAAAGATCAAAGGAACTGCAGGCAAAGCTCGAAGAGAACCCCCACCACACCTTGGGCAGCTGGCGAACAGTGACCCCAGTGCCACAAAGCAAGGGGCAAGGCTGGTGGTTGGAGGGGGACATGAGAAACTGGGCTTAATCCAAGGAGAAGAATACAGCTGGTTCCCTAGTTAGCGTCTGACTCAGACATGTGCCCCTGATGGGAAACCCATGACCCGATAGACATAATATATGGCTGATTATGGTTTTACCGAGAAGCAAGGAAGAGACGCTTAAACAAAACACCGAAAACACAGGTTTAAAGCAACCGATCTTGCATCTGATAGATTAATAATGGTGTTTTCTTATCAGCAAAGGGAAACACAGGCAGAGTCCATAGTGAGAAGACATTTGCAGTAACTCGACAATTAATGGGTAGAAAATAATAGATTCCTGGGCAATCTGCCCAGAAATGGGAGGGGAGGTGTTCAGGAAGAGAAAAATCCCAGGGAGAGATGTTCCAAACCAAAGTGAAAAGTGAAGCTGTTAGTTGCTAAGTTGTGTCTGATTCTTTGAGACCCCGTGGACTGTAGCCCGCCAGGCTCCTCTGTCCATGGGATTCTCCAGGCAAGAATACTGGAGTGGGTTGCCATTTCCTCCTCCAGTGGATCTTCCTGACCCAGGAATTGAACCCGGGTCTCTTGGATTGCAGGCAGATTCTTTACCACCTGGGAAGCCCACGTTCCAAACCAAGAAAATGCAAATTAAATCACTGAGTTGCTGTGCCTTGTCACAGGTGACATCTCAGCAGCTGGACCACACTGGGGCCCCACAAGTAGGGCTGGAGGAGGGCCCTCAGGCAGCACTGGGTCCTTTCGGCCCCTCGTCTCCATGCCCCTGGGCTGTTTCCACCCAGGACCTCCGCAGGCTGACCTCTCCTGGCAGAGCATAAGCAGGGGAAGTAAGGGGGGTGCCCCAAGGGGCCGTGCAAGGGGTACAGACGTGCGGGACAAAGAGGAGGGCTGGCTGGGCCAGGGGAAGGACAGGGCAGAGAGAGGGACTGAGGGCTGAATGAATGCATGACTGTTGTCTCTTTTGAGATTCCCCAGGCACTCCCCAGGGAGATCATTCAGGCAACCAAGACGGCCAGAAGGGGCAGAGACGTTGCTTTGCCGACAAAGGTCTGTCTCGTCAAGGCGATGGTTTTCCCAGTAGTCATGCATGGATGTGAGAGTTGGACTATAAAGAAACCTGAGCGCCGAAGAATGGATGCTTTTGAACTGTGGTGTTGGAGAAGACTCTTGGGAGTCCCTTGGACTGCAAGGAGATCCAACCAGTCCATCCTAAAGGAGATCAGTCCTGGGTGTTCTTTGGAAGGAATGATGCTAAAGCTGAAACTCCAGTACTTTGGCCACCTGATGCAAAGAGCTGACTCATTTGAAAAGATCCTGATGCTGGGAAAGATTGAGGGCAGGAGGAGAAGGGGATGACAGAGGATGAGATGGTTGGATGGCATCACCGACTCAATGGACATGGGTTTGGGTGGACTCCGGGAGTTGGTGATGGACAGGGAGGCCTGGCATGCTGTGGTTCATGGGGTCGCAAAGAGTCGGACACGACTGAGCGACTGAACTGAACTGAACAGAACTGAACTCCCCAAGGAGATCATCCAGGCAACTAAGACGGCCAGAAGGGACCCCCAAGTCCCAGCACCCCCCTCTCCAACTGACTCCTCTATATGCGGGTTCCCGCCAGTTCCAGGCACCCCCTGCCCTCTCCAGGCCCCTGCCTGGTTGCCACGGTCGCCAGGGCTGTGGGGGCTCCTGAGTGTGGCCACGGCTCTGCCACTTCCTCGTCCCCCTCACTGGCCCCTCCATACCTTAGTCTTTGGGTTGGACACATGGGAAGGGCGTCTGGACCCGGGATCTACAGGAACCAGCACATCCTGCCCGAGGTCCCCTTCCCAGGCTGCAGGTGAGGGCTGGGGTCTCTAACGCCCCCTGCCCTGTCCCCCCATGGGGCCAGACTCCCAGAATTAATGCCGCTTTCGAAAACCATCAATTAACCTAGCTGCCTCCAGGTGGAAATAAGGGGTACCCAGACCCTGCATCTGGGCAGCAGAGTGAGTGGTGCCCAGGCCTCCTAGGCCACCGGTGGCCCCCGCTCACCCATAAAGTTCAGTGGCCTCTGGGTGAGGACCCCACCCTGGAACTCACACTGTGAATCAGTTTGAGAAAAAGGTCCCCTGATGGAGTTCCGATGCACAGGACAGGGAAAGGCTTTAGTGGGGTGGGGAGAGGGGCTTCCCTGGGGCAAACCTGGAGAGGACAGGCTCCTGGGCGAAGGCAGGGGCAGGAGGGACAGGAGGTGCCCCCACACCCCCTCCGGAGCTGGGCGCAGCCGGGGCTGCGACTGTATGACCGATGTCCCCTCCCATGTGGTTCCCCACTCTTCCAGAAACCCCTCCACAGGGTAAGAGCTAGTGCATTGAAGGGTCTGCCCCCCAGGTGGAGGCCGGTCAGGAAGAGGCCTCAAGTTGACCAGGGCGGGACCCACAGGCCCCCTTCCCACTGGGGGCCCATTCCCAGCCCTGCTCACCATGTCTGAGATGCTGTGACCTTCTCGCACCAGGACCGACAGCGTCTGCAGGCAGAAGGGATGTCAGCAAGTGCCCCCCGTCACTGGGGTCCGGGGCCTGGACCACGCCGGGACCCAGTCCCCCCGCCCCCAGGGCCCCAGGAGTGGGGTCAGGCACCTTGTCCGCGGGAAACTCGACAGCAGCACCCGTGCATGGGGTCCGGTTCTGGCTCCAGTTGGTGGCATCGTCAAAGTTGGTGTTGGGGACCCAGACTTTGTAGGCGGCCTGAGTCAGGGCTGGGGAGGGGCCGGCTGAGCGCTGGGGTTCCTGCCTGGAACCCCCAGTGCCAGGAAGGAGGACCTCATCCAGAGAGACCTGGAGCTAGAGGGTCCAGGCCCCGAGGCTCCCCAACTTCTACTGAATCTGCAGAGCCGGTTCAAACCTGCCTTCCTCAGGGACTCACCGCCCCAAGATCGCCTCCTTGCCCGCCCCCAGTTCGCCCTGCCAGAATGGTGGCAACCACAGGACTGAGGCCATCGGGGCAGGGAGGCCTCGGCCCAGGGGAAGAAACTGGGGGACCGGGCGGGGGCGGGCGGCAGGCCGGATCTGCCCAGGGCTCAGAGAGGGGAACCGGGACCGGCTGCAGTTCTCACAGCTCCCGGGCGTAGGGGGCCGCTCCGAGGACGCGCCCCCGCCTACGGGCCACGCGGGGGTCAGAGGCGCCCCCCTGGGGCCGGGGGCCAGCTTCGGAGGGGTAGGGGCGGAGCGCGGGCGCGGCCGGCCGTCGGTCTGGCCCTGCGGCTCCGGGGAGCCTCCCGCTCGGCCCCGCGGGCGCTGCGCAAGGAGGGGCCGGGCGGCCGGCCGGCTTCCGCAGCCCCTCGCGCTCCCGCCGCGCACCCCTCGGGGACACGGGTCTCAGGGTGCGTCGGGCCCCCGGCGCGCCACCCCCCAACTCCCTTACCGCACAGCTGCAGCCACAGCAGCACCCGGCCCCGCGCGCCCATCCCGCCGGACTTCGGCGTCTCGGACCCTGAGACTTTGCCCCGCGGGGCCCACGTGACCGGGCGGGGTGGGGGCAGCCGGGAGGGTTACACATTCACCTCCGACCCGCCCGCAGCGACTCCTGGGCCCCTCGGCGGCGCCGGGCCCCTCCCACACACCCAGCTCCAGGACCTGAGGACCGTGGGCGCTCAGAAAGGGGGCTTGTGCGGACCACTTCCCAAGGAAACGGTGCGCTGGGGGCGGGGCTCCTCTCCGCCCCAGATGCTGCTCGGGCTGCACCCAGCTGCCTGCATTTCGGGGCCGGGAGTTGGCTTGTCCAGGGGCCGGGTCCAGGCAGGCCCTCCTGCCTCCTAGGCTGGTGGACTGTGGATGGTGGCAGACGGGTGGCACCTGGTGTCTGGTGTGTGGAGGATGGTGGGAAGATGAGCCTGGATGCACGGTGCGTGATGGAGGGTATTGTGCTGGCCCCTGGATGGATGAGGAATGGGCTGATGGGAAATGTCGAGTGAATGAATGAGTGGACAGCAATGGAGTGATGGTGGCTGGAGGATGACTGGTGTGCGACTGATGAGCGTCGGGTGGCAGAGAGCTGCATGAATGACTAGATGGTGGCTGGTGGGCAGAGGCTCGATGGTTGGTGGTGCAAAGATGTGATGAGTGGCAGGTGAATGCAGATAGCTGTTCACAGGTGGTGGATGGATAGAGTAGACTGGAAGATAGGTGATGGAAAGTGGATGGTCGCTGGATGAATAGTGGAAGGGTGGAAAGTGGAATGTGATTGGACAAATGGATGGCTGGTGGGTGAAAGATAAACTGTCAGTATTAAATAGATGTGTCTATGTATGGATGGCGTGTTGAGCTGGATCAATTCAGTTCAGTTAGGTCGCTCAGTGGTTTCTGACTCTCTGCGACCCCATGGACTACAGCCAGGCCTCCCTGTCCATCACCAACTCCTAGAATTTACTCAAACTCATGTCCATTGAGTTGGTGATGCCACCCAACCATCTCATCCTCTGTTGTCCCCTTCTCCTCCCGCCTTCAATCTTTCCCCAGCATCAGGGTCTTTTTGGATGAGTCAGTTCTTGGCATCAGGTGGCCAAAGTAGTAGAGTTTCAGCTTCAACACCAGTCCTTCCAATGAATATTCAGGACTGATTTTCTTTAGGATGAACTGGTTGGATCTCCTTGCAGTCCAAGGGACTCTCAAGAGTCTTCTTCAACACCAGAGTTCAAAAGCATCAATTCTTTGGCTCTCAGCTTTCTTTATGGTCCAACTCTCACATCCATACATGACTACTGGAAAAACCATAGATTTGACTAGATGGACCTTTGTTGGCAAAGTTAGTGTCTCTGCTTTTTAATAAGCTGGCTAGGTTGGTCATAACTTTCCTTCCAAGGAACGAGTGTCTTTTAATTTCATGGGTGCAGTCACCATCTGCAGTGATTTTGGAGCCCCAAAAAAGAAAGTCTGTCACTGCTTCCACTGTTTCCCCATCTATTTCCCATGAAGTGATGGGACCAGATGCCATGATCTTAGTTTTCTGAATGTTGAGCTTTAAGCCAACTTTTTCACTCTCCTCTTTCACTTTCATCAAGAGGCTCTTTAGTTCTTCTTCACCTTCTGCCATAAGGGTGATGTCATCTGCATATCTGAGGTTATTGATATTTTTTCCCGGCAATCTTGATTCCAGCTTGTGCTTCATCTAGCCCAGTATTTCTCATGATGTACTCTGCATAGAAGTTAAATAAGCAGGGTGACAATATACAGCCTTGACATACTCCTTTCCCGATTCGGAACCAGTCTGTTGTTCCATGTCCAGTTCTAACTGTTGCTTCTTGACCTGCATACAGGTTTTTCAAGAGGCAGGTCAGGTGGTCTGGTATTCCCATCTCTTTAAGAATTCTCCACAGTCTGCTGTGATCCACACAATCAAAGGCTTTGGTGTAGTCAATAAACCAGAAAGAGATGTTTTTCTGGAACTCTCTTGCTTTCTCGATGATCCAGCAGATGTTGGCAATTTGATCTCTGGTTCCTCTGCCTTTTCTAAATCCAGCTTGAACATCTGGAAGTTCATGGTTCATGTACTGTTGAAGCCTGGCTTGGAGAATTTTGCACATGACTTTCCTAGCATGTGAGATGAGTGCAATTGTGCAGTAGTTTGAAGTTTTTTTGGCATTGCTGTTCTTCGGGGTTGGAATGAAAACTGACCTTTTCCAGTCCTGTGGCCACTGCTGAGTTTTCCAAATTTGCTGTCACTTTCACAGTATTATCTTTTAGGAATTGACATAGCTCAACTGGAATTCCATCACCTCCACTAGCTTTGCTTGTAGTGATGCTTCCTAAGGCCCACTTGACTTCACATTCCAGGATGTCTGGTTCTAGGTGAGTGATCATACCATCATGATTATCTGAGTCATGAAGATCTTTTTTTGTATCGTTTTCTTTGTAATCTTACCACCTCTTCTTAATATCTTCTGCTTCTGTTAGGTCCCTAACATTTTTGTCCTTTATTGTGCCCATCTTTGCATGAAATGTTCCCTTGGTATCTCTAATTTTCTTGAAGAGGTCTCTAGTCTTTCCCATTCTACTGTTTTCTTCTATTTCTTTGCATTGATCACTGAGGAAGGCTTCCTTATCTCTCCTTGCTATTTGGAACTCTGCATTCAAATGGGTATATCTTTCCTTTTCTCCTTTGCCTTTCATTTCTGTTCTTTTCACAGCTATTTATAAGGCCTCCTCAGACAACCATTTTGCCTTTTTACATTTCTTTTTCTTGGGGTGGTCTTGATCACTGCCTCCTGTACAATGTCACGAACCTCTGTCCATAGTTCTTCAGGTACTCTGTATATCAGATCTAATTCCTTGAATCTATTTATCTATATATAATCTATATATATCTATATATAACCTATATAATAATATTTCACATATATGTTAATATTTTATATATTAAAATATTAAATATTAAATAATATAGTATATAATATAAATATAATACATAAATATATATGTATGTGTACATGTATGTAATATAACTTATATATAATATATATTTAGATATAATATATAATAATATATTTACTGAATTATATATTATATATTTATATATAATATATAAGATATTATATATTTAATATATAAATATAAATTATAAATATATCAATATATTTATATTATATAAATTGAATTATACATATACATATAATATATGCTTTATATATTATATACTATATTATATAATATTTAATAAATATAATAAATATATTAATATATTTATATTATATAAATTAAAAGTTACATATTATATATACTTTATATATCATATAATACATATAATTTATATAATATTACATATATATTATATATATAATCCCTTGAATTGGTCACTTCCCCTGTATAGTGGGATTTGATTTAGGTCATACCTGAATGATGAAAAACCGTTTGTGGATTTTGATGGTGAATGGATGGAAATGGATGGTAAATGAGCTGAACGGTGGATGAATGTATTGATGGCGGATAAATGAATGGCAAATGGGATGCGGGGGAATGAGCATGGGTGATCAGCGGAATGGTGGTGGCTGGCTGGATGACAGTGGAGTGATGACCGGATATAAATGGATGGGTGGATGGACAGGTGAGCAGCGTGAGTGAGTGCAGGGTGGGTGAATGGGTGGAGGATGGGGGATGTGGAAGGATGAGACTGGGTGGACGGCTGTGTTTAATCGGAGAGATGGGTGCCTGGCTCTCTCTGGGGTGGGTGGTGGGGAGAGTACGGATTTGCTGGTGATGGGACGGCAGAGAGGGAGTGGGTGGGCAGATGGATGGGGTTTGGTAAACTGGATGACGGGTTTATGGGTCACAGGTGGATGGTGAACTGATTGTTAGGGGATGGGCGAAGTGTTAGGGGAATGAATGGCGAGATGAATGGGGTGATTGGTGGATGGTGGGAGACCAACGCATGATGCCTGGTTGGTTATGGTTGATGGAAGGGAAAGGAATGGCGGGTGGGTCCCTGGCTTCAGGATTCCCTGGTGGTTGATGAATTAATATGCAAGGATGGGTCAAAGGGTAGATTGTGGAGGTGGGTGTGCAGGCAGAGTGAAGGGGTGAAGGGAAGCGACCCCCCCCCCCGCCTGTCTCCAAGCCACCCTCACCTGCAGACCTCCTGTCCTGGGCGCTTTTCTCTCTGACTGGTCTCTGCTTCTCCCCAACCAAGGAATTTCCTCCAAGGATGGAGCCCACCGCTGGGGCACTCAGATCACTTTCTGCCATGGGACAGAGACTTCTCTGACCGGGAGGGAGGGAGCGAGCCCACCAGCTTGTCCCACCCTTTCTCCTGGGTGGGAAGGGGCACTCAGGAGCTCAGCAGTACAGGATCTGCCTGATGGGTGGCCCCCAGCCCAGCCTGGGATGGGGAACGTGGGTCTTTGTGGTCCTGAGTTTGACTTTGTCTCCTGTAGGGCTGACAGGAGAAGGCGATGGCACCCCACTCCAGTACTCTTGCCTGGCAAATCCCATGGACGGAGGAGCCTGGTGGGCTGCAGTCCATGGGGTCGCTAGGAGTCAGACACAACTGAGCAACTTCACTTTCACTTTTCACTTTCATGCATTGGAGATGGAAATGGCAACCCACTCCAGTGTTCTTGCCTGGAGAATCCCAGGGACGGGGGAGCCTGGTGGGCTGCCGTCTATGGGGTCACACAGAGTCGGACACAACTGAAGCAATTTAGCAGCAGTAGCAGTAGCAGGGCTGACAGGAAGCTCCATCCTCCACAGTAGTCAAGGCAGGCTTCCTGGAAGATGTGGTGTTAAAGCCAGACTGGAAGTATGAGGTCACAGCTGCAGCTCCAGGTCGGACTGAAAGGGGCAGGACAGCAGGAGCCGGGGCTGGTGGGCTCGGGGTAGGAGTGTCTGTTGCCCAGCGCGCCATCCTGAGAGGAGGCAGGATGGGGTCGGAGTGGGGGAAAAACGCACATCCCAAAGAACTCCTTCCAGTAACTAGGCGGCCACCGCGCAGCTGCTTGGGGCATGGGTGGGTCCAGGGTCCCCGTGTGCGTCCGGCTCTGCCTTGGCTTGACTGCCCTCTGTGGTCACCTTCCCCCAGCAGAGCTGGAGCGCCCCCGCCTCCATTAGGCCACCGCACACCCTTGAAGGGTCGTTTCCAGCTGAGTGCCGGTCCCGCGGCAGCAGCAGCCACTGCAGCACCCCTTAGCTGAGGGCGCCGACTGTGACCCTCCCCTGCCTGCAGCCATGATCCGCAGGCCTCCTCCCCCCGCACCCCTTCTCCGTGGGCACAGGTCCACCCCCAGGCCAGTTCCCCAGCTCCTTCTCCCGCGTTTTGGTTCTTGACTAGCTGTGTGACCTTGGGCAAATTCCTGCACCTCTCTGAGCCTTAGTGTCCCTCTGGAGGGCCTGTGGATCCAGCTTGCACGGTTTGTTCCTGGATCCCGGGAGGAGGGGTGAGGACGGCCCCCATCAGCAGGGCCCCCTTCTCTCAGTGTCTGCACAGGGCCACCCCCCGACTCTGGCCACACACACGCCCACTGTCAGTGTCTGCCACTCACCACCGCCCCGTGGGGCTCCTGGGACTTTGTTCACACTGCGCGGGAACTGCCTGGAACACCAGAAGCTCAAAAATATTCACGAGGGGGAGGGAAGGCTGGCCCTCCCCCAAGGCTGGCCGGGCACCTCCCAAGCCTTGCGGTCCCGCTCAGTCCTGCCAGCCCAGGGTGCTGAGCCCTGGGAAACGCTTCCCTGTGGCCTGCAGCCTCCCTGCAACCTCTGGGCCTCTTGGTGGGCCTCTCCATACCACCTGGGTGGAAACAGCTGGCGCAAAGGGCCTGAGGCAGCAGCGTGCTGAGGCGAGGCGGGGCCGGGCTCAGCATGTGGTGCGGGAGCGTGGGAACCGGGGTCTCCGCTGGGCTCGGGAGGGGCTGAGCGGACCACCCGTCAGCCAGCGGCTCAGCGGGGTTGGGGGTATGCCAGGCTCGGACGCGGGCCATGCCCGGTGTGAGTGCTGTGGGCCGGCGGCTCAGCTGGCCGTTTCCTCCTCCGCCTGCAGAGCCAGGCAGCAGTGCCCACTCACAGCCCGGGGACGGGGCGCGGGGCGCGTGAGGGCCGCCCTGGGAGGGCCTCAGTCCTGGCCAGCCCGCCCTTTCTCCACCTTCGAACGCCCGCGCCTTGGGGAGGTTTCTGGCAAGGGTCGGTCAGGGGCCCCCACTGTCCCGCCTGCCTGCCCCTCCAGTGGGGGTTAACTTGTCGCCTGCCCCCGCGGTTCTCTGAATGGGGGTCGGTCTGTCAGGGGAGACACCACGGGCCGCTGGGCCCAGGGGAGCCACAGCTGGAGTCAGAGATGCTCCCAGCCACCCCGGGGACCGGCCGGGCCACAACAAGCGAGTGGACCCGGGGGCTGAGTACGGGGTGACCAGGCTCCAAAGCCAGCAGGGCTTGGGGGGGCCTGGAGCCCAGTGCCGCGCCGAGGGTCCCTCCCACCCCCATGACGTCTGCGGTGGGAGGACTCGCAGCTGAATGACCCGAGCCCACATCGTGGCCGGCTGCCCATCCCGTCCAGCAGGCCAAGGTCGCCCCGAGGCGCTTCTGCCCAGGGGTGTGGGCACCACTGGTGGAGCGTGTCCCCCCCCCGCTGCCCCTCCCCTGGGTCTCGCGCAGCCTCATGAATGTCTGGGAGCAGAAGAAACAGAGGTGCCCAGGGCGGGGGCCCTGCCCGCAGTCCCGAACCCCAACCCGGGGCCAGCCGCCCTCTGGTCCTCAGATCCCGGGTCTCTGAGCTCTGCCCTCCAAAGCCCCGCCTGCGGTCCTGGGGTTGCTCAGGAGCAAGCCTGGGCGCAGGGTTCGGGCCCCTCACAGCTTCCCCTCAACCTCCAGCGTCTGATGGAGTGACCCAGGCTCGGGACGCGGCCCCCAGTCCACTGGAGCTCTGCAGGGATGCAGGCCACCGCCAGGCCAGCGCTGATGCTGTGTGGGGGGGTGGGATGCAGAGGCCATCAGTCCTCACCTGGAAACACCCCCGCGAGGCCCCAACGCCCCACAAGCCAGCCACGTGGAGACAGCAGAGCGCAGCATGGGCTTGGGGGGCCACACGGCTATGGGGGGTGGCACACGGAGGAACAGGGATGGTGGGGAGGGCTGTCAGAGCCCGGGGCCTTCGTGCTGTGCCTGGGGTGCTGGAAGGCAGCCCCCACGGCTGCTGACTCGGGGGGAGCCTCATGGGAGGAGCAGGGCTTCCTGCGCTAGGGCTGGGCCCCCGTGGTGCTGGCCCTCCGTGAGTGAGCTGAGAAAGAAGCCGAGACTCCTCAGTCAGGTTTATTTTCCTCTAATGAGACAGTTTCAGCATTTCAAAGTTGGGCATTCTACACTCTTACAAACTTCAGTTATTAGCATCAGGAACACAAAAACGTTGCAAGACCTCAAAACACAAATAAATACCAAATAAAACCACACACGATATACAGTAAACAAAAATATCAAACATAATAATGCTATCAGGAAGTCAGACATGTTGTTGACCCACAGTTAACAACATGATTATTGCTGGGCAATAACTTACACGGTCCTTTTGTGTTTTTTTCTCAGAAGAGCAGAACACGGGATGTGATCACTGGTCACAATCACTTGGACTGTCAAGATGGGTCCTCACAGCGAGCGGTTGTACAGACGCGAGTTTTTATTTTTTTAAAACAGGCAGATTAAAAGTACAGAGTCACGTGAGAAACTGGCCTTCTTTGGTCTTTGTTTGGGGTTAGAGAACTGAACGCAGAGGTGTGCCATCAGAGAAAGAGCCGATTCTCAAAAGTGTCTGCGTGGATGTACACTTCCTTGACCACAGACTCTGTTAACTCTACAGGTAATTCTCATAGAAATCCTGGAAAATAATGCCAGCTTTTTGTGTTTACCAATTAGGTCGTTGAGTTTGCTGTGGAAGTTATCTCACTGGTCTAAAGGGACTAGTTGGGAACAGATCGCCACTTCCTGCAGGAGTGGTGCAGCCCTCCTGGACTCCACCTCTTTTGTTGCGAGTTCACAAGACAGACTAGACACAGCAGCAGCAGCAGCAGCAGCAGCAGCAGAAATGAAATGCGAGCACTGCTTCGAGCCACTCACTCGGGCCTCTGCCAATGGGGCCGACCCCCCGCGCCCCGGGTCACCAAGGCCAGCAGAAGACGCCCCCCCCCCCCCCCCCCCCGCCCCAGCTCCCCAGGGGCAACCAGCGCCGCCCGACCGACGGCAGAGACGGCCCGGCCACCAGCCCTGGCTGCAGCCCCCAGCCAACCCCATCCGACCTGGACCCTCGGGGACATGATCTACTTTGGAAGAAACAGAGCTATCGAGATTTGCGAACAGAAGGCAGAACCATGGTCTTGGGCTGAGCAGCAGACTGGGTAACGGACACCCCCCACCAGGTCACGGAGCAAAGAAAGGAGCGCCTGGATTTCCCCCAGCTCTCTTCGGCGGCCCGGTCAGCGACGGTCTGGACTAGGAGTTACAAGCGGGGCTTCCAGCTCTGCCTGAGCCCTTTCCAGCCCTGGCGGTCAGCACCAGCAGAGGGGCGGGTTTCGGAGGGCTGAGGTGTGGCTGAGCCCCATGAGGCTCCTCGTCCCTGGCCCATGTGCGCCCGTAAAGGCGGACAGAGATGCTGGGGCTGGAGCGGTCAGCGCCCAGCTCGGAGTGACGGTCGCCCCTCCAAGCGCAGGCAGGGAGGCACAGTGGGCCTGGGCGGCTGGAGGTGTGTGCCCCTGGGGTACACTCGGGGACCCATGCCTGCTGTGTTTCAGGGTTCGGCCGGCTGCCCACAGGCTGCAGGCTTGATGCCAGGCCCGGCACGGGAGACCGTCCCTCGGCACGTGACGGGGACACGGGGCCCCAGGCGGCTGGGGACCCTGCAGAGACGAGCTGTCAGGAGACTGTCTGCCCCTTTCCAGCCACGGTGGCCACGCGCGCCCCCACCGCCGTCTGAGGGCCTGGTGGGGCCCGCCTCCAGGACATGGGGGCCGCCTCCTCAGCCGGCAGCGGGGCTCGGGGGGCCTGGGGGGCGGACAGCGACCCTTCTTGTCCACCTGCACAGTGACCGCGCCGCCCACCCGTGGGACGGGCCTGTGAACAATTGACAGTCTCCGTGTCACCGATACAACCGCCAACTGAAAACCCCTGACCTGTGACAGGGGCCCAGGTGGGCCAGAGCCCGGCCCCCCAGCCCCCACCGGCAGGCGAGACCCTCACCGGGCCCCCGGGGCCCCCGCGGGTCTCCGTTTCCACGGCAGGTGACCGGCCGGGACGCAGGCGGGCCGACCTCGCGTGGGACTCACCGCGGTTCCTCTAAAGCACTGGAACGGCCTGTTCCGCGGGGAACCCATCACTGAGGTAATGCGAAAAATGCACCCGCGCACCATGTCTGAACCCCGTCCCTTGACCGGGGCCTGGTTGGGGGCGGGGGGGCCGGAGGGGACCCAATGTCAGATGGACCATGAGCCGGCCGCCCCCCTGCGCGGCCTGGAGCTCCCGCGACGCCCCGGGCACAGTGAGCCCGGCCCCACGGCTCCGCGGTGGGGCCGGGGGTGGGGGTCCATCTCCCACTAGGAGGGGCTCCTGGAAAGCGCCCCCGCCCCCCGCCGCTGGCCAGATGCTTCCGGAGTGCTGCCGACAGGCTCCCCACCCAGGGCGGGGAAAGAACTGTTTTATAACAACAGACCGAGACGCTGCTTCTGTCAGTACTGTCCGTCCTTCTAGTGAAGCAGGAGGAAGTGGCAGGCGGTCCCCGTCGGTCACGTCTGGCCTCCGGGGAACACCGTCTCGAGGCCAGGTGGGGGCTTCCGGGCGGGCCCCCTCCCCCGGGAGTCCAGGCACCTTCGAGGGAGCGGCGGTCCCGCAGCACCTGCAGGAGCCCCTCCTCTGTGAGCGGACGGGGGTCGGGGGGCGGGCGGGGCGGGACCGAGGACGCCGACCCGCCCTCAAAGCAACTGGGGGGTGGGGCGGGGAGGGAAAGAAACAGATGAAGACGACGGAGCTGTAACTGCGGGCGGGCGGGTGCTGGGAACCCATGAGGTCACTTATGGAAGCCCAGGGACGCGGTGGAGAGGAGGTGCTTCCAGCAGGCACTGGGGCGAAGGCACACCCAGGGCGGTCGGCAGCACCAGAGACGCGGGGCCGCCGGGCACCCCTGGCCGCCCCCGCGGCCGCCGGCAGCCCGCGGCAGGCAGTCTGGGGCGCGCGGCCCGGCTGGCCCGTCGTGGGCGCGTCTTTTGGACGAGCGGCACAGATGCGCGGTTCACACACATTGGTTTCGCCTAAGAAGCACCCGTCACGTGTAGCACCCATCAGTGTAAGAGCACCCATGGAGCGGGGTGCATAGCAGGGGCACAGGGCAGGCCCGCTCTTCACAGTTGGACCATTGAGAGAAGGGGAACGGGAGAGAGGCGCCCCGGGCGGGCGCGGGCTGGACGACGGGCCCCGGGGCCGCCCTCCCCGTGAGAGGGGGGCCCGGGACGCCTGTGGCCCAGCCCCGCGGCCCGGGGTGGCGGTCTCTGGAATGCTCAGAGGGCCCCGCGGCGGGCGTCTGGGCGCCCGCGCCCGGGACACGGAGGCGCAGCTCCTGCCCGGCCCTGCCTGCGCCCGTGGGCCCGAGAGATTTGGAATCTGGGATGAGGAAGCAGCGGAGGCGCGGAGGCTCCGCGGGGGCGGGGGCCGGCGGTCGGGGCTGTGGGAGGCCCCCCGAGCAGGCAAAGGTCTAGTTAGTGGTCAAGAGAGAGTCTGGCTGAACCATCGCCTTCTGGAATCACGGGGAACACAAAGCTGGGGTTGAGAAGCAGCAAGTCACATCTAAGGCACGTGTACAGGATGCCACCATCTCTACGCAAAGGCTGGAGCGAATGCAGCAGTTATGACTGGATGGGGAACGCGGTATTTGCTGTGGCCGCCGTCAGCGCGAAGTCGCCTGCCCACCCCCAACACTGGACACGGAAGTCGGTGTTGTCAGCAAGAGAGAGCGTGTCTGAACACATGGGGCAGAATTTTAAAAACCTACAGGATTTTGTTTAGAACTCCAAAGTTCAACTAATGCCCTATTTTAGGGTGAAAACAATTATAAATCTGAAAATGATGCACAGCATCCATGAGCAATTTTCCTTTCATAGTAATTTTGAAGTAGTGTCATTAACTACGACAGATATTGAAGGTTTACATTTCTAACGAGAAATAACAACAGATTGAATATTCTCTTTCCTATCACAAGTGATAACCAGTGTTTGATATTTTACATTTTCTTCCAAGAAATATCAGTCTATCAACGTTTTAAAATAAAATGTTTGCAGTAACAATTATCTTAGAACTTTAAATTAAAAAATGATTCTGAATTTAGAGACTTTCAAAAAAGACCTAGGTGTACTTCAGGGTCTTCTGACAAACAAATTATTAAAACAGAGACCAGATGAGGCCTTAAAAATAGACAATATACTATATTTGGAACAAGATTGCACTCTTGAATTTTAGAATGAATATATCAGAATTGCGTTATTTCATAAATTCTTCTTAACATGCTGACATGTCCAGCTATCCCCAGGTGTGTGTGTGTGTGTGTGTGTGTGTGTGTGGTGTGTGTATGTTCTTTTTTTTTGGTGTTCAAGGAAGAAAAAAAATTCATGGTTCTTTTCTTTAGCATATATGTTTTCCACCTTAATTAACTAGATCTTTAAAAATGAAAATGAAAACCTTCTCTGACAGCAGTATTTATCTCGTCGAAGGATAAATAATTCTCCAGAGTGAAGTGCGCTAGTCTATTACAAAACGTGTTGGGCGAGTCCTCACGCGTGGCTCCTCCCGCCGGCCCGCGGCCGCCTTCTGCCGCTTCCTCCGTCCCCCAAGGTCCTTTTCTCAGCGCGAGGACCTTGCTGGAGACGGCCGGTTCAAACCCCCCAGAGGAGTTGCCTTCTGCTCGATCCGCCGCCCCGGGGACGCGTCAGGGGTCCGGCAGGTCCGAAGTATCCACTATGACTTTGATAAAAATGGTGTCGTCTTTGATGTACGTCCCGTTCTCCAGCACAGTCTGGGCCACGAAGACAGGGCACCCGGAGGCGATGTTCATCTCCCCAGTGGGCTTCTTGAAGCTGCTGCTGTTGGGGTCCGGCTTGAACGCATCCCCCAGGTGCCGCCGCGAGGACCCCTGGTCCATCAGCATGAGCGTCACTTTCTGCTTGAAGGGCCAGGGCAGCAGCGCGTCGTACTCGCCGCGCATGATGACGAAGAAGAGCGAGAGGTGCGTGCCCTTGCCCATGCCGTCCCCGTTCAGGTAGACCCTGGCGCACATCTTGTAGCCGAAGTAGCCGGTGTAGAAGGGCTGGCTGTACAGCGACAGCGTCTTGCCCATCACGGCCTCCTGCTTCCGCCGCTTGTAGTCGCGGATCTTCCAGATGAGCACGCCGTTGTAGCTGGCGGTCTCCAGGACCTGGAAGCGCAGGTCCATGTCGGCCAGGCGGATGTCGTGCACGCTCAGCATCTGGTCGTGCCGGCTCAGCTGCGACTCCAGCAAGCCTGGCGGGAGACACGGCGGGCGCGCACGTGACCCACGGAGGCCGGCCCGCGGGGGGCTGGAGACGCACGCCCCGGACCCCCAGCCTCAACCTGCGGGGCGGGGACGTCCCGGAGCACCGGCCTGCCGCCCCCGGCTCCCCAGCTCGGGGCGACTCCCCCCGGAATCGAAGCTGCACAGCGTCTTTGGCCGGTTTAAGCCGGCCCCCGTGCATCCCCGTAATCGCGCTCCCCCCTCCCCGCCCCGCCCCACCCCGCTTAATCCTGCTCAGGAGGTTTTAGGACGCTCGCTCAGCAACCCCCCTCCCCTCCCCTCCCCAACGGCAGGCGGCTTCTAGGCATCAGCCACGTTGCCGGGCTGGCCGGGTCCCCTGCCGCCTGCTGGCCGCCTTCTGTCCCCTGGCCTTCCTGAGCAGCCCCGCAACTCTGCCCGCAGGCCCGCCCCGCCAGCATCCGCCCTGCCCTCTGCGCCTGGCGCAGGAAGCCGGGGAGCCGGTCACCCCGCAGGCCCACGTCTGTGCCCGCTCTCCCGCACAGCCGACCCCAGCACCGGCCTGGGTCACGCGGGCTCACCTGTGTTGCGCGCCGCCTGCCCTGCGCTCTTGTCCACGCTCTCCAGCTCGGTCACCCGGTTCTGGAGGGACTCCACGCTGCTCTTCATGCTGTCTGCCTCCTCCCAGTTCTGCCGGAAGGGCCGGATCTCCTTGTCGAGCTCCTTCAGTTTCTCTGCTTGGCTGTCGATGACTCGCTTCCAAATCAAAGTGTCAGAAAGGCAGAACACGGTTAGGACCTGCTGTGGGGGCCGTGCCTCTGCAGACCCCCGTCGGCCCCCACAGGGCGCCTCCGCTCGGGCCCATGGGCCCTCAGGGACCCCGGCCCTAGATCCAACTGCAGGGCATGCAACCCCCATGTCCCTCTCTCTCAGCGTCTCAGCTGGACCTGTGAAGGCCTCTGTCCCATAAAAGGTCAAGTGACCAGCAGGCGTGGAACTGTGAGCCTCCAGGGCCAGAGGGGCCGCTGTCTCTGCGGCTGCCGGGAGCACCAGAACCCCTGGGTCCCCCCACTTCCCCTGCTGCAGAGAGAACCTCCTCCCCAGCAGGATAGGCCCCCAGTGAAGCCAAGAGGCCAGTGCCTATGGGGGGTTTCTCCCTCAATGCACTCAGTGCCCAGTGCCCTGTGCTCCCCGTGGCAGAAGAGCTCTGCTCTCAAACACGTGGCTGTCGACAGAGAGGCTTGATTTAAATCACTCAGAAACCCCCTTTTCCAGAAGCACATGACCACAGCACACCTGTAACCATCACTGGAGGGGGCCTGGGGCTGAATTGGGAGGTCCAGTTGGCAGGTCTGGCCTGCCCACTTGTAGATGAAGCCAGGGACCTGAAGGGTTTTCACCTCTAAAAACAATCTGCATTTCTGAAATAGAGCACCTGAAGGGGGGCGGCTTAGCGCCTGGAGCTGTGGGACAAGGGGGCCACCCCCAAGGCTGCGGGCCAAGCAGGGGGAGCCCCAGGGGCCTGCCAAGATCACTTCTCCTTTTGGGGCCTATTTTTAAACCTCGAGGTTTCAGCGCCTTTGCTGGCTCTTAATAACCTTGAAGGAACAAACGTGTAAGCATGTGTTACTTTTCGGGGTAAAAATTACAGCGTTAATCTCCCTCATCTTTCCAAGAAACCCTGGTATCAGCTAACATCTAAAAAGTAAAGATGACTTCTCTAGAGAACACTTCTTTCCACACTGGGAGCACTTCACTTTCAAACACACATGATGAGAGGCATGGTCGGCTCACAAAGTCCGTTTTCTGGGGCCAGTGCTGTTGACAGGCATGAATGCTCGCAGCCACCATGAATGTTTGACCGTCCTCGACCCGCTCAAGTGACAAAGTGACCACCCAGGCTGACGTGGGTGCTCATGAGGATGGAGGGCGCTGACGGAAGTCTAGACTGTCAGCACGGCTCCGAGGGGGCCCGCAGGGCTGCTGAGCCTGGGGTAAGCGCGGGGCGGGGTGGCTGAGGCCAGCTGCTCCTCACTTCCGAGCCCCCCGGCGGGGACCGCACAGGACAGTGGCCCGAGGCCATGAGGCACTCTGGGGACAGAAGCAACCGTGATGCCCCCACTACACACCAGGGGCGAGGAGTCAGCAGGCGGGGCTGGGCAGCAGGGGACACGGGACCGAAGGAGCACGCATGCACACACACACACACACACACACACAGAGACAAGGCCCACCCACTGCCTAGAAGCGCTCCTCTCACAGCAAGGGGAATGTGAACACACACACACACACCCACTACCTAGGAGGTGCTCCTCCCACACCAGGGGACCCTGCAGCCATGGAGCAGCCCTTGGCTGGGTGGAGGCTGTGGGTGAGGGCGGCATGCAGACCCGCCCACCCTTCCCTGCAGGATGCAGTGAACACGACCTCATGGTTGACGAGTCATCTCCGCCCAGCCACCACAGTATCTCTGTAAACACAGACCTTAAATGCAGGTGAGGGTTTTATTAGAAAAAAGGGAGGGCTCAGGAGCTGAGCCGCGTGGCACAGACCGTTCAGAACCTAAGTACACCCTAGTCAGGAGACCCGCTCACAGGGCGCCAGCCTCTCCGTCTCGTGCTCGGGCCCCTTGGGGCTCACATCCCCGTCTGTCACTCAGCCAACGCGGGTGGGTTCCGGGCTCAGCAAGGGGCCTGGGGACAGGGTGGGACTCACTGACTGGGGGACCACCTCGGCATCCAACTGTTCAAGGAGAAAGGGGCTTCCCTGGCAGTCCAGCGGCCAAGCCCGTGCGCCTCCAGTGCTGTGGCGCAGGTCCCACCCCTATCAGGGAGCCAAGACACCACGTGCCGCGAGGCACTGCAAGAGACAAAACAGAAATGTTCTTCACAAGTGAAGGATTAACAAACTGCCCTTCCAGGGATGGAGAACCAAACACGCTCTCTGGTTCCGCCTCTTTAAGACCCTCTGCCTGCCCTGCCCGGGGCTGTCAGGCTGCGCTCCGCGGCTCCGCGTGGACTGCTTCCAAGCCCGCCCTCAGGGTTCAGACAGGGAGGACACCACGCAGAGAGCTACAGGCCTGTTACCAGTAGGTGGTCCGAGGCACAGGCTGAGGAAAGGCTTCCTGGAGGAGGTGGCGTCTACCCTGCCATCTGAGGTGTCCCAGAAGGAGCCAGAGTCGGGACAGGAGGTAGGGAGAAGGCCCGGCCCGCCGCAGAGAGAGTGGTGAGGCGGACACGCGCAACAGCGGCCAGGCAGGCGGCGTCCCCAGCCGTGGTCCAGCCAGTGAGCCCTCCCCCGGCGGCCGGAAGGCTCTGCGGGGGCGACTGAGGTGCAGGGCTGAGCCAGGCTCTGTGGAAACGGTGGCGGAGGGCACCCATGACCTCAGTATGGACTCTCTCATTTTTTTTTTTTTTGGTTATAAATGAACCTACTTCTTCATACATACAATGGGATACTACGCAGCCATAAGGAGAGTGAAATAATGCCAGGTGGCAGTAACAAGGATGAAAGTAGAGATTATCAGGTGAAGTCAGAAAGAGACAAATACCATGTGATATCACTTACATGTGGAATCCAAAATCGGACACAAATGAACTCTTCCACAAAACAGAGACAGTCCGACACAGAGGCAGACTGGTGGCTGCCGAGGGAGAGGGGTTTGAGGGAGGGATGGAGTGGGGGTTGGGGGTCAGCAGACGAAAACTATCATACGTAGACCGGATACACAGGGTCCTGCTGCACAGCACAGGGAACTATATGCAACACCCTGTTGCAACACCATAACAGGGAAGAATGCCAACCTATGTCCCGTCACTGCTCACCTGGACCTGTGGCAACACTGCTAACTGGCTATACCCCAATACAAAATAAAAAGCTGGACAAAGGCAAAATGTATATGCATCACTTTACTGACCAGGGCATCTAGTCAAAGCTATGGTTTTTACAATAGTCACATACGGATGTGAGAGTTGGACCGGAAAAAAGGCTGAGTGCTAAAGAATTTATGCTTTCCCATGTGGTGCTGGAAAAGACTCTTGAGAGTCCCTTGGACTGCAAGGAGATCAAACCAGTCAATCCTAAAGGAAATCAAGCCTGAACATTCACTGGAAGAGCTGATGCTTAAGCTGAAGCTCCAACACTGTGGCCACCTGATGCGAAGAGCCGACTCATTGGAAAAGACCCCGATGCTGGGAAAGATTGAACGCAGGAGGAGAAGGGGGTGACACAGGATGAGATGGTTGGATTGGCATCACGGACTCAATGGACGTGAGTTTGAGCAAGCTCCGGGAGATGGTGAAGGACAGGGAAGCCCAAGGTGCTGCAGTCGATGGGGTCGCAAAGAGTCGGACACGACTGAGCGGCTGAACAAAGCAACACACGTGTGTGTAACCGAGGCACTCTGCTGTGCAAGCAGTAGTCAACACTGTAAATCAACTACACTTCAATAAAAAAAAGTTTGGAAACCATCACATTAAAATAAGAACTAAATTAAAAAAAAAAAAAACGAACCCCTGCCTATTCATTCTTCCTTCAGTCGCTGACATGCTTAGTAAGTGGTTTCAAATGCAGCGCCACTTCCTCGGCCCTCCGGCGCACGCACCTCCAGGCCCTGGGCCGGGCGCCGCCGCTAGCCTGCACACACGGGCCCTGCTCACGGGACGGCAGCGCAGGCCTCGGTCCCGGCGTGCTGACCGCCGCCTCCGGGCCCGCAGCAGCCCTGCCGCTCTTTCAAGCGGCACCCTGCTTTCCTGGCTTGATTCAATACCTGTGACTGGCACCTTTTCAACTATGACCTGATGTTTCACTGTGCTTTTCACTGTCTCCGGACAACTACCAGGTTCAATACAAATGAAATTAATTTAATAAATCCCTAAGAATTAAAAGCATCATAACTAACCTCAACAATAAGACGGGAGGCAAGACGATCTCAAAGATGCTGTGACTCTGAGCTATTAGAAAAATTTCACCTTCCAGGTGATTTAGGGAAGCACTGGGCGCAGGCACAGGAGGACCATTCTGGCCACACAGGAGTGACTCTCGCCTGAGAGTGTGGCACACACAGGAGCTGCCACCCTGAAGGCGCCCGAGTCGGCCACCGTGAGGACAGCGTCTGGAAGAATGACCTGCAACAAGCACCTGGTGGAAGCCCGAGCGGGTTACAGAAACCAGGAGCCACGGTCTCATCAGGTGTGTTTAGGCACCACCCTTCTCAGAGCAGCGAGGGCCTGCGTGTTTGGGATGCAGGTGCCTTTGGGTCACTATGGCGAGACAGAGTGATGTGAGCACCTGCGTTGCTGGAAGACTCAGAACAGAACAGCTTGGCTTCACTTCACTTTAGGAAGTGAAACTTTACACACAGCTACTCAGGACCAACACGAAGTCTTAGATGATATTCAGAAAAGCGGCTAATTTTAAAAAACCTAGGCTTTAGTCTTATTTCACCAACAATGAATCAGAGGCACAGGGGAAAGGGGATGGGGCCGGGCCTCCAGGAACAGGCGGTGGGGGGGCGCCTGCAACCTTCCAGGCCAGTTGCAGACCGAGGCGCCCCACGAACCCAGGCCGCCCCGTGAACCTAGATTACCCTCAAACCCAAGCCAGCCACAAACCCAGGCCACCCACGAACCCAAGCCAGCCACAAACGCAGGGCGCCCCACGAACCCAAGCCAGCCACAAACCCAGGGCACCCCAGGGCACCCCACGAACTCGTGCCATCCCGTGAACCCAGGCCAGCCGCAAACCCAGGCCACTTTCCCAAGTTTCACTTAAGCAAGAGAAACAAGCTGCCCTGTGGACAAAGGTCGGGCCTTTGGCTCAGATGTCTCCCTGAGAAAGTCCTGGCGGAGAAGACAGACATATTCCCTCCGACCCAGCCATAGTCTTACACCTCTTACCTGTAAATGGAGGATTTTGGATTCATTATTTCGAAGCATTTCCTTCTGTCTCTCAATTTCAATTTCGAAGCTACATATCTGGTTGTGCAGACTCTGTATGCTCTTGTTTTTTTCTACACTTTCATTCTGCAGCAAGGAAACCTGAAAAAAGAGAGTCTTCAATTAAGCAAACAACACAGTCTTAACGTGAATTAACAACAATTCTAACACGAGCAATGAAATGTTGACAACACGGGCCTTCTGTCCACTCACTGGAAGGAGTTCCAGGAACAAACCCCTCCCCACAGGAAAGGGGGGTCCTGGCCGTTCAACAGGGACCCGAACCGTGGTTCTCAGAACCTTTCCTAGGAGTCAAGTAAGATGAGCCAAGTGCCTTTCAGAACAAGCAGGACTAAAGACAAGCTTTCTAAAGATTTTGCTGAAAACAAATAAATCTTTTATCAGAGTGGCTTTCAAACTCTGATGAGGAAACAGCGGGAAACACCTCCCTGCCGCTCCGCTTCTCGGTACATACCTTGAACACGGGTGCCTATTCCTAAAAACAGGATCACAAAACCAAACCTGTCCTAATCAATTATAACGTACCTGGCACTTTCTATTCCATTTTACTTTAAAAAATGCTAGCTGCAACCCAGTAAATTATTTCACAGCTACCAGTAGGCCACTTGCCGCCCTATGAGAAGCTCTCAGCAGAATGAGGGAGCAGGAAGGGGAGGGTCTCACACGTGCCACAGGGAGTCCTCGGGGCAGCCCGCCACCCCACAGAGAGGAGGCGCAGATGGCGGAAGGGGGTCCCGGGGGTGGGGGTGTCGGGGGAACTGGGGGCGCCAGGGGATGGCGGTGTTGGGGGGATGGGAGGGGCACCAGGGGATGGGATGGCCGGGAGACCACGGCGGTCCAGGAAGGGCCTGCTGGGGAGCAGTCCCAAGCCCACTTTTGACATTTTCACAGTTCCTTTCTGAAAAATAATCAGCTCCCAAGAACCAATTTACACAGCACTTAAAAGCCCTGGGGTGAGGAACTCAAGGACAACTCTACCAGGTGTCTTTCCACAATGCTTCCACAAGAGGCAGTCTGGACGGCCCTGGTGGCTCAGTGGCTAAAGAATCCATCTGCCAACGCAGGAAACTCAAGGGCACGTCACCCGTCGGAAAGGCTCCCTCTACCAATGGCCTTCTCTGCCCACAAGCGCCCTCCCCGCCGCCCGGAAGACAGTGCGTCCCATCGCGGCTCCACTCGGAGGTGCCCTCTAATACTGCCAGCACCTGAGGACCACCTGGCCACATGACAGCTCACGGGCGTCTCAGGTGGCATCTGGGTTCCTGACCTCGTCCCTGTGACGAACCACTAGCCCCAAGTCAGAGTCCTGCTTGGAGGCAGTGCCTTTTGGGTGCTGTCTCAGTCTGTTTTATTTATAACAAACGTGTTTACAAAAGAATACAAAACCTGCAATAGATAGTTCAACTCCCCTAGGGTTTCACGCAGCACAAACAGACTCTTCTTCCTAAAATAGGCCGTCTCACTGGTCCTCAGCTTCCCGCACAGGACCAGCTTACAGCATCCAGCCTGGGGCATGGGTGGCTGGCAGCGGTGTTTTGCTTCTTCTAAACTTACAACTCCGTCATTCCCATCTGCTGAAGATGGACACAGTTCCTGGGCCCCGTAGTCTCACACCCCCAAAAAGAGCAATCGTGCACACAGGCTGGCCGCTTTCATACGACTCTCGGTGATATTCCCCAAACCAACGGCAACTTCCTCTGCTGCGAATCAGGCTACCTGACCTACACTGACCATCACACACCCTGCCACACCGAACTCTCTCCTTTAAAAATTGTTATCTATTTATTTAACTTTATCTCTGGCGGTGCTGGGCCTGTGCTGCTGCACACGGGCTTTCTCTCTCTGCAGTGACCCGGGGCTACTCTCTGGCCACCTGATGCGAAGAGCTGGCTCACTGGAAAAGACCCTGATGCTGGGAAAGACTGAAGGCAGGAGAGGGGGGCAACAGAGGATGAGATGGTTGGATGGCATCAGCGACTCCATGGACAAGAGTTTCAGGAGGCTCCAGGAGTCGGTGATGGACAGGGAGGCCTGGTGTGCTGCAGTCCACGGGGTCGCAAAGAGTCGGACACGACTGGGTGCCTGCACTGACTGAGTGGGGCTGCTCTGCGGCATGGGGCTCCGGCCCCTCACCGGAGGCAAGTGGCTCTCTTGCTGCTGAGCACGGGCTCCAGGGCACGCAGGCTGAGCTGTTTCACAGCATGTGCGATCTTCCGGAGCCAGGGATTAAACCCTGTTTCCCCTGCACTGACCGGCAGATTCCTACCCACTGCGCCCCCAGGGGAGTCCGCCACATCAAACTCTTAATGTCTTTATGGAGGGATTGTCCTTAAACTCAGTTTTCTTTACATATTTTAATCAAAGATCCCAGCCCCTGGGTGCCAGCAGACCCCCGCTTTCACCTGCCCACCAGGTAGACACCGCAGGCACAGGGAAGCCCACTGGCAGGTGTGTTTCCCAGAATCCATGCAGCAGACGGAGCAGGGTCCCCCAGCCCGAGACCCTCCTCCCTGAGCACACCCTCCACCCCTGCCTGTCTAGGGGTACTCTAAGACTTCCTTGTGACTTAAGCTTTCGTAAAATATAGATGGGTGTTTTCAGGTCTGGATTTTATAAAACAGTTTTGTTGTTGTTGTTGTTGTTTTAAAAGTTTGACTGTGAATGTAGTAATTGGTCTTTCTGAATCAACTCAAATATTCTATTTTCCACCCTAGATGAACAAAATAACTCAAGATCCAACTGAACAATTCCACGATGAGAAACAAATTCCCCCTTTAAGAAAACACAAACATCTCCCCCTGTCGTCCGGGTTGGCTCTTGGGCCCAGAGAAGAGATGCCAGCTTCTCATGGACACAGGCAAGGATGCGCAGGGCATGGCTGGCTGTCCTGAGTCGGGGGTGGGGGGGTGGGCCTCAGGGAGGGGCTCACCCCTGAGCAAAGTCACGGGAACAGATGTTTCAAATCTGCCCCCCTCTGGCTGGTGTGTGGTGTGCAAGGGGGAGGACGGCTGGGGAGGGCGTGTGGGCCGGGCAGCCGGGTCCTGGGGTTTCCAACAGTGCAAAGAGGATGCTCTCAGGGTGCTGGGGTGGCAGGGCAGGAGGGTGTAGGACGGGATGACCCCTGTCTCCCCCTCCTGCACCTCTGGGAGCCCTCCTGGTGGCAGCCCTGCCTACAACTGAGGGGCGGACACATCCCCCAGCCCCGCACCGCGGTTACATAACCAGCACAGCTGGAACAAGACCAATTCACTTCACAGGAAAGGAAGAACCTTTTAGATAAATGAGAAGCCGTATCTGTGAGAAACCAAAAGCCCTGCGATCTGTGCCTACAGTTTGAAAACCCAGAAACAACGCATTCTTCAAAAAGAGGAGAAAAAGGGATTCATAGGTAAACCGTCGCTGAACTCAGAGCAAATATGTGCTCATGGGAAAGTTATAAATCATTCATGTGACACAGATTCTGTTTCACGGTCAAACAGAAGGCTCCTCCTGTCCCACGCGTGTGTACACACAGCACACAAAGCCTTTCACAGCTTCTCATCTCCAGCTTAAGCATTTATACTAAAAAATATTTAATGTCATATTTAATAAACATCTTTTGATTTAAAACTTTACACTCCTTCAAGCACATTTACATTTTAAATTGCTTGGGTTTAACACTCAAAACAAGATATTCAAATCTTTACAAACCTTTAGAAAGCAAACATCAACCCCCGGGGCTGCCGTAACTCATCCCAGCGCCCTCCCATCACACGCCCTCCCTTTTCAACACACGTTTGCTGAATATCAAATTAAGTTCTTATTTTTGTATATAAGCCACAAGCCACAGTGGGAGATTTATAACCTTTTTCTGTCAAGCCTTGGAGGTTTTCATCCTTTCTTTGGGAAAGCAGACCTGGCGAGCTGAGCACCACAGAACAAACGCCCCCAGAAAGGCGTGTTCTGTGAGCAGGCGCCTGCGCCGGAGTGCAGACCCCACAGCGGGGCTTCGAGGAGACGCCCAGGAGGGCAGGTGTGTCTGGGGAGGGGCTGTGTGGCCCCCCCAAGCTTCCATAATCAACTGTAACCCTGGGATCCCACGTGCTGCGGGGCAGCTAAGCCCGTGCAGTGCAGTGAAGACCCGGCACGGTCCACAAACAAAAACGGAGCAAAACAGTGACCCTGCTGATGTGGAGGCGGCCTTTCCTCCTGCCTCTTAGAGGAGGACCACACACGTGGCACCGGTGCCCTTCCGGATTGCGGCTGGCGGACTTTCTGTCACAGCCAGAGAGCGGTGTTCGGGGCCTGTGCGGGCCACAGGGTCTCCGTGTCGACACTGCCATCCCGGTGTGGAAGCAGCCGCAGACCGTACTGAAGTGAGTGTGTGTGGCCGCGTTTCAACAAAGCTTTATTTACAAAAAGACGGGGGTTGGGGGTGCAGACTGGAAGTGACAATCCCTGCTCTTACTCAATACTAAGAGAATCACCATGTGAGTTTTTAAAAAGCACTTTATACACACTTGGCAACTGAAAAACAAAGAGCAAGCTAGCAAGCTAACAAAACCACACACCTTCATTTATAAACTCAAGATTGCTTGAAAAGAATTTTACTTTTTTGACACTTCATGCTGTTTCTTTTATCCAAAACCCCTTACTAAACAAAAAGGTTTTCCTCTTCACACAATACGAAGAAATTATTAGAAGCCGGCAGAAGCTGGGAATGGCAGGGCGTACCTTCTTCTCCAGGGAGTTGCTCCACTCCTTGAGCAGGTTGACGTGCTGCACCGCGGAGCTGGCCTCGTGGGCCTTGATCTGCTGGTTTGTCCCCTGAGAACGAAGAGGAGATGCGGTCAGCCAGCCTCCCTCGGTCAGAGGCTCAGACCCTCAGACGACCTCACGCCAGCACCACACACGAAGGCGGGGACTGAACCGGGGAAGGCTCACAGAGCATCTCCAGCCTCGGAAGGGCGGCGCTCAGCGGCCCCTGAGCTACTGCGTGCAGGCGAGGGGGCCACACTGAGAGGAGCCGAGCAGCTCAAGGACGAGGCGCTGTGATTCCACGCCCACTGCCTCGAGGCCGTGTGCTCCACTCACCCCTCAATTTACCTACGCTTCAGACTTCCAACATGGAGAAATTAAATTTCAGACATAGCCCTTTTGTTCCTTAGTAAGTTTTCTGCACTAAAATATAAATGAAAAACGTTGAGACATCTGCAACTAGATGCTGCTACAATAATCTAGAGAATGTGTAATCCAAGTAGGATTCTAAGTTATCTATTAAGACATTAACTTACTAGTGAAATACTAGTATCATAAAATGCACTGTCCCTAACTATTCTAAGTATACTTAGAAAGTTACGTACAGAACATAAACAATCTACAGAGTACATAAGATGTAGACCATCTCAGAGTCAATAATGAGCTCGTGGAACAGTACTTCATGTACCTGAGAAAACAAGTGGTGTAAGAATGTGATTTGGTTTTGATATTGGAAAATTTAAAAGCCATGGCAAGCATTTTGATGATCTCCAAAACATATACTCTGTACATAGAATATTCATATATATATGTTCATACAAGTATTGCTAAATATCAACATATATATATATACATACACAGAATGAATGGCATATAAGTACATACGACATAACAGCGGTGAGGGCTCAGTCTCCTTAAGAGACAAGCGCAGGGAAAGCTACACTCGTCCTCACTCTCAGGCTTTTTGCTTTCGAAGAAAATGCTGAGATGCCAATATCTCTCCACTGATTTCACACAATAACGTATTGATTATACATAAAAATCAAATATAAAATGCTTTAACTGAAGTATATACTGCCCTTTGATAGTTCTAAAATCAAGATATACATTTAAATGAAAACTAGTTCAAATTCACTAGCAATCTTCGGTGTGTTAAAAAAATCACTTTCTAAGAAAATGCTGAGATGCTAATATCCCTGCACTGACTTCACAGTAACATATTGATTATACATAAAAATCAAATATAAAACGCTTTAATTGAAGCATATACTTCCCTTTGATAGTTCTAAAATCAAGATATACATTTAAATGAAAACTAGTTCAAATTCACTAGCAATCTCAGGTGTGTTAAAAAAAACAAAAAAACCAGGCACAGGTTTCTCAGGGCATAGGCACGGCAGTGGAGGAGACTCCTCTCCACCCGGCAATCTGGGAGGTGTGGCACGTGCATGGGCCGCGCTAAGAACACGCTTGTGTGCAACCCTCACGGCTGTGCACGGAAGCACACGCTGCCAAAGCCGTGTTTGGGCACCACAGTCCACCTAGAAACCCCGCCCCGCGTCCGTCCTGCTGGTTTCAATGTGATCCTTCTGCTACGGCATTAACTCCCCCTCAGCTCAGGCGTCCACCTGAAGTCTCTCGACACCCCCGGCCGGGAAAGTGGGCCCCCAGTGGCTGCTGCACGCGGCCTCGTCACCCGTGTGCAGCTGGTGACTCAGTGCCATAACAAAACGGAAAGCTCAGAGCTTGCATGTTAAAATGTCGACAGAGTTAACTTTCTCTCATGGCGTAATGTCAGCGACTGGGAAGGACGAATGTCGGATACTGACCTGAAAAACGCAGCCATAGCGCTTAAAACTACAGGTGCTGGGGGCATTGACACACTCTGACAAGTGTGCACTCAACTGCAACGGGAAAGAGACGTGAGTTGTGGCACAAACGTTTGCATGAAAATGTTCAAACATATCAAGGGCACAGGTAGCATCTGGGTTCTACTATTATGAACAGGGTTTACTGGCAGGTGTGTTTACACCACCGGCTTCCTAGACTTCTACCCAGTAAGTATACAGTATCATCACGTGTATACACATATATACACCAATATACAAAAATACATTTACTGTAACATTTCTTACACTTGCGGCTTTTTTAAGAACAACTTGTTTTGTGACACGCTGTCTGCAGAATTTTAAAAAGAAAGGGAAAAAAAAAACATAAACTGAAAAGCACATTTAAAGACCATAAACAAAAAAACTGCATGAAACACAAAAAATATAAAGCATTCCGATGCAGCTGGGCCACACACCTGTATACAGCAGACAGAAGTAGGTGTCTCCCCAGGGAAGCGCACACAGGCGCCCCCACCCCCCACGCTCACGACAACTGCAGAGGGGACTCTCCTGAAAAGACTCCCTCCCTCAGCTTGCCCAGAAATTCATGTGGCTTTTCAGAGACCCGTGTCATCCTAAGGGCACGGATCTGAACGTGCCCCCCTCCACTTTGCGGAGGACAACTAGGAGGCGCTCTGCTTCAACGTCGGCAAATGGCCAAGCACACACCGCTCAGGGTGCCCCGCAAGGGAGGAGGGAGTGGAAACATCTGCATTTTATAGACACGGGGTTTTGCGTTAGGCTAACACAATCTTAAAGAAAATCTCTTTCTTTATTGGAAACTCAAGGGACAGATCTTCTTCAGAGAAAATGATTAGACCCTGAATTAGCAGCGCGGTGTGTGAGCGCAGCGCAGGGGGGCCTGGGAGTGCGTTCTCCCGGGAGCCAGCACTTGAAGGACACTGCTCTGGTGGGTGCAGGTGGCCACAATGCCTTTTCCTCTGTTCTCTGGGACAAAGTCCCCTCCCGCCAGGTCCATACTCAGGATGAGAGGGAGAGGCTCACAATGCGGCCTTCCTGCCGACCGTGCCAGTTACAGGACAGGCCCGAGGGACCCAGCTGCCCACTGCCAAGGCCAACCCGGTGGAAGGTCCAGGCCTGGGCAGGGTGGTGGTGGCCGCACCTGGAAAAAGCACCCAGGAGGCATGTGGCGGGCGACAGGTACAGAAACTCAACAGGCGGCCACGTGTGCAGTGACGTCAGTTTGAAAATCATGAAACATTTTCTTTCACTGCCATCGGTACAGTCGTAAATCCAACCAGCTAACACTTGTAATGTTAAAATTGGGGACATATCGAGTTTAGCACTATTTTCTACAACTATAAACTCAGGGTTGTACTTTCCCTAAATTGGCTTCATCATCATTACTCTCAGAGCCCTACAGAATTTAGGGGAGCTTGGGACTAGAGCAAGAACCATCTGTAAAAGGGCACCTTTCACCAGAAACCCGAGATCAATGCAGGTTTAAACATTTTTAAAAGTAAAGCTAACTTAAAGGCAAATGGAGACAATTTTGTTCCTAATATAGATAGCCCTGCGTGAGTCAACACTAAGGAAAGTATATGGAACCCTGGAAGTTATTTCCACAGCAGCCTCTTCGTATGTTCACTTGAACGGAGGGGCTTCCCAGCCGTGGAGACAGTGCCCTAGCTGTTCTCTGAGGCATGGCCAGGGGCCCAGGGACCACCATCACACCCAGCGAGACTTGCCCCTGCCCAGCAGGGACGTCCCAGGATGGGCACCTTGGTGAGAGGGGCTCCGGGCTCCTGCTTCAGGGACGGGAGAGACCAACCTCCCCAACTCCTGCAGTATCCAGGTGTCAAATCCCAGGCGGCTGACAAGGGCTGAG
The DNA here is from genome assembly GCF_016772045.2 of Ovis aries. Classification (NCBI taxonomy): domain Eukaryota; kingdom Metazoa; phylum Chordata; class Mammalia; order Artiodactyla; family Bovidae; genus Ovis; species Ovis aries. Next base: position 65,219,397 of record NC_056071.1, on the reverse strand, counting down.
GTGAGCAGGCTCCTCAGGTCAGAGTGCCCAGGCCCAAGGGTGCTGAGCGTGGGGACCAGGGCTGCAGGCACCCTGAAGCCCATGGCCGCCCCAACGGCGCCCAGAACAGCAGCGAAGGGGACCCGGGCCAGGACAAGGTGAAGAAGCACCGAGAAGCCTTGGAACTGTTTCACCTGGATATACTCTGGTCAGACAAGGCAACCGCAGGATCTACCTGCCTCAGGGACAGTGGACCTGCGGGCCGCTGTCCAGGCGCCTCCCCTGCCACCTGCCACCCTCTCACCCCAGGGTAGACCCTGCAAGGCCTGTGTGGCCGAAATGGCTCAAGTATCTCTCAGTCAACTGACCTTCCTGAGACAGTGGTAGAGTAATTTCTCTTCTACAGATTTAAACCTAAAAACCGTTGCCCCTTCCTGTACTGTACATATTCCCATTTTCTCAGTTCTCAACGGTATTTTTGCTCTGAATCCACCACTCTGTAGCTTTTAACTGCTTGTTTCTGAAATATCTGATTTCCAAGAACAGCATGAGGCTTTGCATTGCTCTGCTCTATCACCACTGTAGTCTGACGACCTCGGGCCTCGGCATCAAGGGGGAAGAGGGGACCACAGGACGCCCAGCCCCTGCAGGGGCCCAGCCGCAGCCCTCACCTCGCTCCTCAGGAGGGTCTGGACGCCGCACTTGTGCGGGCAGGGCACCGCCACGCAGGGACACTCCGTATCTTCGTGTTTCTGGAGGAGAGAGAGAGACCGTTGCCAACTCTGAAACACACGACCTGCCTTCCTTCAGAGGCCGCCGGCGCCCCCATGAGGCCCCCATCACACCTGCATGGGCCGCTGTGTTACAGACGCGTGAGTGCTGACAAGGCGGGCCCTCAACAGAGCCACCCAGACCTGACTGGTTGGAGCAACTCAAGAGGGGGGTCACTCTAGGACAGCCCCGCCCCAGCCCACCTTCGTGCCCTCTGGCCGCGTCCCCTAGGCCGACGCTGCCCCACCACCTGCGCCTGGCAAGCTCGCTCACACGGGGGTGGACACCAGGGCCCAGCCTCTACTGGCTGGGGCAGACACTTCCCCTCTGGCTTCTCAGCTTGGAGTCTGGAAACGATGCTTCTCAAGAGCCTAAAAACAGTGTGATCCCCAGGAATTTCAATGACTGTCCTGAGAGTGTGCCTGGATTTCCTTTAATGAAAAGGCAATGTAGGTATGTGCCAGTGTGGCCGTTCTCTGATGGCACAGATTTCAACACAGAGCCTGGGTGCTGGCCACTGCCGAACTCTGTGCCATGGGCACCTGCTGGCACCTGTCCAGTACACCTGCCACCCGCAAAGCACGGGCCAGAGCTCCCGCAGGCCAGCAAGCCCAAGCGGGCCTGGAGACAGCACCTCCAGACATGTGATGGAGGCCACACAGGGAGACCCTAGACCCGCTATGAAACACAGCTGTGGGGCCAGGCTTCAGAGGGCAGCACTCGGCAGGAGGAGAGACAGCGGGCTCCCCTCAGGCCTAGGACACGCCAGTTCTGCCGGCAGGGCCTCCAGCCAGGCTGCACCAGGGCAGCACTAGCCACGTACTGTCTGACCAGGAGGTGTGTGGGCCAGGGACAACGGTGCCCGCCAAGGACACTTCTCTGGCCTGTGAGGCCAGTCATCCTGCCACCTGCAGTCCCTGGTCTGGATCAGCCTGGCAGGTGGGCAGTGTGGAAAGGACCCCTCTGCTCCCGAGCGTGGTCCTGGAGGCCCACAGAGGCCCCAGCGCCTGCAGCGGGCAAGCCCATGGCTGTCTGGAGCTCATCGGAAGGCTCTTGGCTGGACTGAGCCTGACCAGCACCTCCCACAAGGGGACCCCCGGGTACTGCTGAGAATCCCTACGAGTTCCCCAGTGCCAAGTCAAGGTGTCCTGCGTCTTTCAGTGGGACGTCTCGGCCAGATGGCGTCACCTGTAGGCGGGGAGTGATCAGATCTCCCTCGGAGGGCAGCGGTAAGGATGGAGTCAGTCCTGGGCCTGGAGAATGGGCGTGGCCAGTGCTCCAGATACCAAGCCCCCCTCCCAAAGCTCCCATTCACCCGGCCGGGCCTGCCTTGGCCTTGGATCAGCCTGGCCCAGGACAGTGAGGAGCACGGATGGACAATCACCCCGCGGCAGGGGTGCGGGGAGAGCGCCTGGGGGTGGGGTTGCGGGGGGAGCGCTGAGACGACTCAGGGGAGGGGCCGTGCACTGGGGAGGGCAGGCAGGGGGCAGTGGGAAGAGAGGCTGGGGCCTGCACGCCAGGCCAGTCAGGAGCTTCATGTGCGCCCTGCAGACCTGTGCAAGGATGATCAAAACAGGCTTTTCTGGCTATCGGAGGGTAAGCGTCTCACATGGGATTTGGGGGGTTTTGCCAGTTCTGTCACACCTTCCCATCTCCAACAGCGATGACTTGCAATTCTTTAACGTGTAGCTATCAGCACGCTCTTTATCTTACACATTTCTATTTCCTGTGACTTGCCATTTATAGCTTTGCCCACTTCAGTGGGTTGAACAGTGACCCCTGAAATATCTCCCTCCCAGACCTCAGAATGTGACCCTCTTGGAAAGAGGGTCTCTGCAGATGCAATGAGTTAAGAGGTGACCCTTGGCCACCCTTTACAACTCTTTGACTTTTCACAAATTAACAGAACTGTTCAAAGAGAATGATACTCTATAATCTCTGGGCTAAATGGAAGAGTTTTTTTTTCTGATGCTTTATGCTAACAGATTAAAAAAACAAACTCAAAAATACCTGACACGCCCATACTATAGTTCAAAGATAGAAAAGAACTGCTCATAAGACCTTGTGGGTCTCCGTGCTGTATCAGTCTATACCACAGAACACAGGACAAGGAGGAAAGTCAGGATGACCTGGGGCTTCGGGCCTAAGTTAAACTGTGCTTTTAAAAAACAGACTTAAGGCCTGAGAGGATGAGGCTGTATGAGAGTGGAAGAACAAGACCTGGGAGCCGAATTCCGCCACTACCAGGGCCCTTTCCTGGCGGGGGAGGAAGTACGGGTGTGGCTGCCTGCTGGCGCTGGGGCCCCGGGGCCCAGAGGGGCTGCACCAGCATGACCCCCAAGCAGGCGTGTTCCCCACAGTGATCACAGGCGGACAGAAAGTAAGATCTGACCCCAAACGCACTGCAGGGTCAGCACCCTGAGGACACGCCAGGACGTCTCCATCACTGAAAGGTAGGAAGATTTACGAGGAAGGCCTCCTGGTACAACTCAGGCCCCAAACTTGCAGCTGCCGCTCTGCGCTTCTGCACCTGCCTCCTCTCCACAGTCAACACATTTAAGACCCCTTGTCAGGTCAGATGCCACTTCCTCTCAACAGCCCTCACGGACCCTGTCCGGCCAGGTGAACCGGCCCTTCCCACAGCGGCATTTACACAGTTGTATAACTGGCCGTCTCCCCCACCAGATGGTGGAGTGAAGGGGAGAGACTGTGATTTGTTCTCTTGTGTGTCCTGGGCAACTAGCTTGGGGTCTGCTGCTCCAGCGTTTCAAGCCACCACGAGCGATGGTGTTATTCCAAAACCCGCCTCTTCGCAGGCTTGACTGAAGCTTAGAGTGGGTTCCTGACAAGCTATTTCACTCACATGCTTTACAATTCTTTCTCAAATGAAAATTAATTTCTGAATTCTATTCTGCAAATAGAGGTAATTGATTTTTGCAAGAAGCAAAGTATAACTTTGATAGCAACATGGTAATATGTGTAAGGTCGGCAGGACTGCTCATTGGGTACATGTTGCCTTCATTCAAATTTAATTACTAAAGAAGTTATTCAATTATGAAAAATACTATGTCTATTTTCCAAAGGGGAGGGCACTTAAAGGTTATTAATAACCAGAAACAACAATCAAACAGACTTCACCAGGGAAGAAAGTCACAGGCACAGAAAAGTTAAACAAAGACGGTAAAGTGGAGGTTACAGGGATTACTCTCACTTCATACAGAAAAACTAAGACAGCCGTTTCTAAATGGGGGTCAGTATGTACTCCCGAACATCTGCCAGGAACCAGCCGGTGGTCCTCAGGCCTGGCTGCCTGTCCAGGGACCCTCTGTCTGCTGACCCACCAGTCACTGGCCTGGCGGGTTCAGAAGCCCCACCCAGCCCCGGCTCCGCCCCCCGCCCCGGCCTATCTCCCTCCGGGACGTCCCCCTCAGGGCCCTCCCGGGCTGGCCGCCCCTCCACTGGATGACCCCCCCATGCTTTGCAGGCTGTAAGCACTGTGCACCCAGGCCTCAGGCCTTGACTGGCCCTTCTCTCTACTCGCTCCAGGCCCTGGGCTGCCAGGACCACCTATTAACATACCCTGTGGCACAGACCACTCCCTCCTCCCCAGAGCCCGCTCTCTCCCTCTGAGCCACACCTGGGCAGGGCACTCTGGTTCACCCACTGCTCTAGTTACAAGCACTGGGCATCCACTCAACTCACACTCCGTGCTCAAGCCACCGGCTAGTCCCACTGGCTCTGCGTAATGCTGACCAACCACATCTGCCCCTTGCTCAGGGCCACCCCGACGCCCACCGCTAGTCTGCTCCCATCAACTTCCCACCTCACCCCTGCCCTGTGTGAGGCAGCCCCTGAAATCCACCTGCTGAGCGGCTCCATCTCGGAGCCAGAGCTGCCCGTGGCCGCTCCCCCTGCCCCGATGCTCTTCCCGCATCGTCCCGACGGCCTCGGAGGGGCCCGCCCTCACCACCCCTGCTCCCATCTTTGTTATACTTATGACCTCTTCCCACTGGAAGATGAGGTCACCCTGAACCCCTAGCCCCTAGAACAGCGCCCATCACACAGTCGGCACGCAGTAAATATGTACTCAAAAAGCCAATGTTCAACAGTGTCCACACCGCTGACTCTTTTGGAAGCTTGTCCTCCATCCCAACATCTGTTTCTCTTTAATTTACATGTAAGTGATCTGATTCTAACATGCGCACAATATAAAACTGTGTGGAAACAAGAGAGGCACGAAAAAACGTTAACTTCTCCTCTCTCTCCGAGAGACAGCTGTACTTCAACGCTGTGGGATCAGTCACCCTGCTGAAGTGATGGTTCTGTCTCAGTGTCTCGGAGCCATAGAATGTTTAAGCGATCCGACAAGATTCTGAGGCTATTCCCTGGGACAAGTGGAAAATTCTACCTTTTTTTGAATAATCAGTCTTCATTTCTTTTTCTTTTTTTTGGCACCCCAAATGACAGTCAATCCAGGCAATGGAAAATGCTAATTGCATAAATCAAAACGGGCAAAACAAATACAGCTTAGCTCTGAAATAAAGTCAGATGAAAATTGCTAGTTACGCCTATCTTTTCTCTTTATTTCTGAGAGAACAGTCATTTGACAAGCTACTCTGTGGACAAACGGTGTCTGGGTGGAGCCAAGGCGGGGAAGCGAGAGGACACCGCACCTGCAACGTGACCATCGGGACCTGGCTCTTGCAGTGGCTGCACGTGGCCTCGCGGTATTTACAGGCCTTCTCCACGTGGTCACGCAGGTCCTTCCTCAGCACTCTCTCTTTGCAGTCAGCACGGACACACGGAAGCTCCTCAAACTGGCAGTCATTCTTCAAATGCACCTGGAAGGCAGACCATTCGGCGTTCTCAACTGGCAGACCTCCAGTCTGAAATACCAATTCTAGCCTCTATGCAGTCAAATCCTATGCAAGCGTTTCCTATCTGCTGCTAGACCAGTTTCCCATAGAGAAGAGTGACCAACGTATCAAGAGATACTGAATTTCATATTCCATTTAGTGATTACTCAAACCATATTGCTTTTGAAGAACTAAGTCAATTAACCTTTCTTCCTGGATAAATAAATGGTTATCCGCTAAGGACTTCATTTTATTCTAATTCAAATATCCTTCCAGGATTAAATATATGTGATAGTAATAAAAAAAAATTAGAAGTTACATGGAATTTTATGGTTATAAAAAGGAGGAAGTGTAAATGGGCCTTCTATAATTAACAGTCAATTCAGATTTCTTTCTATTCTAAATAGGGCAGGGTGCTCAAAAACCAATTGACATTTCTGCCTGTGATGTCATAAAAATAACACTTGACACCCAAGTGGCTCTGCCTGCTCTCCTATTTGGTTGTGTCTGAAAGATGGATACAGACATGGTCTTAGGGGCTCCATGGTGCTGACCGGGGACTGGTGTTTCTGGACGTCTCACCACACTCACCAGCAGGTGCCCCAGGGCCAGCTGCTCCGCACAGCCCCGGCCCTCGTTCCGACAGAATATCTGAAGGGCCAGAATCTCCCTCTTGCAGCAATTATCCTTAAACACCTGAAATTGAAAGATAGCTATTTTAGAGGATTAAGATTTCTTAATCTCCACATGCCGCTACTTTAGACAAGGCAAAACCACTCTGAAAAGTCATGAGCACATCCCTGAAGAGGGCTCACAAAGCACTAAGGACCGTTTTAATGTCTAAGTGAGTAGAATGAAGGAGCCATCCCCACTAAGAGACACAGTTCACATGATACAACCTTAACTACCAGCTTTTAATGGATAAACCCAAAGTAAGCAAGTTGTACTGAACAACTGAAGATCACTTTGGAGCATCCAAACGTTTTAGATGGACTCTGACATTCTCAGGACGATCCCACACCAGGACCGAGTTCACACTGGGATCCTGGACACTCCCAGGCCCCAGCCTTGCTGGGAGCGGAACCTCCCATGGAGGAAAGGGGCGATGGGAGCGGGTGCTACAGCGTGAGGCCTTGCTGGAGGAGCAGAGAAACCACCGTAAAAGACAACGAGCGGCAGATGGTTTGTACATTTACCTTGGTCCCTGCTCTGAAGGGTGTATCACTTGCAGCTAACTCATTTTTCACCAAACGGAAGGCATTAGCTTGCTATTTAAGAAACTTTAAAAAACATGTTGCAAAGATATAGTTAATCCAATAATGAAAATGTCCCCCTTTGAAAATGAAAACCCTCCTTTAATTTTCTTTTTCCCTTAGAAAACAAGTACTCTCACTCCTTCTAACATCACAAGCTACACCATCCTAGTACTCAGGCACTTCTAAGAAACCCCCATGCACTAATGCTCTGTAACAGCAGAAAATCAGAGAGCTCAACAGGCTTTTCTTGACTCCACAAGTAAAGAAATAGAATCAACAGCTGCTAAGAGTTAAAAATAAATTAGTTCGGAGGCAAATCTAATCTTAGGTAAACATGACTTTTTTAAAACAGGTCATAATTTAAGATGTTGAAGTCAACAGAGTAGGTATTTTTAACCAGTAAGAAATAATGTGATCACAGAAAATGATCCTTCTGTGCCACTAAGTTTCTTTTCTTTTCTTTGGGCTGCCCCTCCTGGCTTGTGGGATCTTAGTTCTCTGACCAGGGACTGAACCCAGGTCCACGTCAGCAGAAGCACAGAGTCTTAACCGCTGGATCACCAGGTAATTCCCTAAGTTTCTTAAATCACTTGAGTTTAACTTTGGTTCCCTAGTGGCTCAGATGGTAAAGAATCTGCCTGCAAAGCAGAAGACCCAAGTTTAATCTCTGGGTTGGGAAGATCCCCTGGAGAAGGGAGTGGCAATCCACTCCAGTATTCTTGCCTGAAGAATTCCACAGACAGAGAAGCCTGGTGGGCTGCAGTCCATGGGGTCACAAAGAGTCTGACACATCTGAGTGACTGCTGCTAGGCTGCTGAGTCACTTCAGTCGTGTCTGACTCTGTGCGACCCCATAGACGGCAGCCCACCAGGCTCCGCCATCCCTGGGATTCTCCAGGCAAGAACACTGGAGTGGGTTGCCATTTCCTTCTCCATGCATGAAAGTGAAAAGTGAAAGTGAAGTCACTGAGTCGTGTCCAACTCTCACCGACCCCATGGACTGCAGCACACCAGGCTCCTCTGTCCATGGGGTTTTCCAGGCAAGAGTACATAACTTCGTAACTTAGGGAGAAAAAAACATAGATTGAAAACATTAAGAATGATAAAAGTAGAGAACTTCAGGGCTGAGAAAGAGCTCATATCATTTCTGCAACCATCCCATTTTACAGATGGGGAAGCAGAGGCCCTGGGGCGGTGCCATCCTCAGTGACCTGCCCAGTGGCTGAGGTCAGTCTCCCGGGGCCCAACCAGACCTACATTTCCCCATGAGGATCCCTTGCTTATTCAGTCTCATTTACAAGTCTTCATCAAATTCCATAATCATTCTTCAGCTATCAATGCCATTGAAAAATAGGGATAACAACTCTGACGAATGAAATGAGGCACTAAAAAGTTCGCCCCAGCCACTGTTTCAACCTCCTCTCTCAGTCACATTGGTTTGTTATTTAGTCGCTCAGTGTCTGACTCTTTGTGACCTCATGGACTGTAGCCCACCAGGTTCCTCTATCCATGGGCATTTCCCAGGCAAGAATACTGGGGTGGGCTGCCACTTCCTCCTCCAGGGGATCTTCCTGACCCAAGGATGGAACCTGTGTCTCCTGTATTGGCAGGTGGGTTTTTTACCATTGAGCCACTGGGGAAGCTTGTTATATTGGTTAGATAATCGCTAACAGGTTTCCATGTCAAGACAACGGGTAGAGCTGAGTGAGCAAGCCACAAGTCCCCATGCGAGCCAGTGCTGCAGAACAGCAAGGCCGCGGGAAAACCCAAGTAAGAACTTCAGTGTACAATTTAATGGCCTACACTTAAAAAATGGTTAGGTTCATTAATCTAAATATCAGAACCACATATTTTTATTGATCTTTTAAGTACTTCAAGAACGAGTGGTTTCAAACGAGAAGTGTGCCCGGGAGGGCTTGGCAGGGTGCAGACGACCACATGGTGGGTGAGAAGGGCCCGGGTCCCTGGGTGCTGGGCTGCGGGACCCTCACGAGCTCTGAGGCACCCTCGGCCACACAGGGGACGGGAGAGCTGAAAGTGCACATGTCTAATGACTTCCAGACACTGCGTGGGGCGAGAGAGAGCACATTCAGTGGGGCCCGCAGACCAGCACCATCTGAAGGCTGAACGCAGCCATCTGGGAGGCGGACCCGAGATAACAGCGCACATCCCCCACCCAGGGTCTTGGAAGGTGAAACCATGACTGACCCAGGGGAGGAGGCAGGCTCGGGGGCTGAAGCACCTGCCCAGCATATCTGCCCAGTGTGTCGGGGTGCTTACAGCCCCCTGCCTCGACCCTGCTCCGCCAGCCGTCAGAGCCAGGGAAACTCAGAGCCAGCGTGCGAGATGCAAACCTTGCGGAAGGCACCACCCAGCGCAACACGGGGACCAAACAGCTTATTAAAAAACCAGGAATACCTTGTCTTTGATGATGACTTCTTGACAAGCAGTACATTTTGGGCTGGAGGAGCTGAGGGGAGAGACACAGTAAACGTGTTAGAGGGCGAGCACCTTCTCATCTGAACCCACTGGGAACCCTGAGCCATTCCCTTAGGGGTCGTGTCTGCTGTGCAGAGCTCGGAGAAACAGGGCTTCAGGATGCCAGGGTAAGTTTGGTTTAAATATGGTTTAAACGGGAGAAAAGGGTTAAGATTCTTTTTTAGTAGTGATTTTTCATAAGGAAGTTTTTCAGCAGAGCAGCTGAGATCAGTCCCTCTTGGAAAGTCCCTTTCAATTAAAAGTGAAATTTCATTTCAGAAACCAAAAGCAGCTCCCCGCGGAGGGGCTCTGCGGCGTGAGTGTCCCCAGCTCCCCAGAGGGCCTCTGAGCAGTGCTGCCTTAGCAGCACAGAAAGTGCCGGATCCACAGGCTATCTCTTCACAGCTGCAGAAAGGCTGATGGAGTGCCAGGACTTGAGTCCCATGGGAATCGAAAGCTGAGCCTGTCTACAGAGACCACGAGTCTCCTACATCACTCTTGTCCCCAAACTCAGGACGCGAGCCACTGCTCCCTAGCTGCCCTTTTTTGGACTTGAGTCTCACCCCCATCCTGTGCTGGAAACCACCTCCGAGAGATTAAAAATAAAAAACTAATTTTGAGTGCTCCTTCCTTCCAGGGCCCCTGCCCTCGACAGCCTGAGGGCACTTGGCATCCAGGCCAGGGGGGCACAGTGGGAGATCCTGGAACAGCAGGCAGGTGGGCAGGGGGGCCCTGGGGAGGGGGCGGGAGATTAACAGGCTTTAAAATGATAGCTCGCTCATCCAGACTTCACCAGCACGGAGCCTGTGCTCACCTGTTTTAATCATGGGACTCTCTGAGCAGCCTTAGAGCCCAGGGCGCCTGGGGGGGATCCCCTGACACCTGCCAAAGGCAGAGCAGGAGGAGCCCCAGGAGCAGAGGAGGGTGGAAACTGGAAGAGACCCCGCCCCCGCCCCCCCCCACGGGCCCCCCCAACCCCACGAAGGGAAAGCGGCGCCCTGGGGCTGCACTGCCACAGTCACTAAACTCCGTTCCAGAGCTGAGTCCTCAGTCTCGGGGGAGAGGACAAGAGCTCAGCAGCAAGTCCCCAGAGGGGACCCTGGGGAGGGAGGCTGCCCCCAGCGGAGGGCTGGATGAGCCAGGGTAGCCTTCCCGGCTTCCGCCCACCGGCGGGGCCCAAGCTGAGCACAGTGCTCGGCATCCTGCCGGGCGAATCCTGCAGGATGAACCAGCACGCTCCGCTGTACAACTCCAGCCTCCCTGACGCTGGGGGCTTTGCATGGCGTTAATTCACAACGACATGCCCTTGGGGGCTGCTGCGGGCTCCCTGACACTCAGCTCCAGGGCGTCCTCTCCTTACCGAGGACCTGCCCCCTACATCCCGAACATGTTGCACATCCCCTATCCTAGGGGATCGCCCCAAAGGGCCCCACCATCGTCGGTGGACGGGGTGGCTCCTCCCCAGAACGTGAGCGCCTCCAGCAAAACTGGGCCCCGCAGACAGGGGACGGGGGCCCCAGGGGAGAGACCTCACAGGGGGAGTTGGGGAGGGCTGCCCCGAGACTGCGGCGAGACCCAGGCCCTCCAGCTAGACGCACCTGAGCAGGGCGCCCATGCAGGTCTCACAGAAGCGGTGCCCGCACTCCGTCTGCTTGGGGCTGCAGAGCACTAGGCGGCACTTCTCGCACTTGTACTTGTCCTCCACGGCCTTGACAAAGCGCTCCTTGTAGCCGCCCTGCTCGGGGACCAGCACGGCCGGCCCGGCTCCACGCTCAGGGTGCAGCTTCAGCGGGGGGTTGGCAGGCAGGGTGCCGGCCGCATCCAGCTTCTTACTGGGCTCCATCCTAGGAGAAGGGGGTCCATCAGAGCGGGGATCTGGGGGGGGGGGCTCCCCGTGGGCTTCCAGCCTCCAACACCCAGGCCCCTGCCCGGGACCTGCTGCTGGGAAGCGCAGACCACATTATTAAGGCTCTTCAATTTAAAATGCAGATGCTGCTCTGGTTCTACGGACCGGACCGTTCTGACGGGAGGCTCCTGTCACCCAGCGACCACCTCCCTTGGGCGGGCTGCCTGGCCCCCTTCTCGAGCCGGCCCCGCAGCCTCGGACCCACCCTGAGTGTGCGGGACCCGGTGCCCAGGACTGGACGCCAGTGGGGACGCTGGGCCTGGCCAACCGCACGGTGACGGGTGGCTGGTCCCCACCTGCAAGGCCCTGTCCCAGCAAAGTAGGAGGTGCCTGGAGACACAACGGAGCTCCTTTCAAAACTTACCAGGTCTCTCAAGATCAGCTGTGCTCCTGCTCAATCCATCTATTTCTGCTGCTGACACAAATAAGGGCCAAACGCCTTCTCCTTATGAGGTGCTAGGCGTCCACCCACCCCTCCACTCCCCTCAGCCCGAGGCTCCCCACCAGCCAGGTCGGGCCAGACTCGGGTTCTGCGGGAACGGGGCATGCTGCACACCCGGCCCCAGAGCAGCTGGCAGGCCGGGGGCAGAGGCCGCGCTGCCCGAGAGGCTCACTCCTCACGCTGCCTCTTCCCGCCCCTGGACAGGGCCGAAGGGAGGCACGCCTGTGGCCAGGACGTGCAGCAACCATGCAGGAGGCAGTGCCTGTGACAGGAAGATGACCCATGCCCCAGCCACACGGGCGTTACTTTTAACAAAAAGCACACTACTGTGCAAAGCACAGGAGCCTCCTGTGGCATCAAAAAAAAAAAGATTTCAAAGTGACCCCAAAAGGCCAGCGACCCTTTGCTCCCCATCACTGATTAGAATCCTATTTGTCAAGACACTAAGTAGGAAGGTGCCTGTCCGGGAAACGGGTCAACCAGGAGTCGGCCTGCTGCCACGGGATTGCCTGCCCATTCTCCTGCCAACGCTGACCCCAGCTCCACCCCCTCCTCCCCACACCCCTCCCGCCTTCTCATGGAGCCCACCCTGGTCGGCCCACTCAAGGCCCGCCCCGCGGTCCATGCTCCCAAGACTGCTGCTTACAGCTTATTTACTGCCTCACTCCCTGAGGCAGGGCGTGGGTTTGGATCTGCTTTGTTGAACAGATCCTGGACACCCGGAATCACTAGGGCCTGAGGTAAAAGATTCTCATTACACATCTGCTGAGTTAACAGAGGGAAAGGTGAAGTCTGAGCCACTCACAGCAAACTGTGTTTCTGTGAAGCCAGAAAAAAGAAAAACTTCAGTTTTCAGAACTGATCTCATAGCTTCATGCCTTGAAAACCTGTGCTTAGATCAGACGCTACTTGGAACTGTGGTTTAGTATTTTATCCTATAATGCGTGAGGAACGTGTGCTCCATAAGTAAACAGTTTTCAGTGAGACGTGTTTGATTCTTCGGTTGTGAATTCCTATTTCAAATATAAGAGACAACTCAGGATGAAGCTAATGACAAACCGTAACTGTTTGTTTACCTATAACTAGGTATAGGTCACATGTCCTCTGAACAGACAAGTGAAGAACACAGGTTTGGATCCTTGGTTTTTACAGGCTGCTTAAGAAAGTGAGCATGCACCAAGAATCGCAAGCACATGAGCAGAACCTCCCTGCAGCCTGTCCTGAAGGCAGAGCCCAGGCCTGCCAGGACTCCCCTGGAATGTGGGGTGCTGACCGGGCACATGTGCCACACACCCCAAGGGCGCCTCGAAAGCCTGCCCAGGGCCCCCGTCCTGCCCCACGCATGGTCCATTCCTGAGCTGAGCTGCTGGCTGGATAACGAGCTTCCAGGGATGGAGAGAAGGAAAGCACCTGGGCAGGAGAGACAGGAAAAGCATCAGCCCTCCTTGAATACTCGCAAGTGAGGTCAGAGAAGACGATCGGAACACGGCGCATCCAGGCCAGGCAAACCCCAGGGCCCCGGAGCAGGAGCTCCATCAGCAGGGGTGGGGGGAGTGGGCGTGCCTACTAACAGGAACAGGGCTTCCTGGGCGACCCAAGGGTTCTGGAACTGGGCACAGGGGTGACTGCACACTCTGTGAAGAGACTAAAAACCAGTGAGCCGTACGCTTTAAAGGGGGTGGACTCTACGGTATGTGAACGATACTTCAATGTAAAATCTAAACAAAGAGTATTTCAAAGTACCTGTTTAAGCCAGTTCCATTTAGGTTTGGTTAATTTGTGACATTTATACATAGCGTCATACACTTTAAATGTAAGACTAGAATCAAAGTGGCTGTGCCCTATGCTGGGGAAGGGCCTCAGGAAGATTTCTCTGTCAGAGTACACGCTCGCAGAGAAGACAATGAGGCCCAGAGGCGGATGCTCTGCTGGTGTCCGCGCGAGTGTGCAGACACCCAGGATCAGCACACGCACGTGGAGGGAGCGCAGCTCCCCCTTCCTCCGCACAAACCACGCTGCGTGTGCAACACATGCACACCAACCACGGCTCTCCTGGCCGCACCGACTGCACCCCGGGCCTCTCTCCACAGCGCCCTGTAAGCACGCCCCGTATCGCGGGGAAGGGCCACACGGCACTCCACGCGGGGGCACTCCACGCGGGGGCACTCCACGCGGGCGCCACCAGTTCTGCTCACGGGCAGTGAGGCTGGCTTCAGCTGATGATATAAACGACCCGCGGAGAACTCTCCCGAACACACCTCTGCACACTTAGGCAAGCACACAGCAACATGGCTGCTGGGTCAAAGACCACGTCCGTTTTAAAATACACTGTTATTCAGTAGCCAAGTCGTGTCCGACTCTCTGCGACCCACGGCCTGCAGCACGCCAGGCTTCCCTGTCCTTCACCATCTCCGAGTCTGCTCAGACTCATGTCCATACAGAATCACTGCCCAGTATCTTTCTAAAAGGGCTGTCCATTGCATGCTTCCTCCAATGGTTAGTAAACTGTTAAACACTGCTTTAGAGGACAACAGCTGGTTTTGCTCCAATGCTGAAGCTCTGACTTTGTTTTGGCCTCAGCCGTGTTTTCTGGAGGGCACTGCTGGCCGTGCGTGAGCAAGTCTCAAGTTCTCCCGTGGGTTCTCGTCTCCTCAAGAGCTGCCGGTCAGCACGGCTGTGCAATGTGGGAGGGCACACCTGCTGGCCTCCCACCAGGCGGGAGAGGCCTTCTCAGGTGAGTGGCTCTGCAGGGGTTGCCGAACCATTCACATTTCATTTCAGCAGGTAGCCAGGTACCTCCAGCACACATGGCACTGCGCCTTGCTTGTCAGGGAAAGGAGGTGAGAGAGACTGTCCCCGCCCCTCGGGAGCTCTGCGGGAGTCGTGAGGAAGGGGGGCGCTCCAGGGGCAGCAGGGGTAATGGTGGCAGGAGCGGGAAGCACCCCGTGAGAACTTGCAGAGGCTGCAGGTCCTCAGACTGGGAGGCTTGCACCCCATGCTGGGAGATGGGGCTTCCCAAGCGGGACTTGGGGCAGAATGATCCCAGCTCTAGTGGAGGGCAAGGCAGACACACACAGACGCAGCACGGCTGGGTGGGTGGGGCAGGCGGACAGGCCTGGCGTCCGGCTGCAAGTGGCCTGGGTGGGAAGGCAGGCCTGGCGCTCCTGCCCTGAGGCAAGTCCCCGGGCACAGCTTCTGTCCTCAGTTCTTGTTTTCCCATGGAAAGCAGATGGCGCCCCTGACTCTCACGTTTTCGGGGATCACCGAGGCATTACATGCAGGGTCCCTCCGCAAACCGCAGCACGACACCCAGAAGATACTCTCCTCCCGCTGGGTCGGGAAGTCCACGAGCATCAGCTGCTTCCCCACTCTGGACAGCTTACAGCCTTGTCAAAAAGCCCTTGCTCAGCAATTAGGCAAGAAAAATAAGAAACAAACAGCTTCCAGACTGGAAAGAAGAAGTAAAACTATTTCCATTTTCAGATGACATAATCTTGTGCATAGAACATACTCACGAATCAACTAAAAACAAGCTGAACTAATAAACTTGTTCAGTAAAGCTGCAGGATATAATAGTTCAGTCAGTCAGTCGTGTCCGACTCTCTGAGACCCCCACGGCCTGCAGCACGCCAGGCTTCCCTGTCCATCACCATCTCCCGGAGCTTGATATCAACATATAAAGTCCAGCTGCATTTCTATAAACTAGCAGTGAACAATTCAGAAATAAAACCGAGAAAGCAATCCAATTATGAGTATCAAAAAGAATAAAATATACTCTGAGAATGATAAAACATTGTTTTTTATGCTAGGTGGAAAGCTACCCCATGCTCACAGACGGGAATGCTTAGCATTGCTGAGGTGGCACCGCTACTCAGCCTGACCTACAGACCCGTCTACACCCAGACCTGAATCCTAGCTGGGGTTTTTTTCTTGCCGAGATTAATAAGCTGAACCTAAAATTCACATTGAAATATGAGGGACTCAGAATAAACAAAACAATCCTGAAAAAGAAGAACAAAGTCGGAAGACTCACACTTCCTTATTTCAAAACTTACTATAGATGAATCAGGACACTGATTACTGGTAAGAAGGACAGACAGTCAATGAAGCAGAACCAAGAGTACAGACAGAAACGCTCACGTTTATGGCCAGCTGGTTTCCAACAAGGGCACCGAGCCCGTCGCTGGGGAAGGGGCAGGGTGTGCTCGGGCCGGCCAGCTCACGGCCGGCCAACACCTGTGGGACACCTGCATCCTCATTCCCAGGTGGGCAACTCAGTTCAACTCTAGTACAGATTCATGGAGAACAGCGGGGTGGGCTCTAAGTCCTCCCTGGCTGATATCCTCTGCCTTTCAAGAAAATGTACTGTGTGTTCAGTTCAGTTCAGTCAGTTCAGTTGCTCAGTCATGTCCGACTCTTTGCGACCCCATGAACCGCAGCACGCCAGGCCTCCCCGTCCATCACCAACTCCCGGAGTTCACTCAAACTCATGTCCATCGAGTCCGTGATGCCATCCAGCCATCTCATCCTCTGTCATCCCCTTCTCCTCCTGCCCCAATCCCTCCCAGCATCAGGGTCTTTTCCAATAAGTCAACTCTTCACATGAGGTGGCCAAAGTATTGGAGTTTCAGCTTTAGCATCAGTCCTTCCAAAGAAATCCCAGGGCTAATCTCCTTCAGAATGGACTGGTTGGATCTCCTTGCAGTCCAAGGGACTCTCAAGAGTCTTCTCCAACACCACAGTTCAAAAGCATCAATTCTTTGGGGCTCAGCTTTCTTCACAGTCCAACTCTCACATCCATACATGACCACAGGAAAAACCATAGCCTTGACAAGACGGACCTTTGTTGGCAAAGTAATGTCTCTGCTTTTGAATTTGCTATCTAGGTTGGTCATAACTTTCCTTCCAAGGAGTAAGCGTCTTTTAATTTCATGGCTGCAGTCACCATCTGCAGTGATTTTGGAGCCCCAAAAAAGAAAGTCTGACACTGTTTCCACGGTTTCCCCATCTATTTCCCATGAAGTGATGGGACCAGATGCCATGATCTTCGTTTTCTGAATGTTGAGCTTTAAGCCAACTTTTTTACTCTCCTCTTTCACTTTCATCAAGAGGCTTTTTAGTTCCTCTTCACTTTCTCCCATAAGGGTGGTATCATCTGCATATCTGAGGTTATTGATATTTTTCCTGGCAATCATGATTCCAGCTTGTGCTTCCTCCAGCCCAGCGTTTCTCATGATGTACTCTACACATAAGTTAAATAAGCAGGGTGACAATATACAGCCTTGATGTACTCCTTTTCCTATTTGGAACCAGTCTGTTGTTCCATGTCCAGTTCTAAACTGTTGCTTCCTGACCTGCATATAGGTTTCTCAAGAGGCAGGTCAGGTGGTCTGTATTTCCATCTCTTTCAGAATTTTCCACAGTTTATTGTGATCCACACAGTCAAAGGCTTTGGCATAGTCAATAAAGCAGAAATAGATGTTTTCTGAAACTCCCTTGCTTTTTCGATGATCCAGCGGATGTCGGCAATTTGATCTCTGGTTCCTCTGACTTTTCCAGACACATAAAAACGATTCTGGGCGATGTCCATGCAAGGTGGGAATAAGAATACAGCAACAACAAAACCCCAGCGCCCGGCACCCACGTGACAGTCACCGTCGCCCCGTGCGCCCCACCTCAGCCGCCCCCTGCCTCGCTCCAAGCCAGTGCCAGCCTCAACTTTGCACTTACAGTTCTCGTACTGTTACACATTTTTCTTCTTAAAACATTTTTGTCTCTTTTTAGCCTCATAAAAATGATATACCATATGCAGCCCTCTGCCATCAGTGTTGTTATATCAATGTTACGCCACGTGTGCTGTGAGCAGCTGGCAGGTTTCATTCACTTTTTACTCAGCAAAATACTGCTCAGTGCACCTACCTATCTTTTTATCACACTGCTCCCATTTTCTGCTGGCATGGACACTCTGTTCTGAACATTCTGGGGCATCTGTCCTGGGGAGCTTTCTCTAGGGCACACACTCTAGATCACGGGACTAGTGTTAAACAAACTGTGACCTGCGGTCATATGTGGTCAGTCGCCTGTTTCTGTTAGGCTCTCAAGCTTAAAACGCTTTTTACATTTTTAAAGAGTCAAACAAACAAATGAAACAAAGGCAACTATGTGACAAGACCGTATACATTACCCACAAAGCCTAGAATACTTACCACTTCGCCCTTTAGAGAAGAATTTGCCAACTCCTGCCCTGAACTCCACATCTAGAGTTCACAGGAACGGCTGGTTTGCAGGGTGTAGGCGTGGCCAGCTCACAAGCTTCGCTAACCCACCCTCTCACCAATGCTGGGCACCATTAGACAGCTTAATTTCCACCAATCTAGCAGGCACGAGGGTCCCTTTTCTTCTTTACTCTGATAATTAAATAGGTTTAGCATATTTTCATATGCTCACTGGCCATTTGTGCTTTTCCTTCTGTTGAAATGCCTGTGTCTGAATTTTTTAATTGGGTTATTGGTCTTTTAAAATATTGATTTGTAGAGGTGATTCATATGTTCTGACTGCTAATCTCTTGTTAGTTACATGTATATGTTTTCCCCTTAGGCTGTGGCTTCACTTTAACTTTCTGTATTTTAATGAAGTGAAGTTCTTAATTTTAATGTAGTCAAATGTATCCTTTTAAAGGATATCTTTATCTGTACCTCTTGGCCTTTTAAAAAGATTCAGGTTAGCTTATGGGTGATGCTGATGAAAAAGGACAACCTAATATACAGGGAACCAAACTGAAGGCAGTTCTATCTCTATCACAGAATCATTTCCAAAAGAAGGATGTTCTGCTTAAGTAATGGGCCACCAACTATGTCAAATAGACTCACATTACTCAAGGGAAATATTCTACCTAAACAAGAGCTTGTTTAAGAAAGAAATTACATGGACCCCAAGCAGGGCCCAAGGTGCAAGCCCACGCTCTGCTCTGTTGGTGAGACGGTAAATGTGGGCCTCAGCTGGCCCACGGTCCTCCCTGGTGCCAGGACAGGTGGATGAATGAATCCGCTCAGGTTTACCCATGATCCCAGACTCCACCGATGATCCCAGACTCCGCTGACGATCAAGGTCACTGTAAGAAGCCAGTTCTAATTGAAAGCATACAAATCACCTAATCACCCCCTAAAACAACTAAGACAATTCGATGATATCTTTAAGTCTTAAGACAATTATCCACTGACTGTGTCCTGAAGAAAAGGAAGTTTTGGATTTAGGAAGACCATCACTGGAGGGGAATTTTCCACAACCAGCCCAGAGGCAGACGGTAGTGAGAGTGAGCACTGCTAAAGCTGGCCACTGGTGGGTGTGTCCTAAGACCACACACAAGGTTAGGCAGGAGAACCGCCAGAGTGAACCTGCTTCAGGTGCCCGCGCATCTACATGGCAGGGAGGGTGAGAACCTCAAGATCATCAGAGGAGATAAAATGTCTATCTGCAAGACCAAAGTCTGCAAAAGCAACAAGGGAGGACACGGAGATTAATTTCTCTCTCATACTGTTCACCACTGTAAGCCAACTTAACTCCTTTCTGAAATCAGGTGGGGTGGACATAAATGAGGCAGATTCAAAATTGGTCGCCAGGTTAAGAACAGACGTGAGCAATGTCAGTGAAGACGGCTGAGTATGTAACTCCAAAGGTTCATCCTTCAAGAAAAAAGATGGCAAGATCTGTCAAACAACCTGTATGGAACTCTAAAAACTAAACAGAAAGCTTACAGCAATCAGAGGGATGCTTAATCAACAGCAACCTGCTGCACCTCGGTGAGGACAGTGAGCTCTGCAGCGCTTTCTCCAGCCCCGGCCCCTCCCCAGGAGGCACTGGCCTGGAAGACAGAAGCCTGTAACCCCAGCACGGAGACTGGCTGGAGGCTGGGGGCCGGTGGAGCGGAACACACTCGTGTGCAAAGAGTTTCGGGAGGAGTTACAGCCTACCTGGTGGCTCCCCAGAAGGCCCGCTCAAACGGCTTGGCCCATCAGACCCAGGACTCTCCCAGCGCTGAGGCAGCCACAGGGGGCTGGCGGACTGTCCTAAAAACACTCAGAGGCAAACAGATTAGTCGCTGCTGCCTGGGCCAACCAGTAATGGTAGAAGACGACGAGAGACAAACCAAAAGGTTGACAGGAAATACTGGGAAACGAGGGCTCTGAAGAGCTCCAACGTGCTACCAGGATCCCAGAAGGCCACGCACATGCTCAGGGCTGTGTGCACGCTCAGGAGAGATGCAAGACCCTGAACTCTCACCTCCGGCTGACCTTCAGGTTCTGTACAAGCAGGAAGTGATGCTAAGGCAAACCTGTCAACTGCCTGGCGGGGTGCTGAAAACACACCCTGATGCACACGAATACCCTGTGGGAAGAGATTTGGAGATAATTTTGGTTCCAGGCACTTACAGAAAATCTCTGTCTGATTCTTAGCTGACTACCACACTGGTGGAACAGAGACTTCAGTGACTACGCATGATAAAGAATGTGGACTTCACAAAATCAGCTCAAAAAAGTCATTATGCAAACAGTTAACTAAAACAAGCAGCAAGAAATACTGGGGAGAATCTCGTTTCCATCTTTGCCATATTACAATATTCAAAATGTCCATTTTCAACAAAAAATTTTAAGTCAGGCAAGAAATAAGGAAGCATGGCCCATATGCAGGAAGAAAAAAAAAGCAAGTAATAGAAACTGTCTAGGAGGAAACCCAGACATTAGACTTACAACTGTCCATGAGTTCAAAGAGATACAGGGAACTGTGTCCAAAAAAGTGAAAGAAACCATCTGAACAATGTCTCACGAAATAGAAAATATCAATAAAAATCAATAAAGTTTAAAAGGAACCAAATGGAGATCCTGGAGTTAAAAAGCACAATAATGGAAAAGAAAAATTCAATAAAGGGGCTCAACAGGAGAGCTGAATAGACAAAAGAAAGAATTAGAGAACTTGAAGACAGGTCAATTGAGATTTGAAGATAAGACAATTGAGCTTATCCAGTCTACGTAACAGAAGGAAAAAATAATAAAGAAAAATGCAAAGAGCTTAGAGACCTATGGGACACTATCAGTCATACCAACATATACATTATCCTGGGAGTCCTAGAAAGGAGAGGAGGGAGGAAAAAAAGGTGAAAAGAATATTTTAAAATATAATGGACAAGAATTTCCTATTTTTGATGAAAAGTATTAATTCGCACATTCAGGAAACTCAACAAACTCTATGTGGGTTAAACTCAAAGAGATCTATACTAATACACATTATCATTGAACTGCTGGAGGAAAGAAGGAAAATTTCGAAAGCAGCAAGAGAAGTGATTCCTTACATAAAAGCATTTCCTCAATAAGATTAACAGTTGACCTCTCATCAGAAACAATGGAGGGCAGAAGACAATGGGATAATATTTTTGAATGGCTGAAAGAAAAAAATATCAACTAAGAATCCTCTGTCCCTGGCCCCCCTCCGCAAAAATACCATGTTTCAAAAATGAAGACTCAACAAAATACTAGAAAACTAAGCCCTAAAGCACATTAAACATATTCTACACCACGATCAAGTGGAATTTGTCCCAGGAAGGTAAGCGTGGTTCAGCATAAGAAAATCAATCACTGTAATACACCACAGTAACGGAACAAGGGTAAAATACACACGATCATCTCAACTGGGGTAGAAAAACAAGCGGACAAGATTAAACACCCTTTCATTTGAAAAAGATCCTTAGAAACTAGGAGTAAGAGGGAACTTCCTTGGTATGGGGCTTCCCTGGTGGCTCAGATGGTAAAAGAATCCACCTGCAATGCAGGAGACCCGGTTTCAATCCCTGAGTCAGGAAGATACCCTGGAGAAGGGAATGGCTGGAGAATTCCACGGACAGAGGAGCCTGGCAGGCTACGTTCTGCTGCTGCTGCTGCTGCTGCTGAGTCGCTTCAGTCGTGTCCAACTCTGTGCGGCCCCATAGACGGCAGCCCACCAGGCTCCCCCATCCCTCGGATTCTCAGGCAAGAACACTGGAGTGGGTTGCCATTTCCTTCTCCAATGCATGAAAGTGAAAAGTGAAAGTGAAGTTGCTCAGTCGTGTCCGACCCTCAGCAACCCCATGGACTGCAGCCTACCAGGCTCCTCCGTCCGTGGGATTTTCCAGCAAGAGTACTGGAGTGGGGTGCCACTGCCTTCTCCGAGGCTACAGTTCACGGGGCCACAAAGAGTCGGAAACGACCGAGCAACCAACACTTTCATCTTCACTTTTCCTTTACATGATAAAGGATAAAAGGTATTTGTGAAAAACCCACATTTAATGGTGAAAGATCAGGAAGAAGGGAAGGATGCAAGCTTTCACCACTGTTACTCAATATTACACACGGAAATTCTACCCAGAGCAATTAGGCAAGAAAAAGAAATGAAAGGCATCCAAATTAGAAAGAAATTAATAAAACCAGCTCTATTCACAGATGATATCATCCTATGTATAGAAAACCTCAAAGACTGCACAAGAAAGTACCCAGAACTAATAAAAGAGTCCACCAAAGTTTCAGGAAACAAATGCCGACAAAGAAACATCATTTCTGTTTCTATACAACAGCAACAAACAAACTGATTTAGAAAGTAACTCCATTTATAATAGCATCCAGAAGGATCAATTACCCAGGAATAAATTTAACCAATACGTGAATGATTTGCTCACAATCGCTGAAAGAAAGAACACATCATTGAACAGTAAGATATTTGTGTGCTCCAAAACAAATCTATGTACATGGACTGGAAGACAATATTATGATGGCAATACTACTTCTGATGGTTAATTTTATGTGTCAACTTGTTGGGGTCACAAGGTGCCTAGATATCTGATCAAACATTCTTCTAGGTGTTCCTGTGAGGGTGTTGGATGAGTTTAACATTTAAATAGGTAGACTGAATAAAGCAGACTGCCCTCCCTAATGTGGGTGAGCCTCCTCAGTCAAACGCCTAAACAGAACAAAAAGGTCTGCCCTTTCCCCAGGTGAGGAGGAGTCTTTGTGCCTATCTTCAAATTGACACACTGGCTTTTTTTCCTGCCTTCAAACTAAAACAGAAATATTGGCTCTTCCTGGATCTGAAGCCTGGGTTTTGGATAGAAACCACATCCTTCCTGTCCCTCTTGATGAAAGGGAATGTTTCATGCAAAGATGGGCACAATAAAGGCAGAAACAGTATGGACCTAACAGAAGCAGAAGGTACTAAGAAGAGGTGGCAAGAATACACAGAACTGTACAAAAAGATCTTCATGACCCAGATAACCACGATGGTGAGATCACTCACCTAGAGCCAGACATTCTGGAATGCAAAGTCAAATGGGCCTTAGCAAGCATCACTATGAACAAAGCTAGTGGAGGTGATGGAATCCCAGTTCAGCATTTCACATCCTAAATTAAGATGATGCCGTGAAAGTGCTGCACTCAATATGCCAGCAAATTTGGAAAACTCAGCAGTGGCAACAGCACTGGAAAAGATCAGTTTTCATTCCAATCTCAAAGAAAGGCAATGCCAAAGAATGTTCAAACCACCACACAACTGCACTCATCTCAAACGCTAGCAAAGTAATGCTCAAATTCTCCAAGCCAGGCTTCAACAGAACATGAACCGTGGACCTCCAGATGTTACAGTTGGACTTAGAAAAGGCAAAGGAACCAGAGATCAAATTGTCTACATCTGCTGGACCACAGAAAAAGCAAGAGAGTTCCAGAAAAACATCTACTTCTGCTTTATTGATTATGCCAAAGCCTTTGACTGTGTGGATCACAGTGTGGAAAATTCTTTAAGAGACATTTGACCTGCCTCCTGAGAAGTCTGTATGCAGGACAATAAGCAACAGTTAGAACTGGACATGGAACAATGGACTGGTTCCAAATTGGGAGGGGAGTACATCAAGGCTGTATATTGTCACCCTGCTTATTTAACTTAAATGCAGAGTACATCACGCAAAATGCCAGGCTGGATGAAGCACAAGCTGGAATCAAGATTGCCAGGAGAAATATCAATAACCTCAGATATGCAGATGACACCACCCTTATGGCAGAAAGCGAAGAGGAACTGAAGAGCCTCTTGATGAAAGTGAAAGAGGAGAGTGAAAAAGTTGGCTTAAAGCTCAACATTCAGAAAACTAAGATCATGGCATCTGGTCCCATCACTTCATGGGAAATAGATGCGGAAACGACAGAAATAGTGACAGACTTTATTTTTTTGGCTCCAAAATCAATGTAGATGGTGACTGCAACCATGAAATCAAAAGATGCTTTCTCCGTGGAAGAAAACTTATGACCAACTTAGACAGCATATTAAAAAGCAGAGATATTACTTTGCCTATAAAGGTCCATCTAGTCAAAGCCCAAACTACTGGTTCTTCCAGTAGTCATGTATGGATGTGAGAGTTGGACCATAAAGAAAGCTGAATGCTGAAAAATTGATGCTTTTGAACTGTGGTGTTGGAAAAGACTCTTGCGAGTTCCTTGGACTGCAAAAAGATCAAAACAGTCAATCCTAAAGGAAATCAGTCCTGAATGCTCACTGGAAGGACTGATGCTGAAGCTGAAGCTCCAAGACTTTGGCCATCAGATGGGAAGAACTGACTCATTGGAAAAGACCCTGATTCTGGGAAAGACTGAAGACAGGAGAAGAAGGGGATTGACAGAGATGAGATGGTTGGATGGCATCACCAACTTGATGGACATGAGTTTGAGCAGGCTCTGGGAGCTGGTGATGGACAGGGAAGCCTGGTGTGCTGCAGTCCATGGGGTTGCGAAGAGTCAGACATGACTGAGTGTGTGAACTGAACCGAACTACGCCATTAGCCCTCTTGATTTTCAGGCCTTTCGACTTAGACTGGAACTAAGCCATTGGCTCTCATAGTTGCCAACTTACACTGCAGATCTTGGGACTGTCCTGCCTCCATAGCTGTGTGAGTCCCAATTCCTTAGAATAACTATCTCTTTACACGCACACACCTTATTGGTTCTCTTTCTCTAGAGAACCATAACAAACATACTACCCGAAGCAATCTACAGATTCAATGCAATCTCTATCAAAATTCCAGTGGCCTTTTACAGAAGTGAGAAATCTGATTCTAAAATTCTGTAAAGCAATTATCCTTCAATTAAAAAATAAATTTAAAAAATTCACATGGAATTGTAAGAGTCAAAACAGTATCGAAAAAGAAAAAGAAAGGTGAAAGACTTATCAAGCTTACTACTTCAAAACTTCCTACAAAATGACAGTAATCAAAATAATGAAATACTAGCATAAGGACAGGCATGTAGAAAACAGAACTGGGAGTCCAGAAATAAATTCATACATCTAGAGTCAAACGATTTTTGACAAGGATGTCAATACTATTTAGTTGGAAAAAAGAAGTCTCTGAAACAACTGGGTATCCAGGGAGATGAATGAACTTAGACCCTGCCTCACTCCATACACGCAAACTGACTTAAATGGATGAGCGACTAAAATATAAGAGCTCACACCATAAAGGGCTTCCCAGGTGGCGCCAGTGGAAAAAGACCCATCTGCCAATGCAGGAGAGGCAAGAGGTGCAGGTTTGATCCCTGGGTCAGAAAGGTCTACTGGAGGAGGTCATGGAACCCACTCTGGCATTCTTGCCTGGAGAATTCCACGGACAGAGCAGCCTCCTGGGCTACAGTCCATATGGTTGCAAAGAGTCGGACATGACTGAAGTGACTCAGCATGCATGCAACACCATAAGGTTTAGAAGAAAACACAGGGACAGGTTTTCATGTTGCTGAATCTGGCAAAGGATTCTTAGATTTGACCCTAAAAGCACAAGCAACGAAGAAAAATAAGGGAAATTGGTCTCACAAAATTTGAAAACTTTTGTATATAAAAGGACACTATCAAGAATGTGAAAAGACAAAAAAATGGGAGAGCTATTTATTTTCTTGGGCTTCAAAATCACTAAGGATGGGGACTACAGCCATGACATTTAAAGAGGCTTGCGCCTCGGAAGAAAAGCTATGAAACCTAGATGGCGTTATTACAAAGCAGAGACATCACTTTGCCAACAAAGATTCGTATAGTCAAAGCTTTGTTTCTTCCAGTAGTCATGTACAGATGTGAGAGTTGGGCCTTAAGGAAGGCTGAGCACAGAAGTACAGACGCTTTCCAAACTGTAGTGCTGGAGAAGACTCATGAGAGTCCCTTGGACAGTAAGGAGAGCAAACCAGTCTATCCTAAAGGAAATCAACCCTGAATATTCATCAGAAGGACTGATGCTGAAGTTGAAGCTCCAATACTTTGGCCACCTGATGCAAAGAGCCAACTCATTGAAAAGGATGCTAATGCTGGGAACGATTTTGGGCTGGAAGAGAAGGGGATGACAGAGGATGAGATGGTTGGATGGCATCACTGACTCAATGGACACGAGTTTGAGCAAACTCTGGGAGATACTGAAGGACAGGGAAGCCTGGGGGACTGCAGTCCGTGGGGCTGCAAACAGTCAGACATGACTTAGCAACTAAAAAACAAAGAACAACAAAATCTGCAAACCACGTGTCTGATAAGAGTCTAATATCCAGAACAACAAAGAACTCTTACAGCTCAACAACCAAAAGACAGACAACTCAACCAAAAAATGGGCAAAGGAGGTGAATAAACACGTCTCCAAGAAAAACACAGAAACAGCCAATAAGCATATGAAAAGATCTTCAACACCATTAGTCACCAGGGAATTACAAATCAAAACCACAGGGAGTTATCACTTCACACCCACCAGGATGGCTATGATTTTTTTTTTTTTAACAAGGTAAAACAACAAGTATTGTTGACGACGCAGAGAAGCTGAAACCCTCATATATGCTGGCGGAAACAAAATGGATTCGTTTTTTGTGGAAAACATTTTCAGTTTCTCAAAAAGTTAAACACAGAGTCACCAATACGACCCAGCAATTGCACTCTTAGGCGTATACCCAAAAGAACTGAAAAGAGGGACTCAAACCAACTTATGTACAGACAGGTTTATAGCAGCGTCATTCACAGTGCTCGAAAGGCAGAAACAACCCACATGAGCATCAACAGATAAACGAAGAAACAAAATGGGGGGGGGGTGTAAATATTACTCAGGCATAAAAAGAAACGGAGTGATGATGATACAGGCCACAACATGGACGAACCTGGAAAATACCACGCTAAGTGAAAGACGCCAAGAACAAAAGGCTACACAGTGCACGATTCCATCTGTATGAAACGCACGGAACAGGCAAATCCAGAGGCAGAGAGCAGAGCGGTAGCCTAGGAGATGAGGAGAAGGACCTCGATGGTTACCTGCTTCGTGGGTCCAGGGTTTCCTTTTGAGGTGATGAGAATGTCTGGGACCAGAGGGAGGTTGTGGTTACAACCTGTGAACGTACTATACACCACTGAATTGCTCACTTTAAAACGGTTAATTTTATGTTCTGTCATGCCAATTTAAAAAAACTATCTTTAAAAAAAAAAACAAACCATCACAAGATACTACTTCACAGCTATTAGGGTAGCTGTAACTTAAAAAAATGGAAAACTTCAAGTGTTGGTGAGGAATATGAAGAAATTGGAACCCTCGTACATTGCTGAATATAAAATGGTTCATCATCACTGTAGAAAACAATTTGGCAGTTCCTCAAAACAGTTAGCAGAGTTACCGCGTGGCCCAGCACCCCTAACTCCTGTGCACACACCCAAAAGGAGTGGAGAAAGGCGTTTACACGGTTACTTGCACACGCATGTTCACGGCAGCAATATTCAGGACAGACAGGGCCATTCAGCCCAGAGGTCTGTCAAGAGAGGGCTGGATACACAACGCTTACATGTGTCTATAACGTACTGTTATCAACCATAAAAAAATAAAGCGCTGACACACGGTACAACATGGGAAAACCCTGAAAACGTTTCGCTAGAGTAACAGGAGCCAGAAACAGAAGGCCGTGCGTCGCACGACTCCATCTCTGTGTCACGTCCAGAACAAGCAGATCCACGCAGACAGAACACAGAGTCGTGGTTGACAGGGGCTCAGGCGAGAGGAGAGTAACAGAGACTGAACGGAGTTTCTTCTTGGGATGAAAATGTCCTAGAAATAGGCAGCGATGATGGCTATACAACACTGTGAATATACGAAATAAAACCCACTGAACTGTACATTTTGAATGGTTTAAATGACATTTTTTGTAAAAAAAAAAAAACAAAAATAAAGTTTTAATAAAAACAATGGGGTCTAAAGAACTTAGACACTCTGATTTCTTTCTTCATCACTGAGCTTGATAACCACTCCACACCAACCCTGGCAAAACCATAGCAGAACCCCAGCTTGCTCTTCGGCTGGAACAATGCCTGCTGTAGGTACAGCAGCAAGAGCTGACACTATGCTCAAAGACCCGCAACTAAAAGCCACTGGTAAAAAAAAGCTCCTTGGTTCTCATTACAATTCTCTAAAGCAAACAGACAAAATTAACCTGCTAATTTTATCTAAAATACCTGCGATGGTCATTTCTCACCTACAAGTGTACCTGTTCATTCACGCCCACCTGGGGGTGGCCAGGAAACCCATGTGTGCCCCACGCGGAGGCTGACCACCCGAAGCATCAGTGAGTAAGCAAAGTCCCATCTCTGGAAGCTTCTAAAATGGGGGACTTGTGGCAACCTTTGACTAGATTTCTTGATTTAAAATAAATACCTTTATTTCACTTACTTTTATGTGGGTATAAAATAGTTAAATTTCCCCTTAATCCTAAAGCTTAGATGTGACAATTACAGGTTAACAAAGCTTATGCTTAAAATAATGATTGTGCTAATGAAGAAAAATGATGCAAATTCAGTCAAAGGCCTTAAGGAGATGGTGGAGGCAGCTTTCGGGACCTGCAGACTGGTGCTGAACAGCCTGATCTGGGGAAGAGGCTCAGGGGTTGCAACACCCACAGACGGGAAGCACATGGCTCCGGTGAGCACACGGGGGCATGCGGAGATGGGAACCCTGGCCCCAGTCATCACTTCACCTTCCCGGCCTCATCCCAGCATTAGGTCTGGAAAGAGGATATCTGCTTCCACACACAGAGAAACGTTCTGCCCAACAGGAATGGCAGACACGCCAGGCGGAGACAGCACAAAGGGAGTGACCGTGAAGGGCAAGTGTGGGCTCGAGAACGGCCCCCTACGTCGGTGTGCTAGGAGGACTCCGACAGGAGGCGGGACCAGAGCCCCAGGAAGCAGCGGCCTGGGCGGGCGTGCCGGGCCCACACCGCGGGGAGGCGGGCAGGGAAGGCGGGGCCTGGCGTTCACAGGGCGAGAACTCCGATGCTGCAGCCTCCAACGGAGCAGAATTACTGCTCTGTTACTACATGTTTACTGCTTGCTACGTGTCTAGGTATTTTGAGGCCACATTTTATCCAAATGAAAAAAAGTCTCTATTTGAGACATCGGTTTCATAAAGTTTTAGCTTCTAACCAGCTTCTCACTCAGTTGAGGCATCAGTCACTCAGTCAGTTCAGCTGCTCAGTCGTGTCTGACTCTTTGCGACCCCACTGACTGCAGCACACCAGGCCTCCCTGTCCATCACCAACTCCCGGAGCTTACTCAAACTCATGTCCATTGAGTCGATGATGCCATCCAACCATCTCATTCTCTGTCGTCCCCTTCTCCTCCCGCCTTCAGTCTTTCCCAGCATCAGGGTCTTTTCCAGTGAGTCAGCTCTCGGCATCAGGTGGCCAAAGTATCGGAGTTTCAGCTTCAGCACCAGTCCTTCCATATGAATATTCAGGACTGATTTCCTTTAGGATGGACTGGTTTGATCTCCGTGCAGTCCAAGGGACTCTCAAGAGTTTTCTCCAGCACCACAGTTCAAAAGCATCAATTCTTCAGTGCTCAGCTTCCCTTATGATCCAACTCTCACATCTTTACATGACTACTGGAAGAACCATAGCTTTGACTAGACAGACCTTTGCTGGCAAAGTTGAGGCGTACCTGGACTCAGAAACACAGTGAAGAGCCAGACTGGGTTCCCTTCACTTTGCTCTGCATCTCCATTACGTTGATGGTTTATTTTACATCCCTTGCTTTGGTGGTTTAAGTTGAGCTGGAAACAAACGCACATCTGCTGACAAAAGGGTGCTCCAAGGGTTGGAAAGCCCGGGGAAAACCAAAAAAGGGAAGCACCAGATAAACAAAGAAAATGGCTCCTGCCAGCAAGAAAGTGCTAACCAACAGAGATGCAGGAAAACCAGCTCCACGTCAAGCCCAGGAGAGAGATTAAAACAGCATCCATGCGAGGCCAAGGAAGGGAGAAAGCCACAGGCAGACAGGTGTGCCCTGTTGATAAGAAAGCGCTCTGGCAATCCACAGTTATGCAGACATTTCAGCACACGGACTGCTCAGGACACCTGATGCCAGACGCTCTGCTCAGGGAGCCGCCTGTGGCTAACTCACTGGGAAAGCACAGAGGGGCCTGGACTCTCACCCAGACAAACAGGCCGCTCCTCATCGCACAGGAAAAAGCCCCGCATAGGAGAGAGGGAGGGGGAGAGAGAGACTGATGCAGGCAGACGGCTGGAAAGGAACCTGATTAAACCATGATACGAAACTTGGTCTCAAATTCTTTAGGAAAACAATAGCTGCCTGAGACCCAGCACTGCCAATACTGCTCAGTTCAAATGACTTAGGATGTTAAACAAGGGTTCATTCAACTCTGGCTGCTCCTGGACCAGGGCCAGAGCCCAGCCATCTGGACAGGAAGGAGCTGAGGGCTCCGTCTGCCTGACAGCGACTCAGGGCAGGCAGCACCTTTCCCAGAGAGGCTGCCCTGAGTCAAGCCCGGCCTGGAGGCTCGGGGGCTGCACGCTGTGAGAAGGTGCGCTTTCCTGAAGCACCGACTTGACTAGGAAGTCAGAGTGAGAGCATGAAGCGTGGCGCCACTCAGGAGTGGATTACAGCATTAAACCACTTGGAGGATACAGGCAGGAGATGCCAAAAGTCAGCGGCTCTGAGCTCTGCGCTCCTGACCGCTCCCTCTCGCCAGCTTCCCCTCTGCCACCGGTGGTGCACACGCGGGAGCTGTTCAGGTGCTGATCCAGGCCCCTTCTCTGTCCTGCTGGGTAATCAACCTGCACAGAGGAGCCCCTGCTCCGAGCCCCACGCTCGCGGAGCTCCTGGACAACCTGCTCCCCCTCAGCTGCACGGGAGTCCCGTGGTCAGCGCAGCCCAGACGGAATCTGCTGTCTTCGGCGCTTCCCATGGCTGTTGGGCAGGCCTCGACCTACTCAGAGACCCGCTCTCATCTCGGGGAATGACGCTGTCACCCGGCCAGCTGCCCACGGCAGACCTGCCCTCGCCTCCCTGATTCTGACACACAATCACTCTATAATACCTGCCGATTCCATGGCACCGTCACGACCCTGCTTATAGGGCGCTCACTCCGTGGCCAGGGAGACGCTCTCAGGCACAGTTTCCTCATCTGCAGTCTCTTTCAGCTAACACAACTCACCCTGAGTTTCTAGTCCAAGTCTTTGAGTTTAACCATAAGGAAAACCGGGCCACGGTTGGGAATGTACTTGCCAGGTCCCAGAATTACTAGGGAATCTGCAGCTGGACAAATTGATGACTTTTACATGCAGGAGAAACACATACTGACTAATGCCGGCAGATTTCTAAGTTGGTCTTCCTCTATGATGTAGCAACCAACATCGTGGATCGCTAAACAGCTGTTAAAATGGATGAGGAGAATCCCTGTATATGGCTATGCCGCAAGCTCATGATATGTTGTTAACTTTTTTAACAGATGGAGAAAAGCTTGTACTGTACACTGCTATTTTTAAAGAAAGAGGGCTGTGGGCACAGACACACACAAGTATTTATATTATAGTAAGTGAGTGTTAGTCGCTCAGTCGTGCCCAACTCTTTGCGACCCCATGGACTGCAGCCTACCAGGCTCCTCTGTACGCGAGATTTTCCAGGCAAGAATACTAGAGTGGATTACCATTTCCTTCTCCAGGGGATATTCCCAACCCAGGGCTCGAACCTGGGTCTCCTGCAGCGCAGGCAGATTCTTTACTGACTGAGCTACAAGGGAAGTCCATATTACAGTAGATAAATAAAAAACGTTAAAAATGTTACCTGTGGAAGAGAGAAGAAACAGGCTATAAAGATCAGAAAAGAGAGCTAGATTTCTGAAAATACTTTGGCTGTTCACCAAAAAGGTCCAGGACAGTAACCAGCCCTGCAGCAACGATGTACAGGTTGTGGTCACGAGACACCACGCTCTATAAGAGGGAGCCGGAGCTGCTTAGAGAAACAGCCAGCTCCAGGTCTGGGGAGAAACAGCACACACGAATCTACAGACTCTCCCCAGTTTAGAGAGCAAAGGACAAGGAGGCAACGGACAGAGGCACCACCGCACAAGTGGCGCAATCCCCCCATCTACGGGAACAACAGCTGCCGTGTCTTACAACACGTCACGTACGTTTAAACTCACGAGTTTATACTGACACTTCTTCCCTGGTCACTTGAGAAGCGGCTATGAGACCGTCTCATTGTTTCAAGAATCCATAAAGAGAAAGAATCAGGCATTCGTCCTACTGCTTCCATCTGAACCGTCCCTTCAGTTCAGTTCAGTTCAGTTCAGTCGCCCAGTCGTGTCTGACTCTTTGTGACCCCATGGATTGCAGCACACCAGGCCCCCCTGTCCATCACCAACTCCTGGAGTTCACTCAAACTCATGTCCATCGAGTCGGCGATGCCATCCAGCCACCTCATCCTCTGTCGTCCCCTTTTCCTCCTGCCCCCAATCCCTCCCAGCATCAGAGTCTTTTCCAATGAGTCAACTCTTTGAATGAGGTAGCCAAAGTATTGGAGTTTCAGCTTTAGCATCAGTCCTTTCAATGAACACCCAGGACTGATCTCCTTAGGGTGACCAAATAGGATTTCAGTGAATCAAGGCAAAGTAAAGGATGAAACTTTCACCATCATCATTTGCAACCCCTAACGACCATGGGTCCAGGTGCTGAGCACCATGAGGACCAGAGCAGATGCAAGTACCGCCACCTCCGAGCACTGAGCTCAAAGGCTCAGCCGCTCGAACCTCTAGATCCACCTCCCACCTCCCAGGAAATAAAAGGAGAGAAGAACACGTTCCATGTAAACGGGGACACCCCCGACTACAGAACAACTGACAGAAAACGCCAGGAAGAAAAGGGACGGGGCGGAGCAGTCAGCGACTGACAGAGACTCAGGAGGCAGAGCAGCTAAACGCAATTGTTTGGACCCAGTTTCAAACTAAAAAAAACTGAGACTATTGGGGAAAACTGAATGGTACTGTGATTATGAATAAAACTAAATACCAGTTTTCTTGATGCTTCTGAATGTTATCAAAAATAGCTGTGTATTAAATCTCACTTTGGATGCAAACATTTCAAACCTATTTTATATTCACGCTAATGTTCTAAGATATGAAAGAGTTCTTAATTTCAAGAATAAAATGCCACTCAATCACAAATTAAGAGATTAAAACACAGGGTGTTTTGTTTCCTTTCAAACTCCCAGAGAAAGACAGTGAAGAAGTAAGCAGTTCCTGCATCAAAGATGCAAGCCTCGGCTGGGCAGGCCTCCATGTGCAGCACTGGCACCTCTACTGCAGCGGCGCCCTCCCCGGGCAGGAGCACGCCGCCAACCCGGGTTTCCAACCTCATCAACTGTCACTAAGCCCTCAGGGGCAATGGCTATTACTCACAGAGTTTAACGCTGGTTTAAAAGGAGAAAAAAGAAGTCAGAAACACATACCCAAATACACTACCACGGATCCCGAAGACACTCAGATACACCTGTTACAGAAAGAGACTGCTAACACCGAAAATGGGTAAGTTCAGGATGTTTCCTAATTTAACTACTTCACTGTCAGGCAAAGGCACACCGGGAACAGCTGGAGAAAAACCTACGCAAATGGAAACTTCTAGTGACATACCTGTATGTTGTATGCTGCAAGAGGATATATCTGACCTTGACCAGGCAGGAAGAAACTTCAATAAAGAAAGAAGCAAAGCAGAGTCAACTTTATCCTTCTTCAGATACTGTAGTGGAGTCCCTCACCTAGGAAGTAAGAATGACACGTGGTTAACTCACATGCGGAAAATTTTTTAAAGCTTTGAAAAAACTGAATTTCAAAAATGGAAATTTCTAAAACGTGATAAAGTAAGAAGCTCGAGAGAAAACATTTTTAATCATTCTATATACACGTATGCTTTGGATTTTCTGCATTTTTTGAGGTGAACATAAATTACAAAGGCTGGGTAACTTCAGATAACTTTTTTAAAAATCACTTTCATCGTGAAATAGAACTATATGTACATAGTCAAGCACAAGAAACACGCATGTGCAGGTTCATCAGGTTATTAAACAAAACCCCAACTACCACCCAGGCCACAGAGTGGGGCACTGCTGGGATCCCCAAAAGGCTGGGTGCCTTCCTCTGACCCCTAACCCTTTCCTTCCCCTGTAAGTACCAACCACTCTAACTTCCTGTGATCCTACCTCTGCTTTTCTTTAGCTCACCCCTAGGCTTGTAGCTCTGGTCGTTTATTTTCGCCAGCTCCTGACTCCTACACAGACGTGATCACACAGTGTATATTCCCTCGTCTCGCTTTGTTTTTGCCCCATTGTTGTTGCTGGCCCTGCTGTTTATCTTCACTGCTGTATATTATTCCACTGTGCGACACATCGTTGTCTACTCACCATTCGGTTTCTGCTTTGGAGCCCACACAAGCACTCCTAAGATCTTTCTGGCACAGATCTCTTAAGCATTTGGGGGTAAATACGTCTAGTGCATATATACATGCGAGAGTGACCGCTAGACTGTGAGGTCAGCGTATATTTAGCTCCACGACATAAAGCGAAACAGACTCTTCCCACAGCAGCTGTAGTGATTCACACGGCTGCAAGAAGGGGAGGAGAGTTTCCACTGCGCAACATTTTCAGAACTTGTCAGACTTGTTCATTCTTGGTAACTGGATGGCTATGTCCTGGGGTCCTAAGAATTCTTATTGTATAGAATTTTATAATTATTTTGATGAAAAACTCATGAGATTTTACATCTGACAGCTGCTGCGAGAGAGAATTTTGAAACCAAACACTCGTGCACTTTTCCAGGTGTTACCACACTCCAATTTCTGACCAGTTGAAACCTCACACTCTTGGTCCACCAGCTTCCAGAGACACTGGTTACAGATCCCAGGCACAAGGGGATGGTGTGTGTGTGGCTGGCCAGTAAGAGCATCCTATTCCTGGTCAGAGCTGGTTCATCTCTGTGAGCACACAAAACCCAAATCAAAATGAATCAAGTCTTTCCTTCCTCCTCTGGGACTTACAGAGATTCTCCCTCTTTCCTGAAGAACTTGAACTTGAGCACATGGGCGTCAGAGGCTCTTTGAGGACAGAGCAAATAAGGAGGAAGACACCAGGGGAAGGACCCAGCTGCAGCCTGCCCTGCCCGAGGGCTCTTAATTAGGTGGCCAATAAAGCCCCCTTTGCTGTTATCAGCTAAGGCCCAGTCACATCCCAAAGAGCCCGCACTGATGTGATCAGTCATTATAAAACATGGGTTTTAATCTACTCAGTAAGCCACATAGGTCAATAAAGGCAACACGTGTACATACACACACAACCTTAATATTTTTTCAATCACGTTTTATAAATCAAAATGGTTTATCACTCAAACTTAAACTATAGTTCTTGCCAAAAGGCAAGTTAACTCTGAATGTTTCTTTGGCAAGAGAATGAAAAATCAATAGCTGTAAAGTATTTGTCCTTGTCTGCTATAAACACACTAGTATACCATCCCTACTGGATTTTAGTAACAAAATTATGATAACCTCATAAAATAAACTGGGAAGTGTTCCCTGGTTTATTCTGAGGAAGTTTTTGGGTAGAACTGGAATTATTTCTTCTTTGAAAGTCTGGTGGAATTTAACAACGAAGCCATCAGTGCCTAAAAATTTTAATTACTGATTCTATTTTTTTAGTGGTTACAGGAATTTTTTCTGTAGCTACTTTTAGAAAGCTACATTTTCCAAGGAATTTGTTTATCTCATCTAATTTTCACATTTACTGACATGATGCTATTTCAACTCATGACTGTTGCTGAAGCTCCAACACTTTGGTCACCTGATGCAAAGAGCTGACTCACTGGAAAAGACCCTGATGCTTTTAGAAAGACGGAAGGCAAAAGGAGAAGGGGGCGGGCAGAGGATAAGATGGTTAGATGGCATCAATGACTCAATGGACATGAATCTGAGCAAACTCCGGGAGACAGTGGAGGACAGGGAGGCCTGGCATGCTGCAGTCCACGGGGTCGCAAAGAGTTGGATGCAACTGAGCTACTGAACCACCACAGCGACGCTGCACTGGGAGCTCAGAGTCTCAGCCACTGGACCAGCAGGGAGGCTCCCAGCCTTGGGCAATTTTTATAAATGTCTACGCGTGCCTGAAAATAAAGTATAAGATGCAGGCTTTGGATGGAATATTATTTATGTGTACATTAGACCAAGGGTGTTGCTCCTATGTAAATCATCTGTGCTTACAGGGTTTTTTATTTTTAATCTATCAAATACTGAGACATGTATCGAAATCTCTACTATAAACTGTTGTTGTTCGTTGTTCACTCACTAAGTCAGGTCCAGCTCTTTGAGATCCCACGAACTACAGCACAACACGTTCCCGGTCCTTCACTGTCTCCCAGAGTTTGTTCAAACTCATGTTCACTGAGTCGATGATGCCCTCCAAGCATCTCATCCTCTGCCGCTGCCTTCTCCTGCCCTCAATCTTTCCCAGGATCATGTCTTTTCCAGAAAGTTGGCTCTTCACATTATGTGGCCAAAGTACCGGAGCTTCAGCTTCATCATCAGCATCTGTCCTTCCAATGAATATTCAGGGTTGATTTCCTTTAGGATGGACTGGTTGGGTCTCCTTGCAGTCCAAAGGACTCT
Organism: Ovis aries; assembly: GCF_016772045.2. Lineage (NCBI taxonomy): Eukaryota > Metazoa > Chordata > Mammalia > Artiodactyla > Bovidae > Ovis > Ovis aries. The sequence continues at coordinate 65,182,712 of NC_056071.1, read as the reverse complement.
CAAGAGTCTTCTCCAACACCACAGTTCAAAAGCATCCATTCTTCGGGGCTCAGCTTTCTTTACAGTCCAACTCTTATATCCATACATGACCACGGGAAAAACCATAGCTTTGACTAGACGGACCTTTGTTGGCAAAGTAATGTCTCTGCTTTTCAATATGCTATCTAGGTTGGTCATAACTTTCCTTTCAAGGAGTAAGCGTCTTTTAATTTCATGGCTGCAGTCACCATCTGCAGTGATTTTGGAGCCCAGAAAAATAAAGTCTGTCACTGTTTGCATTGATTCCCCATCTATTTGCCATGAAGGGATGGGACCAGATGCCATGATCTTACTTTTTGAATGCTGAGTTTAGGCCTACTTTTTCACTCTCCTCTTTCAGTTTCTTCAAGAGGCTCTTTAGAGCGGTTATCATCTGCACATATGAGACTGTTAGTATTTCTCCCAATAATTTTGATTTCAGCTCACGATCCATTCAGCCCAGCATTTGTTCCCTCTGCAGCATACAGCCCTGACGTACTCCTTTCCCAATCCGGAACCTGTCCACTGTTCCACGTCCAGTTCTAACTGTTGCTTCTTGTCCTGCATACAAGTTTCTCAGGAGGCAAGTAAGGTGGTCTGGTATTCCCATCTCTTGAAGAATTTTCCACAGTTTGTTGTGATCCACACAGTCAAAGGCTTTAGCGTAGTCAATGAAGCAGAAGTTTTTCTGGAATTCCCTTGCTTTTTCTATGGTCCAACGGATATTGGCAATTTGATCTCTGGTTCCTCTGCCTTTTCTAAATCCAGCTAGCACATCTGGAAGTTCTCGGTTCATGCACTGCTGAAGACGAGCTTGAGGAATTTTGAACATTACCTTATCTGCATGTGAAATGAGCAGGAGTTTGAGCATTCTTTGGCATTGCCTTTCTTTGGGATTGGAATGAAAACTGATTTTTCCAGTCCTGTGGCCACTGCTGAGTTTTCCAAATTTGCTGGCATATTGAGTGTAGCACTTTCACAGCATCATCTTTTAGGATTTGAAATAGCTCAGCTGGAATTCCATCACCTCACTAGCTTTGTTCACAGTAATGCTTCTTAAGGCCCACATGACTTCGCACTCCAGGATGTCTGGCTCTAGGTGAGTGATCACACCATCATGGTTATCTGGGTCATGAAGATCTTTTTCGTAAGTTCTTCTGTGTATTCTTGCCACCTCTTGTTCATCTCTTCTGCTTCTGTTAGGCCCTTACTGTTTCTGTCCTTTATTGAGCCCATCTTTGCATGAAATGTTCCCTTGGTGTCTCTAATTTTCTTGAAGAGATCTCTAGTCTTTCCCATTCTATTGTTTTCCTCAATTTCTTCACACTGATCATTGAGGAAGGCTTTCTTATCCCTCCTTGCTATTCTTTGAGAACTCTGCATTCAGATAGGTATATCTTTCCCTTTCTCCTTTGCCTTTTGCTTCTCTTCCTTTCTCAGCTATTTGTAAGGCCTCTTTGGACAACCATTTTGCCTTCTTACATTTCTTTTTCTTGGGCATGATTTTGGTCACTGCCTCAGGCACTCCGAGTCTACCAGAGCTGCTGCTCCTGCTGCTAAGTCGCTTCAGTCGTGTCCGACTCTGTGCAACCCCATAGACGGCAACCCACCAGGCTCCCCCGTCCCTGGGATTCTCCAGGCAAGAACACTGGAGTGGGTTGCCATTTCCTTCTCCAATGCATGAAAGTGAAGTCGTTCAGTCATGTCTGACTCCTAGTGACCCCTGGACTGCAGCCTACCAGGCTCCTCTGCCCATGGGATTTTCCAGGCAAGAGTACCGGAGCGGGTCGCCACTGCCTTCTCCTAACTCCTTGTATACGGTGCAGTTTTGGATGGAGTGTTACTTATATGTACATTACACCAAGGGTACTGATCCTACGTAAAACATCTGCGCTTACAGGATTTTTTTTTTTTTTTTTGCCTGCTTAGTCTATCCATTACTGAGAAGTGCTGAAATCTCTACTGTAACTATAAATTTGTCTATTTCCCCCCGCCGTACTTACGGCAATCTCTACTTTGGATATTCTGATGTCATATTATGGCTTATCCACGTTTAGAATTATTATGACTTCCTTTTGAATTGAACCTTTTATCATTACAAACTGCAGCAGAGACCACATGTTGACCAGATTTTTCCCTTCTACCTCCTGGGCACAGCCTCTCCTGCAGTGAAGTCTGGTTTAGGACCTGGGCTCCGCCTAACAGGATGCAATCCTAATATACACCACCTCACCCTCCAGCCCAGCCGTGAACACCTGCGTGATTCACTCCTTCCGCCCCACACAGAGGCGCCTGCAGAGTATCCCGGGCCTCAGGAGATGGCAGAGATGGGGGGAAGCAGCTGAATCCCCAAACGACCATCGAAAAAAACATCTGCCAACCAGGACTATGTGTACTGAACTTCATGCAAGCAAGACATGAATTTGCTTAAACTACTTACTGCTTTGTTAAAGGAGCCAGCTGCCAACTGTATTAAGTGAAATGACACTCACTATCTCCAGAACTGCTTTTTGCTTTAAACTGTGTTTTCTCTGACACTACAAAATCCTGCTTTTGGCTAGAGTTTGCAGTTTCTTTTTTTTTTTTTTTTTTCATTTTTCTTTCAAATCTCTTAATCTTCATGCTCTAGGTGGGTCTCTTATAAACAAAATACAGTTGAGTTTTTAAAAAACCTTATTTGATATCTTTTTTTAAAAATTCAGTTCAGTTCAGTTGCTCAGTCGTGACTGACTCTTTGTGACCCCATGAACTGCAGCACGCCAGGCCTTCCTGTTCATCACCAACTCCTGGAGTTCACCCAAACCAATGTCCATTGAGTTGGTGATGCCATCCAGCCATCTCATCCTCTGTCGTCCCATTCTCCTGCTGCTCTCAATCTTTCCCAGCATCAGGGTCTTTTCAAATGAGTCAGCTCTTTGCATCAGGTGGCCAAAGTATTGGAGTTTCAGCTTCAACATCAGTCCTTCCAATGAATACGCAGGGCTGATCCCCTTTAGGATGGACTGATTGGATCTCCTTGCATCCAAGGGACTCTCAAGAGTCTTCTCTGACACCACAGTTCAAAAGCATCAATTTTTCTGTACTCAGCTTTCTTTATAGTCCAGCTCTCACATCCATATATGACCACTGGAAAACCCATAGCTTTGACTAGAAGGACCTTTGTTGGCAAAATAATGTCTCTGCTTTTTAACATGCTATCTAGGTTGATCATAACTTTCCTTGGAACATTTAACTCCACTTACCTTGGAGACAGTTACTCACTTTTAGGCTCAATTTTCTTTTATTTTCTTTCGATTTGCTTCTTTTGGATTCCTTGCTATCATTCTAGTCCCCCAGTAGTCTGCACTTCACATACTGTTTCCACTCTTTAGTAACTGCTGTGGAAGCTCTAACGCACAGGTTCTTATCAAAGTCCAATGTCAACCAACACATGTACCTTTCTCTTGGACAGCAAGAGCCTTGAAACGTCGACTCCGTTCACCGTGACTTCCAGCCTCACTTCTGCTGCAGAGTCCGTGTGCGTGCGTGTGCATGTGCTCGTCATGATGGACGTTTTGCGCGACTCTCCGCAGTCATCCTGCCTTCCCTTCATGGTTCCCACACCCCCATCGCTGGGCCTCACGCTCCCTTTGCTGCTTTCCGTCCATGACTGTGGTGGGTTGCACTGCTTGACTTTCTGGTGTTAAAACCACCTCTATTTCCTGAGATAAGCTTTCCTCGATTATTATGTAATGTCCTTTCTATATGCCGCCTGGCTGGCTCTATCTGCTAAACTTTGCAGAGGATGTGCGCATGACGGACAGCGCTCGGTGGCTTTCCTCTCCTAGAGTCTCTGTCTGATTTTGCTTTCTGGTCGTGCTGGCCTCACAGAAGGAGACAGGAAGCATTTCCTCCTCTTCTGTCTTCTGGAAAAGTTTTTGTCAGATTGGTATTCTTTCTTCTTTAGGTGTTTAGTAATTATCGGTGACGCTATTTGGACGTGGAGTATTCTTCACGGCAAAGATTTTAACTACAAATTAAACTGCTTTAATATAGTTATGAAAGGTTATACACTTGCTCTTGAGTAAATCTGGTGGTTTATGTTTTTCAAGGGGCTTGTTCATTTTACTGAGGCTGTCAAATTTATTAGCGTAACATTACTCACAATACTCCTTATTACCCTTTCAACGCCTACAGGATCTGTAACAGTGTCCTCTTTTACATCCAACTAATCACAAGCTGGAATCAAGATTGCTGAGAGAAATATCAATAACCTCAGATATGCAGATGACACCACCCTTATGGGAGAAAGTGAAGAACTAAAGACCCTCTAGATGAAGTGAAAGAGGAGAGTGAAAAAGTTGGCTTAAAGCTCAACATTCAGAAAACTAAGATCATGGCATCTGGTCCCATCACTTCATGGCAAATAGATGGGGAAATAGTGGCTGATTTTATTTTTCTGGGCTCCAAGATCACAGCAGATGGTGACTGCAGCCATGAAATTAAAAGACGCTTGCTCCTTGGAGGGAAAGTTATGACCAACCTAGATAGCATATTCAAAAGCAGAGACATTACTTTGCCAACAAAGGTCCGTCTTGTCAAGGCTATGGTTTTTCCAGTGGTCATGTATGGATGTGAGAGTTGGACTGTGAAGAAAACCGAGCCCCGAAGAATAGATGCTTTTGAACTGTGGTGTTGGAGAAGACTCTTGAGAGTCCCTTGGACTGCAAGGAGATCCAACCAGTCCATTCTAAAGGAGATCAGCCCTGGGTGTTCATTGCAAGGACTGATGCTGAAGCTGCAACTCCAATACTTTGGCCACCTCATGCAAAGAGTTGACTCATTGGAAAAGACCCTGATGCTGGGAGGGATTGGGGGAAGGAGGAGAAGGGGACAACAGAGGATGAGATGGCTGGATGGCATCACCGACTCGATGAACATGAGTTTGGGTAAACTCTGGGAACTGGTGATGGACAGGGAGGCCTGGCGTGCTGCAATTCATGGGGTCACAGAGTCAGTCACGACTGAGTGACTGAACTGAATGCTTCCCTGGTGGTGGCTCAGCTAGTAAATAATCCGCCCGCAATGCAGGGGACCTGGGTTCAATCCCTGTGTTGGGAAGATGCCCCGGAGAAGGGAAAGGCTACCCACTCCAGTATTCTGGCCTGGAGAATTCCATGGACTATCCATACGGTCTCAAAGAGTTGGACACGACCGAGCAAATTTCTTTCACTTTCAATGGCAATTAATGTTTTTTTCCCCCCACAGACAAGAGATCTTTCTGGATAAAATACGCATCTTTAACTCATCAGCTCACCTTCAAATAACACCGAGACACAATACGCCGTGTTTCCATTCCTTCCCTCCCGAGCCTTGTGCCACTACTGCCATCCACTTCCCTCTGCAAGGACTGCGCGTTCCCAAGCACATTGCTAATTTCGCCAATTCTTAAAGATTTTAAAATTTAAAAAAATTAAAATAAAAAAAATTAAAAAAAGAAAAAAAAAGGAAAAAAAAAAGTCTAAAAAAAAGATTAAAGTGTGAATATTCACCAGTCCGTGGACTGTTTCCAGTTCTTCTCATCCCTTTGGGTAGAAATTTCCATCTACCATCTTCCTTCTACTTGAACCTCCTTTAAGCTTCTGGTTTGCACTTCTGCTGGCAATACATTCTGCCAGCGTTCCTTGGTCCAGAAATGTTTATTTCACTTTCGTTCTGAAAGATACTTTCACTGGGTACAGAATGATAAAAACTAGCAGGTTTCTTCCTTTTGGCGCTTTAAACACGGCAGTTGTCTGCTGGCGGCAACAGGTTCTGATCAGAGCTCACTGACCTTATTTTTGCTCCTCTGTAACATGTCTTCTTGATGCTTTTTAAGACTTTTTTCTCTTCATCACTGACTTTTCAGTAACTGGACTCTGTGGACCTTAGTATGATTTTGTCCACTCTATTTGGAGTTTGTGAGCTTCATGGTTTGCAATCTTCATCAAATGTGGACATTTTTCAGCACTATTTCTCCAAATACTGTTTCCGTTCCTTCCTCTTCTTCGGGAACTCCAGTCGCACGCATCTTAGCTCCGCTGATTCCGCCCCACAGGTCACTGACACTCTGCCACTCTGCTCAGCCTTCCTTGTTCTTTGCACCGTATTTTGGATAATTTCTATTGCTGTGTCTTGAAGTTCACTGATGTCTTCTGTGCTGCCAGTTTGCTATTCGTCTCTGTATGTTTCGCCTCTAAAGTCCTGGTTCAGTCTGTCTTGTATCTGTTACCCATGCTCGCCTTCCTCATGAATGTGTACAACTTGTTTATATCAGTCATTTCAATGTCCTTGTTTGCTAATCTCACAGCTTTCTACTGACTGATTTTCCCCCTGGCTACGATCACATCTTCTTGCTGCTTTGCATGCCTGGTAATTTTTATTAGATGCTGGACACTGAAACGTTTTTACATTGTTGGGTGCTGGATTCTACCACATCATTTTAAGCACAGTTGGGGCTTTGTTCTGGAAATGCAGTTAAGTTACCCGGAATCAGTTGGGGTAGGTGTGTAATGGTCTTTTAGTCCTGGACTAATTCAGCCCCATTACTGCAGTGATACCCTTCTGATGCCCTAAACCAAAGAGCTGTTCTGAATCCACCCTCACCAAGATTAAAAACCACGCTTTGAAAGGGCCTGACACATCACCGTGGGTGGTGGGAACGCCATCTCAGCTCGTGTGGTGCCCGCTCTTCTCTGGGGCTTCTTTTCCCGGTTTTGAGGTGCTTTCTCTGGTGCGTGTATCAGTTCAGTCAGTTCAGTCGCGTCCGACTCTTTGCGACCCCATGAATCGCAGCATGCCAGGCTTCCCTGTCCATCACCAGCTCCCGGAGTTGCATGTGTACACCAGCCCAAATCTTGGGGGTGGGGGTCCTTCTGCAGACCCCTGGGGTTCCCTAAGTAGCTCTCTACTCTCCTATACTTTGGCCCTCAAATTCTAGCTGCCTCTCCTCCCCAAACTCTCATCTGTTTTGCCACTTCAGTAAGGCTAGGGGCTCTGTTTCGTTTCTCTCCCCTGACCTGTAATGCAGAAACTGTCTCTAGACCAGGACTGGCAAACTATAGCCTGAGGATTAAATCCAACTTGCTGCTGTTTTTATAAATAAAGTTTTATTGGAACACATCCATGGCCACTCATTTACATACTTGGTATGAAAGCAGCCACAGAGAGTACCAGAGTTGAATGGGGTTGTGATAGAGACCATCTGGTCTACAAAGCCTGGAGACTCTCTAACTGGCCCTTTATCTCAAAAAGTTTCTTTACTCCTAGCCCTAGAGAATAAGCTAGAATACTTACAGGGTTCATTCCACTTGTTTCCCTTATTTCAGGGAACACAATCCTAACCTTCCTGTTAACCAATGTCTGAAAACTATTGTTCTGTACATTATGTCCGGTTTTCAAGTTTGTGAAGATGAAAGTCAGGTTTGGGGCCGGGGTGAGGTTAGTGAAGCACTTGCCACAGGTACAGATTTTCAGGGAGTGACAAAATACTCAGTGATGGGGTAAAATCAAAATTAATGCAAAAAATCTATGTGAGGCAAAATATCAACGTTTTAAATAAGGATAGTATCAGTAATAGTGTGGAGCCAAGCCATCCTGGAGCTGAAGCAAAGGAAAAATTAACACTGACCCTGTCTTTATTTAAGATTTGACATTTTTCCACCACGGATTTTTTTTTTTTTTGCATTAAATTCGATTTTCTCAAAGTATTGCATTAAAATGTTATCAATCTCAACTACTGAGTTTTCTGGGGCATCCTGAAATTCGGCGCCTGAGGCCAGTGCCTCACTCTCCTCAGCCCTCTTGCTGTGTCCGACTCTTTCCGACCCCATGGACTGCAGCCCACCAGGCTCCTCTGTCCATGGGATTCTTCAGGCAAGAATGTTGGAGCAGGCTGCTACGCCCTCCTCCAGGGGGTCTTCCCGATCCAGGGACGAAACCAGCATCTCTCACATCGCCAAAATGGCCAAGTGGGCTCTTTACTTCTTAGCGCCACCGGGGAAGCCCCCAGCCCAATCCTGGTGGGCAGTAAACCCGGTGTCTGTTATTTCATCAAAGGGAATGGACGACTCCAGGAACAAGTCTCTTGCCAAGCAGCATCATACTAATGTGTGACGACTACAAGGGTTTCAATGTTTTCTCAGAAACAGAAAATGCTGCAATGTGAAGAGCCATTCTGCTCTAATTACTTCTGTCTGCAACTGCAGTCTTCTGTGAACAGTTCCCATACGTATCCATGTTGTAGACAGGAACACAGTGTGAGAATATAAACACTTATCATTAAATAATATATATGCACACAGACAACGGGACTATGAAACAATACCATAATTATGTAACAGCTGGTCAACACATCTGCATTATGACGCATAACAAGAACCACCATCCACAGCCAAGTGCCACCGAGTCAATGCACTGACTGGGGAAAGTTGGGGAATGTATTAATTGCAGGAGTTGCAGGAGTCCAGGCTCTGAACACACGAATTCAACTCAAAGCAAATCAACCAGCGAAGTCCCTGTCCCAGTGCGGCAGGAGCACCGTCTTCGGAAGCCAGCCAGCTCATCTCCCAAGCATCCCCAGCTCCCGCTCCTCTATGGCGAATGGAACAGTAAAGCACTGGGCAAACTGAAGACACCCATCCACGCGCCAAGCAGAGGACTGCTACACAGAGTCCAGTTTCTGCATATGATCCATTTAGTTTTCTAAGGCACAGGTGCAGAAACATGCCTGCAAGTGTGACGACCAAAATGAGCATTTTTCTTTTCAAAAGATTTGTCTGGAGTAGTTGCTTTACAACGCGGTGTTAGTTTCTGCCGCACAGAAGAGTGACCCAGCCAGACCCTCTCCTTTATGCACATCCACCCTCTTCGCTGCGGATCTCCTTTCCTCTCAGGCCGCCACAGAGCACCGAGAGCTCCCTGCGCTACCCAGCGGGTTCTCGCCAGCTGCCTGTTAGTCTCTCAGGCGTAGCATCAGTGTGTGCGCATCAGCGCTCGTCTCCCGGTCCCTGCCATCCCTTCCCCCTTGGTATCCATTCGTCTGTTCTCTACATCTGTGTCTCTATTTCTGCTTGGTAAGTAAGATTGTTTATACTGGCTTTTTCAGATTCCACATGTATGTGTGAATAAATGACATCTGGTTTTTTCTTTCTGACTTACGTCACTCTGGATGACAATGACTGTCTCTGGGTCCATCTGTGCCTCTATAAATGACCCAATTTTGTTCTTTTTTACAGCCGAGAAATATTCCATTGTGTATTGTGTGTACACACACACACACACACACACACACACACACACACACAAACACATCTTCTTTATCTGCCCCTCTGTTGATGGACATTTAGGGTGCGTCCATATCCTGGTTATTGTAGACAGTGCTGCAGGGAATATTAAGGCTCCTGTGTCTTTCTGAACTATGATTTGTTTTTCCTGGGTATATGTCCTCCCAAAGAGTTTCTTTTCTTCATTTAAAACACTATGCCAGCAATAACTATGGATCTAGAGATAATTACACTAAGTGAGGTAAGTCAGACAAAGACAAATATGTGGTATTACCTGTATGTGGAATCTAATCTCAAGAAAAAGATACAAATGAACTTACCTACAAACTAGAAGCAGACTTACAGATACTGAAAGCAAACTATGGTTCCCAAAGGGGTGACCTGGTGGGGAAGGACACACGAGGAGCTGAGGCCGGACGTGGGCAACGTGGCGGGGAAGGACACACGAGGAGCTGAGGCCGGACGTGGGCCCACCCGTCCATGTGACACAGGCAACCAGCAAGGACCTGCTGGACAGCACAGGGGACGCTACTCAGTCTTCTGCGATAATCTACACGGAAAAGGAAGAGATACGTGTACACGTATCGCTGAATCACTTTGCTGTACGCCTGAAACTAACACGACACTGAAAATCAACTCTACTCCTCCAATAAAATGAAGATATTTTTGAAAATATGATGGTGTTAAATTTGGTGAAGAAATAAAAAACTATGAAATGAAAGGTTTTAATGTCTGTGAATAAACAGTCTAGAACTCATGAAACTCAAACAAATGTAACAACTCAACACAATGCAAACTCAGGAAGACCGTGCTCTCCCCTGTGTCCTGACCTGGCCTGAGGCCAGTCGCCCCCCAGCGTGCTCGCCCTCAAGCCTGGCTGGCCCAGCTCCATGCACCACGAGGGGGGCTCACCGCGCCCCCACCCGCCGTGCCCCCTCTCTTGCACCCTCTACTGTCCTGGCAGATACTTCATCCTCAAGACTATATTCAAGGGCCTTGAAATCTAGTTTTCACACTAATTCTCAGTTTTTCACTAATTTTAGGTCTGGGACCATGATCCCTGTAGTCTCCCGCAGGTGCCAGGCACACAGGGCAAGCCCTTGATTTCCGTGGAACGAGACTCCTTTTAATGAAGGTGGACTAGACCCGCATCTTTCTGCCATCCTTCCCTTCCCAGGGAGAGTGGCCCTTGGCACACCCTGGTCTGTACCACGAGGACGCCAGTCGCACCTGACGGCGGGCCTCCTGAAGACACAGCCATGCCTCCTGCACGCTTGCATCCTCAGCACTTGCAATGCGCCCACCACACTGGAAACACTCAATACATATTGCAGCTTGTATTTTAATAGTTATTATTAACTCAGCCTTGCAGCTTTTCGTTTACTCCTCACAACTCTACAAATACCTTTTGCCTTCCCACCTCCGTTATGGAGATGAGGACACAGAAACAAAGATTCAGCAACTTCGCAACATCACCCATGAGCAAGTGAGGGGCGCCATCTGCCCCCGGGACCTCTCTTCTTCACCTGCGTGTCTGTCATCGGATAGTGGCTGACTCAGGTTGTTGTGGGAATCCACACAGATTTATGCCGGAAAATCGGATTTGCTATTTGCACACTCAAATTATCTGTAAAAGGTAATACAGTCCAAATTCCTCCTTGGTCTATTGAGGAACTAAAAGAATGACATTTAGCAACCTGTCCAAAGTTCAGAGTCACCAGGACTAAAGCCTGGTATCAAGGACCAGTGCGCCCTCTGTGCGAGCTTGCCACGATGGCTCTGCAAGACGTAAAACACACACCTCAAAATTCCCAAGACGCCAGCAATCCATGATGGAAACATTTGCTCTTTCTAAAACCAAGCATCGTTTCTCACTGTTTAGAATGTCAGCACTGACATCCCTGGGTTTCTTTATCCCCTTACGATGAACACATCGCACTCACGACCAGATGGACTTAAAAAGCACCTTTAGCTGAGCCAAGCAAAGCTAGTTCTGACTTCAAGAATCTTTATCACTAGCGGAGACCTTGGCTAGGCTAAAGCAAACTTTCTCACATCATTTAAATAACTGTTTGCTTAGTTTCTAGCTACTTCAATATGAGAACTGAATGGAATTACTTTGCTTACTTTTGAAAACCATTATCCGAATAGATCTGAACAAGGACGAGGACAGGAGCTAAGAGTAAATGACTGCCCCATCGCACTGGGTAGCAGGGTTAGTTAAAGCTGCCCTTGGTGAAACAAGCCATGGTTTGGAACTAAGAGGCAACGGTGAGTTTGGTTTTGTTTCTGACATTGTCATAAGTTTCTCTGAAGTCTTCTTACTCCCCTGAAATGGTGAATGAACACCCATTACCACTCCATACTCACTTTAGTCTTAAAATATACACCTGAAATATTTTTATACAGTTATGTTGAAATTTATATCAATATTTAGTGTGGTATTTTTGTGATCACTTTGAATTTAATATTCTTCACGCTACATAAAGCCTCTAGAATAAACATACTTCCTAATCAAATCTGACCCCTGTTGCTAAGATTGCTAGACTCCCCAGTGCAAAGTTTCCAAAGTGGCATCTGCCTGTTCACATCATTTTAACTTAGAACTATACAAAAATGTGAAACCTTGTCAAGTCACCCTGAAATTTTCACCTAATCGGTCTTTCAAATAAACTCCATTCTGCAATGTTGGCTTTTGCTTAATAGAGTTATGATTCACTGCAGTTTACTCAGTGAATTTAAACAGAGGTTTATTATGCAACATCAAATCTCTTCGGTTTTCCCCTAAATTAATCAATATTTTGAACACAAAATACTCTGTAAACACTTTTTATAAGAATAAAATGCTTATATTAATAAAATTTTCCATCAGAATGTGAAAATAAATCTTTATTTGCAGGTTAGAGCAGTGCTGCTCAGCTATGCCAGGACAGATGGGACCCGGCAAGCCAAGCGCGCCCTGACGAAGGGCAGGGAGCAAACATGTCCACACCGGGGGCCCAGAGCGCCAGCTCCGTGCCCTGCACCCAGCCCCCGAGTCCCAGGTGGTGCAGGGCAGGCGGGGCAAAAGCGAGGCCTGTGTGACTGACCCCAGCGGCCATTCTCACAGGTGCCTGATAGATATTCTTGAATGACTTGTCCCTTCCCACCATCTGGCATCTGTCATGAGAAAAATGAAAGAGAATTTCCTATAAAGTATCAAAAGCACCAGACCAGGTTTTACTAATTTCTCAAAAACGACCTCATCCTCCTAAAGAATCTTTATCACTGAACTGGAAGGATCCCTCCACCTCTGTCCCCCTACAATCCACTGGTCCACTTACAAGAAGAACTTGAGGGAGAGCAAAGGAGGGAAGAACCCACACAGAGTCATCTATTCTTAGTAGTTTCCACATCCTTGGAGGAGGAAGAAAATAGAACTATTCAATGACTTGAAAAAATAGGAAGCTAGTAATGGAAAAAAGATTTCTTGGCTGAATCAGAAAACACTTGAAAACCTCCAAGACAGCTCCACAAAGGCAAGATGGGTACAGATCACAACCACCTCCCCGGAGAAGAACTCTGGGACCCAGTCTCCCCGGGAATTCCGGAGCATCTAAGTGCCCAGGGTTGGGCAGGCTCAGCGCGAGGAGGAGGGGGCAAGCAGCAGAGGGCCCGCTTTCCAGAGCTGCCCGCCCGGGGGGAGTGGACGTGAGCAACGGGAAAACTGCCCAAGGGAGGCACGCCTCATCCAAAGGAGCAGAAGAAATCAACGATTTCTGAAATTCTCAAAGGGGCTCATGCTGAACATCAACTCAGTTTCTGGTTTTATAGGGGAAAAAAAAAATCCCATGATAATCCTAGGGCATCAAACATTTTGCTATACTTCTGTTTGATTTTAATGAGTGTGTGCATGTATATATAATGAGTATATATATATATTTATACATATAGTAAGTGTATAACACATAAACATATACACTAACATATATTTAGCACAAGGATGTAAGTACATATACAAATATAATAATATACTATATTTATTAACAAACATTAGTGCTTGATAAAAACTAATAAATATTAACTGAAAGAGTGGGTTGCTGGCCAGAGGTTAGAAAATGTGTTCACTGAAAAGATACTTTTCGGGAATTCCCTGGCAGTCCAGTGGTCAGGACTCTGCGCTCTCACTCCTCAGGGCTCAGATTCAATCCCTGGTCAGAAACTAAGATCCCACAAGCCATGCTGCATGTCCAAAAAATAAAAGAAAGAAAGATTCTTTTCTTCTCACATTCTTTTCCAAGTGACAAACTAAAACCTCCAAAGTAACACTTTCATGCATTAAATAACATTTCAAAAGTATCTTTATTGAAGGTAATACAGGAGCTGTTTTTCAACAACTCATTAACAGAAGCCTTGTTCTAAATTAATATCATAAACAGAACTTTTAGTGGCACAAATCTCAACGTAGAAAACAAATCTGTTGTAACATGCCACACTACTCCTGGTGATGAATGACAAAATCGTCCAGCGCGATTCTCCAAGTCCAAGGCAGAACAAGTCCGTGGGTTTGGACTTGAAGTCCCAGGCCAAGATTCCAATACCCTGGGCAACAAGACCTATGGCTGGGGGTGGGGATGAAGGTCACCCCAGGAGGCGGGATGGGAGCCCAGAGGCCAGGGCTCAAACACACCCCTCTGCACCCTGGGGTGGGTTTCAGTGAAACAGACGGAATGAAATCCTTTCCTGAGGTTTTAACATTTCACAATCGATGTCTCAATCCCCCAGAGTATCAAAGGTGTGTGTTCAGGGCGCAGCAAACCCAAGCCCCATCCTGACTAGCTCTTTCTCTGTAAGCTGGGAGTTCAGGGACACAGTTAAGATGCAACAGTGGAGTCTCTCGGGAGACAGGAGTCACCTTGTTTCAGATGTCCTACTGCCGAGCACAGGCTACAGGGCAAGCGTGTGAAAGGGGTACTTGTGCTGAAAGGATCTGAAGACCCCTGCAAGATAATCCTAATTAATGAATTTGCGTGTGAAATGCCATTTTGTAACATAAAGGGAGCTTCCCATGTGGCTCAGAGGTAAAGAATCCGCCTGCCGATGCAGGAAAAGCAGCTTCAATCCCCGGGCTGGGAAGATTCCAGAGGTACGAACAGCCACCCACTCCAGTATTCTTGCCTGGGAAACCCCATGGGCAGAGGGGTCTGGTGGGCTACAGTCCATGGCGTCACCGAGTTGGATACGACTGAGCAACGGAACAGCAGCAGCAAACACACACACGCAGGCCTGAGACAGTTCATCATTTTTAATTGAGTGTATTTTTTTTTGACTTGCCAAGATACCTTCCTCCTTCAATTAAAGGAATTTTCATTCTTCCAAACCAAAGAACAACTGTAATGAGATGACACTGTGGGACCCACTGCAGGTTTATCGCAGGTGCCTGACACGCGAACCGTGATACTCACAACCAGGATGTGAACAGGGGAACAGTCCAAGAGTGCGCTGGCCTTCTTCCCTGGGGCTTCAGCTCGTCTAAACTCCCTGGGGAACTGAACACCTTGCAGTTTATTAAGGCATTTGCTTTAGAGGCCTGATTATTAGACTTTTTTTGACCATGCAGTAGCTGGAATCTTAAATCCGAGAGGAAGGATCAAACTCGCACCCCCCGCAGTGGAAGTGCAGTCTTACCCACTGGACCACCAGGAAGTCCTGGGGCCTGATTAATTAGACTCTTAGCTAAGGCATTTAGATTACATGATTCCATTAAAACAACAACAAAACCAGTGTCTCCCAAGATCTAAAAAGCAGAAATGTTCTCCGGCTGAAAGGTTACTTCTAAGGCTCCTGACGCAGTTCCCCTGACAGGTAATTTAACCTCACTTCAGTGACTGACCCCTGGTCCTGGAGGAAATCTCTGAAGTCCGCATGCTAACCTCCTCACTGTCCCAGGTTTCCGCACATTTTACCGCATGCCCACTAAGTGACGGGGTCTAGCCTGCCTTACTGCCTCCGTCGTCTTCGCCCACCACCCCCAAAGCCGACAGCCCTATCACTTTCCAGGGGCTCCGAAGCTATTCAGACACTGCTGAGCTCCTGCCGGGTCCTGAGCCAGAGCTCCAACCTGCCAGAGGTGGGGGCTGCCCTGCTGAGGGCTCTGGGCCGGGGCAGCAGCCGGGCGCTGAGAACCCACCGCCCCGACGGCCCCGCAGCCTGGGCAGGAGACGGGCAGCGCCAGCCCCACCTGTCTCAGGGCCAGGGACCCAGCAGGTGGCACAGACGGATCCTGCGGCTGGAACGCAGCCCTGCTCCTCGGTT
Organism: Ovis aries; assembly: GCF_016772045.2. Classification (NCBI taxonomy): domain Eukaryota; kingdom Metazoa; phylum Chordata; class Mammalia; order Artiodactyla; family Bovidae; genus Ovis; species Ovis aries. The sequence continues at coordinate 65,167,098 of NC_056071.1, read as the reverse complement.
CACTCACTGCCTCCAACGGCGGAGATGCCGGACTGGCCCACAAAGCCTAAAACATTTACCATAGCAAGTGTGCTGACCCCTGGCCTGGGATGTCAGCAGCCCTGCCCTCCGTGGGCTGTCCTGGCTTCCGCCCAGGTGGTCAGCTTCTGCATGTGCCCACAGCCCACAGCGGGGCATGAGCACGTGTGGTACTCATGGAGGAGGTAGGCGCAGGCGCAACTCGGTCTGAATCTGCCCCCGCCCAGCAAACGCCACGTTCCTTCTCTCTTGACAGGGACGCGTCCAGAGACGCCCTACCCTTGGGCAGCACGGTCTCTGTCCCTCCAGCACTTTCCTTACCGCCCTCTCCATGAAAACCCAGTTTCAGGCACCCTCTTACCACAGACCCAGTGTGAATCCCTGCACATAACAGATGCTCAAAGGGTTGCAGCCAAGCCCAGTTCAATTTGCCAGGTTAGCGTCTCCACCCTTCCACGTGAATTCACACATTGACAAACCAGGTGGAGCTCGTGGCAAAGAATCCGCTGCCAATGCAGGAGCCGCAGGAGACACGGGTTCCAGCCCTAGGTTGGGAAGAGCCCTGGGGGTAAGAAATGGCAACCCACTCCAGTAGTTTTGCCCAGGAAATTCCACGGGCACAGGAGCTTGGCAGGCTACGGTCCACGGGGCCGCATAGAGCTGGACAGGACTGAGCAACTGAGCATGCACACATCTCAATAAGCATGTCCTGAGAACCTACTAGGTCCCAGACGCACAGCACCACAGCTCAACACAGTGTACGGGAATTCTAATCTTCCGCTTGTATGTGTCTGCTGAATAAACTAGGCTAAGAGTCTGATGATCATTTTGAGGTGATAAAATTGTGCTGGATGAACAACTGGGAATGTACAGAAAACTACTGAACTGTGCGCTAGAAGAGGGGAGAGCTTACATTATGCAAATTATCTCCCAAAAGCTGTTATTAAAATTTTTATAGCTAATTATTTTTTAAAAAAAAACAGTAACTTCTTAATTTTTCTACATGTAGCATGTAATAAAATGCCATATCTAATATTGGTGAATGGAAACACTAAGGACTGCAGTAACTAGGCTTCGTAATGTTGTTCAGTTGCACGGACTGCAGCCCACCAGGCTCCTCTGTCCTCTGCTATCTCCTGGCGTTTGCTCAAAGTCCTGTCCAGTGAGTCGGTGATGTTATCTAATCATCTCATCCTCTGCTGTCCCCACCACCTTCTCCTCCTGCCCTCAATCATTCTCAGCACCAGGGTCTTTTCCAATTAGCTGGCTCTTCGCATCTTGTGGCCAAAGTATTAGAGCTTCAGCATCAGTTCTTCCAATGGATATTTGGGGTTGATTTCCTTTAGGATTGACTAGTTTGATTTCGTTGCTGTCCAAGGGACTCTCAAGAATCTTCTCCAGCACCACAGTTTAAAAGCATCAGTTCTTCAGGCTCAGCCTTCTTTATGGTCCAACTCTCACATCCATACATGACTACTGGAAAAACTATAGCTTTGACTTTATGGATCTTTGTCAGCAGAGTGATGTCTCTGCTTTTTAAGACGCTATCTAGGTTTGTCACAGCTTTCCTTCCAAGGAGCAAATGCCTTTTAATTTCATGGCTGCAGTCACCTTCCACAGTGATTTTAGAGCCCAAGAAAAGAAAATCTGTCAATGCTTCCACTTTTTCCCTTTCTATTTGCCATGAAGTGACGGGATCAGATGCCATGATCTTAGTTTTTGAATGCTGAGTTTTAAGCCAGCCTTTTCACTCTTCTCTTTCACCTTCATCAAGAAGTTATTTAGTTTCTCTTTACTTTCTGTCATTACAGTGGTTATCATCTGCATATCTGAGGTTGATATTTCTCCCAGCAATCCTGATTCCAGCTTGGGATTCATTCAGCCTAGTGTTTCTCATGATGTACTCTGCATATAAAATAAATAAGCAGGGTGACAATATCCGGCACTGCCATACTCCTCTCCCAATTTTGAGACAGTCTGTTGTTCCACATCTGGTTCAAACTGTTGCTTCTTGATCCACATACAGTTTTCTCAGGAGGCAAGTTAAGGTGGTCTGGTATTTCCACCTCTTTAAGAATTTTCCACAGGTTGTTGTGATCCACACAGTCAAAGGCTTTAGCATAGTCAATGAAGCAGAAGTAGATATTTTTTTGGAATTCCCTTGCTGTCTCTATAATCCAACGGATGTTGACTATTTGATTTCTGGTTCCTTTGCCTTTCCTAAATCCAGCTTGAACATCTGGAAGTTCCAGCTTCATGTACTGCTGAAGACTAGCTTGAACGATTTTGAACATGACCTTATTTATAGGTGAAATGAGCGCAATTGTGCAGTAGTTTGAACATTCTTTGGCATTGTCCTTTGGGACTGGAATGAAAACTGACCTTTTTCAGTCCTGTGGCCACAGCTGAGTTTTCCAAATTTGCTGGCATATTGAGTACAGCACTTCAACAGCATCATCTTTTAGGATTTGAAAAGGCAGAACTGGAATTCCACTACCTCCACTGGCTTTGTTGTAAAGCTTCCTAAGGACCACCTGACTTGGCACCTAGGATGTCTGGCTCTGGGTGAGTGATCAGACCATCCTGGTTATCCAGGTCATTAAGACCTTTTTTCGTTCAGTTCTTCTGTGTATTCTTGCCATCTGTTCTTAATATCTTCGGCCTCTGTAGGTCCATACCATTTCTGTCCTTTATTCTGCCCATCCTTGCATGAAGTATTTCCTTGATATCTGCAATTTTCTTGAAGAGATCTCTAGTCTCTCCAATTCTATTGTTTTCCTCGATTACTTTGCATTGTTCACTTAAGACTTTCTTATCTCTCCTTGCTATTTTCTGGAACTCTGCATTCAGTTGGGAATATCTTTTTTTCCTTTGCCTCTCGCTTTTCTTTCCTCAGCTATTTGTAAAGCTTCCTCGAACTATCGCTTTGCCTTGTTGCATGTCTTTTTCTTGGGGACGGTTTTGGTCACCACCCCCTGTACAATGTTACAAACCTCCATCCATAGTTCTTCAGGCATTCTGTCTATTAGATCTAATCCCTTGAATCTATTCATCACCTCCACTGCATAACCGTAAGGGATTTGATAAACCACCCCAAACAGAGCGGCCTAAACCTCCACTTGTCTCAGCCTCTGTGGGCTGCGGATCTGGACTGGGCACAGCTCTGCTCCACGGTGTCTGGGGTCTTGGCTGAGAAGCGAGAAGAGTAGAATGCAGAGTCACCTGCCAGGATGTGTCTCGCCTGCTGGGAGGCTGCTGACTGAGGCCTCAGAATGGCTTTCCCCACAGCAAGTGTCCCCCAAAGAGAAGCCAGGTGAAAACTGCTCCGTGTCTTTAAGACCTAGCTTGGAAGGCACGCAGCATCACTCCTGCCATGCCAGCGGGGGAGGTGGGTCACACACCCGGCCCCAGGTCACAGAGAAGGAGCAGAGACTCGTCTCCTGGCCAAAGCCCCATAGTGAGGCCGTCTGCAGGACGGGAGGCACCACTGAGGAAAACACGGTCTGTAAGACAATCTCAATCTTCCAGAAGACCAGCAAATTAAAAGTCTGGGTTGGGGGACTCCCCTGGCGGTCCACTGGTTAAGACTCTGAGCTTCTAGTGCAGGGGGCGTACCTTTGATCCCTGGTCCGGGAACTAAGACCTCACATGCCAGGTGAGGTGACCAAAATCTTTTTTTAAAAAACTCTGGGTTAGCCAGCATTTAACATGGGATGATGTGTCAGTCGCTCAGTCGTGTCCGACTCTTCCCGACCCCGCGGACTGTAGCCCACCAGGCTCCTCTGTCCACAGGATTCTCCAGGCAAGAATACAGGAGTGGGTTGCCATTCCCTTCTCCAGGGGATCTTCCCGACCCAGGGATCAAACCCAGGTCACCTGCCTGCAGTGCAGGCAGGTTCTTTACCATCTGAGCCACCAGGACCCTATCAAGTTGTACTTCACACCTCGTGAGCTGAACCTCTTATTACCTGTAACAAGGTGTGACTCTGAGGCTGCACCCAATATGGCTAGGCTATTCTGCCCCAGTGAGCACAGCGCTGTGACCTTCAGTCAACAGGTGATGATCCAGCTTCACCCCCGTGACCACTGGGCAGTGAGCTCCTCTGGAAAACACCTCAGACAGGCCCAAGTGCCACTGTGGAGGCAGAATTCATTTGGGCCCACAGGCCGCATGCCCCACGCACTAATCCCTCAGGATGGCACGTGGCCTGGGGGCAGAGCTGTGCCCTCCTCCACCCCACCCCTGGAGTCTCCAACACATTGTGCTCAGTGAGTGGTGGAGGAGAGAAGGAGGGGAAGGCAGGAATACTCACAACTGTAAACTGGAGAGCGCTACTTCAGTCCCTACGGTAGGGATAAAAAAGGAAAGCGGAAAACAGCGGCCTGAGAGCACACCTCTACTGTCAGGAAAGGACCCTCAGGAGGAGGCCGAGCAGGCCTCTGGTCCCCGAGCTGGCTGTGACCTGCTCGGGGACCCTGACCAAGCAGCCTAACTCGTCTGGGCCTCGGTCTCCTCCCGGTGAGATAAAGGACTGTCAGGTGGCAACTCCTAACCAGGGCCTGCAGGTGGGGCACACCCAGCGCCACGAGCCTGGAGGCCGAGCCTTCTTCAGGATTAAAGTTTAAACTATATGGTCCGAACGTCTGTGAACAGCGAGAAGGAGGGCGAAGTGTCCTCTGGGAACCTGAGGCTTCTCTCAGGAGCCGTCCTTGCCCCGGGGCTACCTCAGACCTCAGCCCCCCGGGCAGCACTGTCTAGACTCTTTTCACAAAATAAAAGCAAACAGGTATTTCAGTCCCATGCAGTCAAGACATCAGTACAGTTTCAATGCACAGGGGAACTGATCTGCAAACAACCAGACTGCACACATTTCCAACGAAGACAGACACTAGGCCTTTCTTATTATTTTCACAAGTTCGGAATTTTGAACGTGGGTCTTTCTAACCGGGGCCTCCCTCTCCAAAACCAACCTCTCAGACCTCCTGGAAGCAGAAGCAGACAGGGCCGCCTCCCTGGAGCCGGGAGCTCCCGGAGCCCCGCGGTGTCGCTGGAGAGCTCCTCAGGTGCACGGAGCTCGGCAGGCCTGCACCAGCACACGGGGCGGCGACCACGCTGGGGGCCTTCAGGACGGCCAGCCCACGCTAGGCTGCCCGCCGGCAAGCCAAGGGCCAGGACACTGCACACACACGCACACAAATTCACGCGCACACACGCGCACGCACACACACACACAGGCAAGTCAAAAAACCACCTCTCAACCAGAGTCTGTCGCCAGGAACCGAGAGACTGAGGCGGATGTCAGCAGAGGAAGACGGGAGCTGGAGGGACAGCTCTGGTAACAGAGAGGGGGGCGCGTGGCTCTGGGGAGGCTGAATTCATTTACACTCATCGTGAATGCAGGCTCTCGGCTGGAACATCTCACTTAAAATGCCAGAAGGTTCAGAACCCATTCATAAGCTTTCTGGAATGCATGCAGTCACCATGGCAACGCTGACATTATATTTCTTGGCGCTGCACATATAAATTACCACCCATAATGCATTTAATACAGTTTGGGGCCACCAATTCAAAGCAAAATAAATCTGAGTTCTGACTCTCAGCCTGCCTCTTAGATAAACAAAGAGGAACAGCTGGAGGGAGATCCAGCTGGCCCTGGGATGGGACGGGGCTGCACACACAGGGATGCTCAACTGAAGGCCGACGAGCACCGAGGACACCAGACCTCACCGTCCGGCACCAGACTCTGCGATTCTGAAAACCAAAACATTCCACACCAGATTCACGGAACTGTCGCCCCCTAAGTTAAAGATACAGCACATTACATCCATAGCTACATCCCTGAAATTCGACTGTGGCTGTTAGCAACGCAAAGAAAAGGCAGATCTCTTTAAAGAACATCTTTTATGATTCATTTCAAGCGCATCTGTCAACACAAATAAGGTGGCTGTTCAAACGTCCAAACTGTCCTTAATAAAAAACCAAAGTTTTTCTCTCTCAGGTTAGAAGACATCTCCTCAGTCATAATTCTTTGCCTTCGTCGGGGATATTGATAAATATTTAAAATACATGTCATGCATGGTTTACAAAGTCCCTTACCTTCTCATAATCCACCGTGAGCACAGAGAAGGAGACAGAATCGCCGTGCACAGACTGCAAAGGCATCTTCAGCCTCGCGTTCCCCGGCAGCCCACTGCATCAGTAACTTCACGGAGCTGCTGCAGGACAGGCCTGTGCTGGCCACAGTGCCCACAAAACCCACTGACCAGCCTCACCACTGACCGGCTACGTCCAGGGGGGCATCGCCTTCTCAGTCTCCTCCTTCAGACTGCAGGCCGCGGGCCGCGGCTGTGGAGGGGGGCAGGAGACCTCCCCGCCAGTTGCTGCCATATTAACAGGCACTTTGGTAGCCGCTGCATTGCAGTCTTTCTGAAGCAAGCCACCAAGCTCAGAAGCAGGAGCGCCGGAGAGAGGCTCCCCAGCACAGGAAGCTGCCTTCTGAATCACAAAGATTTTCTAAAGATCTTTTAAAAGACAAATGTTGCAGAAACCTGGGGTGGGGAGAGAGGAGAGCATTTCTAGATTTCCAACCTGCTTCCTGCAGGCTGGCGAGTTCGTGGCTTTCACTGGAGGGCGGCTCTGACCATGTGCTGTGCTGGGTGGAAATGCGGAGAGGAATGAAACGCGCTTGATGACATACCGTCTTCACTGCTCAAGTGCCCCGGTGAGAACCCTGCACCTCTGCTGCCTCCCGCCAGCCCCGGGGCCCAAGGGGAGCCCCCAGCGGCCAGAGGACTCAGGCCAGGAGATCCGGGAGCTTTGGGCGCCCGGGTGGCAGCAATCACCCTGAGCGCCCAGCTACCGCCTCCGACAGTGCGCCTGAAATCCTGAACCGCAGCCACACAGCCAGCCTCAGGAAAGACACCGGGAACAGCAGCAGCGCGCCTGCTAAGGGACCTTTGCCTTTCGTCGCCTCATTCGGCCCACCCCGTGAGCCGCACCCACGTGCTGCCTGTGAATGGCCGTGAACGAGGCCGAGCTCACCGTGCCGCTGGCGAGGGCAGGCTGGGGGTGGCAGCACAGGACAGGTCATCCTGGGCATGAGGACTGGGGCATGGGAGGGCGGCCGGCTCAGTGAGGAAGAACACCTCACAGGAGCTGATGGACGGGCACCCCCGGGAAAAAGGGGAGATGAGGGCGGCAGCCCTCAAAATGGTGCAGTGTCCGCAGCACACATTTGCGATCCCCTGCAAGAGTGGTTTCTGCCCTGGAGCCCACGGGACCCTCAGCGCCACCGCCACTGCCTCACAGACACCCAGGCACCCAGTCCCTGAAGCACACGGTTGCCCTGAGCACCTGGCCACCAAGTGCAGGGGCCAGAGCCTGAACTGAGCAGGGGGCCCTGCGCCAGGCTCCCCACGCCACCACCTTTTGGAGACGCCAGCTGCCTGCCCCGGCTCCGGTGCTCCCCACCGAGCCCCACCCTGAAACCGGGGCCCAAAGGGCAAGTGAGGGGTCCCTCCTCCAGGGACATGAAGTGGCCCACGGCTGCCTGCAGACGTCCACTTTTCTCCCGGGTGGGGGGTCCTGCTCCGCCTTCCCCTGTCCACCTGGCTCCCCTCATGCCTCCAGCTCCGGAATCTCCTCCAGGAAGCCCTCACCACTCCAGCCCCTTCCCACCACAAGCAGCAAGCAGCAAGGCCCTTCCTCTGGGCTCCCATCTGCCCTGGAAGTGACCACGCCATGAGGAAATGAGGCTGAGTGCCCGCAGAGCCCAGCATCACTGGTGCACAGGGGCGGGGGCAAAGGGCAGACCCCCGGCCCCACACCGGAAGGCACCCCCCATGTCACCTCCACCTGAGGCCCAGAGGATGTCAGCCATCGCCCAGGTGGGAGCCCCAGCATCACCCCACCACTCACACGGGCCCCCAGCCCAGGTCCAAGGGCTCCGCCTGGGGAAGAGGGTGCTTCCAGGGGCTTCACGCCGCGAAGCAGGAGGGAGCATGTTGATGGAAACATCACAGCCTTCCCACCCCGTCTCTCCCCAGGGAGGTGTGGTGTGAATAAATGAATATCCTGGATCAAACCAGGTCACCTCGAGTCAGCTCCTGACTGCCTGGATAACTCACAGCACGAGGTGGCTGATCAGAAGGGAAGGCAGAGAGGCGGCGTGGGGACACCATGCTTTACAGACACTCACTGGAGTGGTTTAATGGACCCAGAGGAACTTCCATCAAACGTCTCCAGGCACAGTTAGAAGCTCCCCACAGACTCTCCCCTAGATGCTGCCTTTCAGATCCGGGATCAAGGCTGCTGTCTGCAGCTGCACTGCTGTCTGGCCACTAGAGCCCAGTGCTCTGGCCCAAGCGGGTTCTCCCAGGAGGGTCTGGAGGAGCAGCCAGGGGTCTCACCTCAAGACTCTGTGCCTCCTGGAACAAGCAATACCTCAGGACGGGCCAGGGAAGCTGCCTGGGGCTGAGACCCGGCCCCCAGGTCCAGCACCGAGAGCACTTTCAGGGCAGTGCCCTGGGGGAGACGGCGTCCCCAGGGAGATGGGGGAGGAGGGGGAGCAGGCTACAGGACCACACAGGACCGCCGGCCAGGTTCACTGCCTGAACACTGAGGGTGGCAAGTCAGGCCCCCCGCCTGCCCAGCTTCCTGCTGTCTCCACCGTCCGCTGAGCAGGCAGCCAGGCTCCGACATGAGGAGTCAGGTGCTTGCATGACTAGGGGCCGGGCAGAGCTGCCTGCTGTCTGCCCTGGACCTGGCACGAACCTCCTGGGGCGGGCACACAGCCCGCAACCTCTCAGCCTGGAGCTGGGGCAGGGCAGAAAGGGTGCCCCGTCTCCCTCTGACACGGTCCCCCAGTCAACCGCTCGCTCTTTATGAATCTGGAATTTCCTGCCGACAGAAAAGGAGTAAGGCTTATTCTATGAACCTGAGTGTTGATTCGATTCACTGCTATAACACACGTGAAAAGTTGCTGAAAGCATAGGCTTCTCAAAACGTAGACACAACTGTTACAAAATAAAGCCCGCATCCACAAAGCGCGCGATCACTTCTCCAAGCTTGACTCAGTTCAGACACATGATGAGAGACCTGAAGGGCTCTCCCCACTCACTGAAATGACCACACGGAACCTGCTTCTTTACTAAAGAGCAGTGATGAAATTCACAACCAACTCAGGCAATCAGCTAATGCTGTTAATGCATATTTACATGAGCTCCACACAAATTATGGAAACGTCCCTACAAATCTCATCTGGACACTTACCAAAATGCCCAAGAGGATCACGACTATCTTAAGGTGTTTATTACTTCAAAACAGACAACCCAGTTACCAAAGTTAACCTCAAAAGAGCCAAAGGAGTGAGCGTACGCTGCCTGAAGGGGACATACACAGACAAACCACTCACTCAGTCACCCCGTGCAGCTGGGGCCAGGGAACAAAGGGGTGTCCCTCAAGAAAAGCGGGGGGAAGAACCCAGGAAAAATACAAAATACAGGTAAGGGTTAGTTGGCTTAGAAGCGGAACAGACTTAATTAGCTGCAGAAAAATCTACAGGGACACTCACTTGATGAGTGTCAAATGTGATGTGATCTCAGGAAAGAAGGGGCTTCAAACATGAAACAGGAGCCACCAGGTCACCAACAAAAGGCAGAGAGGCCCCAGTTACAAGCAGCAAAGCTGCTTTACACATTTAAATGGGAACCTGGACAGTATGTCAAAGAAGCATCCCCAGCCAATGCCAACACCTCCAGGTCTGCACCCGAGACACGAGGACGTCCGCCTCACGAACACCCGCAAGTGACTATCCCGAGGCACGCTGTTCACAACAGCCAGAAAGGCGACGTGGCACAAAGGTACCAGCAGGCTGAATGAACACTGCCTCAGACACACAGCGCGTCCACACGGAGGCGTATGATTCAGCCACAAAAAGGAGCAGTGCCGACGTAGACCGCCATGCGGGCGAATCCTGAACACACGATGCTACGTGAAAGAAGCCAGACACAAGAGGCCACGTGCTGTGTGACTGAGGGCATACGAAATGTCCACGACGGGCTACGGCCGCACAGCTCGGTGGACACACTAAACCCCACTCAACTGGACGCTGGGAGCGGGCGAACCGCACGGTGTGGCTACACAGTCCAGCGCACGGCCACGTGTCTGGCCATTAGCCTCCCTCACTGAGGCTCAGCGCACCATCTAAAAGAAACCAAACAGGGAACACGCTATGAGTCTTCATTCTGCCCCCCCAAAACGCATTATTCTGGGGGTGCCCCTTCCAAATAGTAGTAAATAAGCTTCTCACTGTTTAGAACAAATCACAACTGTTTTTGGTAACTCCTTCTCCCCCACATCTCAGAGTTCAACAGTTTTGTAACAAGTAAATTGATCTGAGCTTTAATGTAAAATAGAAATCACACCTACATGCAAATGTAGCACTTTTGAACACAACGGAGGATGCTCATTAGGGAAACTAGGCACCCACCACCATCACCAAAAAGTGCTCATTAGTTTTTTCTGCTATGAAATAAATATGAGCACTGGGGTTTTTAACATCCAGAAATATTTGTAAGACGCCAAGTCAATACAGGCAAAGAAAACACTCGCACTAACTGAGCATGAAACTCACGAAAACAAAAACAAGCTTCTGCAGAAAACAACAGATTGATAGAAAGACTATTTCCTCCACACCCAGCAAACAGCTCCCACTCACTCCCGGTGCTGTGTGTCCATCTCAACGCCCTCAACAACCCAACCAACGGAAGGCAATGTGCCATCTGAGCAGTTCTGTCATTGGCTGAAGCCGTCATTACAATAATATGTGTTTCTGTTTTCCGCAGGAAGAGAATCATGTCTACTCACAATTCACAATGAGTCAACCAGTGTGTAAAATATTTTACATAATGGGAAAATTTATCGTGACCCAAAAGTTCAGCGTGTTCTCATTAAGTTACCAGAAATTACAGATGTGAAGATTCTTCTGTCAACTTAACCAAAACCAAGAAAAGAAACTTACTCAGATACACACACGTTTTCGGTTTGGTAGAGCTGATTTTTTTTTTTTTTAACGCCACTGTATGCATTTCAAATTACTCAGATTGGTAAATCCATACTTTAAGTACTGAATAAAGAAAATCTGCATGCTGACAACGCAGGTAGCTTGGAACTGGTTTTGACGCTGCGTCACTTGCTACCTGAACAGCTAAGCAACGCCAAAACCTGGCAGAGGAGGCTTCAGGTTTTGTAAACACCCCTATGGTGAGGTGGTTTTTCCAGAATTATGATACCATCTCATGAGTGAATTAACGGAGCCTTCCCAGTGGGCCTCACTGCGAATGAAAACGCCTGTGGAAAATCTTATACGCAGTGTCGCAGACAGTTAACATTTTCTCACACGGTCCGGTCACTGTGGTGTGTCCGTGTTTTTTTTTTTAACAATCCCAGGAGGAAAAAACACATAAGCAATTAAAACACACACAACTTTTCTATTATGACCTTTTACAAAGCCCTCAGTCTTCTATGACGCTCTAAAGGCTGCCCTGGGAAACTGATCCGTTTATACAAGCAATACAGATGCAAGCACTGCAAACTACACAATCTACCCACACGCACACCCTGAGAAACCAAGTACTTCCAGGTCTATAAGCATAAAGCCTCTGCAGCAAACACAGCATCACCAGATATTTTTATGTTACAGGCTAGTCCCCCCAAAAGGGTAATTACAAAACACGAGGAGGAGTCTCTTTAAAACGCTGTTAAGTAAATTACTTGCAAATACTGACCACAAAACTCTGGGTAATGCCAACATTAATCACTCATAAAACCCCAGAATGTGTCTCGAAACAAGATTTTACAGTACAAACTCTGTTCTTAACTATCTTAAAATACATCGCAGAAGACCGCTCTGACAAGTCTTTTTGAAAACTACAATGTCTCTTATGACATCTAAAAGACTGAAAGTGTGTTTCTGATTCAGTGACATGGCTCATTACACCTTAAGTTCAGTGCCTTGGACAAAAATGATTCTAAATCTTTGGGAAGGCTAATCTTTAATACACATGTTCAGATGAGAGTTAATACAATCTACATAATTTATCAAAGACCACAGGAAACTGTCAGAAATAACACAAAGTGACATCTACTTCAGGAATAAACTTTTGGACCCCGTATCCGTTTCAAATGCCTGAAATACACATTTTGAGGCATATTTCAGTCTTGACTCTTCATTTTCTAACAACAAAGGGCAGCCTTTCCTGCAGCCTGGCAATTAAACATTTTTTTCAAAATGCACACACCATACCAAAAAGCAGGTAAAGTTTTTTAAAGAGTTCCATTTACGTCAAAAACGCATCTTAAAAACAGTAAAGCAGAGCTATATTCATATTTTAAAAGTCAGAAAACACCTATTAAATCCACTCAATGTTGAAAAGTCAAAGCCATGGTTTTTCAGTGAGAATGTGAGAGCTGAACCGTCAAGAAGGCTGAGTGCTAAAGAACTGGCGCTTTCAAACTGTGGTGCGGGAGAAGACTCTTGAGAGTCCCCTGGACAGCAAGGAGATCAAAACCAAGCCATCCTAAAGGAAATCAACACTGAATATTCATTGGAAGGACTGATGCTGAAGCTCTAATACTTTGGCTACCTGATGCAAAGAGCTGACTCACTGGAAAAGACCCTGATGCTGGCAAAGACTGAAGGCAGGAGAAGAGGACCACAGAGGTTGGGACAGCATCACCGACTCAATGGATATGAGCTTGAGCAAACTCCAGGAGACAGTGAAGGAAAGGGGAGTCTGGCGTGATACAGTCCACAGGATTGCCGAGAGTTGGACGTAACTGAACAACAACAAATGCTGAAAACTCTTGGCTCAAGAGGGCACAGAATGAGGGCACAGACAGGCCAGCCTGGCGGAGGGCCTTCCCATTCTCCTTCCGGCCCCAAGCTTAACTCGCAGCCATGGAGGACACAGAGGTGAAAGGGTCTGAAATAGAAGACCCCCCCAACACTGTGCAGCACCCGAGCCCCCGGCCAGGCTGCTGGGGGACCCAGGATGACGCAGAACAGCCCATGTCTACAGCCTGGCACCAACATGCCCTGCACCGCATCCAGTGCCCTGCAGCCAGCTCCCTGGGGACACGCTTCTCCAAGCAAAGGAGGCCGGTGGGGACAGCAAACCCTGTGACCACCAGAGGTGCCCTCCTCAGGGTGCTCCTCCCAGCATATCACAGGAGGGCTGCGGCAGCCTCCCTTCTTTCCAGCACCAATGCCTAACAAGCAGACATGCACCCAAACTGGCCCACAATCTCTTATCTGAGTCCCGAAATCCCAGCAGCTCTGAAAACATGTTTATAACACACCTTGGCACGGCGTCCGCCCCACTCACCCGGACGGGTCACACCTGCTGCAAAGCTCTTACTGCCTGATGACAAGGTACTAGGACCTCCTACAGCGTGTGGTCTATTCACACATTCCATCCTAAAACCTCGAAAGTTCCAAAGCCCCAAACACCTTGGCCCCCAAGCCGTGAGGGGTCATTGAAGCTCTGGCTGCACAGTGACCCGAGCGCCCGTGGATGGCCAGGAGACGGCAGCAATCTGGACTCAAAGTCTGGGTTCACACATACGTTTGGTTCTTGTGTGCACTTTCTGGGCACACGCGTGGCAGACCCCTTAGCAGAGGCTGGACACACCAGCTGAACACGAGGCTGCAGTCCCTGCCTTCGTGGAGCTCAGAGCCCCACGGGGAGACCAGGGAGGAAAGAGCGAGTCACACCTGGCAAACAGACACCAGTTGCGGTCAGGAGAGCGCCACCGCAGTGGAGACCCTGCAGAGGCACCTCGAGAGGCCGGGCAGGCCCTGCTCTGGAGCTCAAGAGGGCGACGGAAGAAGGAGCAGGTCCCCAGGAGGTCGGGAGAACTGGGAAGCAAGGGCCCTGTGACCCAGTCATGCACATGAACGTCCCGTTACAGATCAAGCTCCAAGCCCCGGCCATCTCATCTGTCAACACAAAGCGTGAAGAGAAGGCCCCACAGGCTCCCGTCCCATCCCATGAAGTCAACCCGACTGTTCACAGCACTTTCTGCCGAGGAGGCGGCAGAACTGAAATGGCGGGAAAGGGAAAGTTTTAGTCGCTCAGTCGTGTCCGACTCTTTGCGACTCCCATGAACCGTAGCCCACCAGGCTCCTCTGTCCGTGGAATTCTCCAGGCAAGAATACTGGAGTGGGTTGCCGTGCCCTTCTCCAGAGGACCTTCCGACCCAGGAACTGAACCCGTCTCTACTGCATTGCAGGCAGATTCTTAACCGTCTGAGCCACCATGGCGGGAGGGGATTTAATTATACTAAAACAGTATAGGAAGGAAAGAAAGCAGGCCACGCGATTAAGTCCCTTAAAAGGCTGGCTGGAAAAAAAAAAAAAAAAAAGGCTGGCTGATGCCTGCCCTCAGCTCCCTCAAACCACTCTGCCAGAATTAAAAGCCGCGCAGTGCCGTTGTTAACCGTTTCGCAGAAACAGGAAAAAGGTTCACTAAAACGCCTCCGATGGGCGTGGCGCCGCAGGGCCGCTCTCCTCCCCGTCCTCACCTGGGGGGGCGGAGCCCAGGGCGGCGCTCCGACCGACGCCCCGCGGCTTCCCCCACGCACAGCGAAGCGCCTGCCAAGCAACCATTAAGACGCACAGACAGGGAGATTTGGAGCAGCTGCAAAAGCTCTATTAAGCATAACAAAATGGGTAAGTGGATCTCAAACTCTTTAAGGTTAAATACTCACTTGGGTGAGATTTAACAACACAACAATAGAATACCATAATGAAGTGGCTTCTCAAACTTTTCCACCAAAATACACCCCAAGGCACCGGAGAGAGAACCCCGAGGGTAAGCATTTTGAAGTGAAGTTTGAGGTTTCATATTAAAAATTCATGCAAATTTTACATCTAACCCCACAGCAACTCCTAGCATCCCCTTCCCCTCCTCATCACTCTTAGCTTTAGGAAACACTGGCAATCTGAACTTTCCTCATCCTTCCCCAGGGGAATGGAAGGCCTGCTAGGCTACTCGCCTTCTCTCTGGAGCCCGTCAAGAAGCCCACCCTCCACGCTGATCCTGGCCCCCAGCCCCTGCGTCTCAGGCTCTCTCCCGGACCACTCCCACCAGCATGGGGCCCGCAGCGATGGGGTGGAAGAGGCTGTCTAGCCCCAGCTCCCCACCTCCTTCATGCTGTTCACTCACAGCAAACTTTTCAAGGAGCTGTCAATACACAGTCAATACACCCCATCCTCCCTTAAAATCCTGCACCTGCCACCCTACGGCAGCTGACTGACACCATTTGGGTAGAAGTCCTCAAAGACCTCCAGGTTCCCAAGTCCAGTGGGCGGCTCTCACTCAACCTGCCTGATGTCCAGTAGCTTTCCTGACTCCAGTCCCACCTCCTGTGTGACTTCCAGGCTGGTCCATCTCGTTACCAACTCAGCATCTCCATGTGAGCCCCCTGCCCTCGGACCCACCTCCAGCAATCCCTGGCTCAGGAAAAAGGCCCCACACAAGTGCTCAGTCATAAAAACTGGTCCTGCCTCACACGCCCCACACCAGGTACACCAGTAAAGACGGTCAGCTCCATCCAAGTATATTCCCAATCCGACTACACTTCTCCCCAAGCTCCAGCCCCACTGGCCTCCTTGCTGTTTCTAAGACACACATATTCCCACTGCAAGGTCTTTGAACTTTGACCCCTCTACTTAAAACTGTTCCTCTCCCAGATCTTCACATGACTCCCTTCCCTGCTTCTGTTTTGGTCCCTATGTAACCGTGACCTGCTCAGAACGGCTTCCCGGATGCCCCTGCCACACGCCGGCCTACATAAGCCTGCTTCTCCATCCTCTTCGGTCGCTCTTCACCAGCCCGATACAGCTACTGGATGGCTGACTGTCCCTTTCCCCCATTAGAAGACCAGCTTCGAGGGGGCTAGAACCTAGACTCATTCACCACTGTGTCCCCAACTCTTGGAACAGAAGCCAGCTCAAAGCGAAGGTGCTCAGCCAGTGTTCACTGAATCTGTCTGCAGTCTTATTTTGAAAGATTATTTTTTGTTCATGTGAAACATCACTCACTCACTCAACACCTTAACACAAGAGTTTGCATGCCCCTGATTTGGCAGTTCAGCAAACACACTTCCAAAGTCCTCCTTATGAATTCAGACCTAGCTACATGATCAACTATCACAACACTGTATAAAGCAGAGAAAACCGGAAATAGCCTAAGTGTTCAAACAACCAAGAACTGAAACAAGAAAGCTGACACAACCATGTAATCATGCATCCCATCGAATAGGCTGCCCTTCTAGTTAAAATCGGTTCCGTCTAACCTAGAGAAGAGAACCACGCGCTCTTAAATCTACTAGTAGCTACACTGGAAAGGTTAAAAAGGTCAACTTCAGTAATATATATTATCTAACCCAATATAAAACGTGTTGTTTCAGTAAGTACTGAATATAAACAATTATTAATGAGCTCTTCTGTGGGTTTCCCCCACACTCTCTCTTTCCAGGCCACACTTCCAGCACACCTCAGTCTGGACTGGCCACATTTCACCTGCTCACCGTGGCTCAGGGCTGCTGTGTCGGCCCAAGTTTAGACTAGGAAAAAGGAAGATGCTCGGGATTTAATAAGTGACACAGAGAAAGTGACATGTTGCAGAAATTGATGCTAAAATGCATGAGGGAATGCAGGGGACTCAGAACAGACAAAAGAATCTTGAAAAATAAGAACAAATTTGGAGGATTCATTATTCCCAATTTTAACACTTACTATGAAGCAAGTAATCAAGACAGTATTGGCATAAGGACAGACATAAAGATCTACAGCAAAGAATTTAGAGTCCAGAAATAAGCCTTTGCATCTGTGGTCAATTAATTTTGACAGGGGTACCAAAACCATTTGAGGGGGGAAAGAACAGTTTTTACAACTAACAGACAAGTGGATGTCCAGCTGCAAAAGAATGAAGCTAGACCCCTACCTCACACCAAACACAAAAATTAACTCAAAATGGATCACAGGCTAAAGGTAAGAGCTAAAACTCTGAGAAGAAAACAGGAATAGATCTTTCTGATCTTGGATTAGGCAATGATTTGCTTAATCATAACCAAAAGCACGAGCAACCAAAGAAAAAAAACCAATAAACTAGATGTCATCAAGGTTAAAAAACACCTGTGCATCAAAGGACACCATCAAGAAAGTGAGAAGGAAGACACCTTACAGAATGGAGAAAACAAGTTATAAACCACGTATCTGATACAGGAATTGTACTCCGATTACGTAAAGGACTCTTATACTCAAGGACAAAAAAGACAACCCAACTTTAGAAATGGACAAAGAATATGAATAGACATTTTCCCAAGGAAGTTATCTAATCGGTCACTAAACACACATAAGGATTTAACATAACTAGTCATTAGACAGGTGCAAACCAAAACCAAAATGAGCTATCATTTCACGCCCACTAGAATGTATAGAATAAAAACGACAGACAGTAACAGTGTCTGGTGAAGAGGCGCAGAAAGCGGGGCTTGCGTACACTCCTGACGGGAATGGAAACTGTCCCAGCTGCTTGGAAACCAGCCTTGCAGTCTTTCAGAATGTTACACACAGAGTTACTGTGTGATCCAGCTTTGTTTACAACAGATACAAAAACTTAGGTTCTCACAAAAACTTTTATAGGATTTTTCATAGCAGCATTATTTATTATTATAAAAATAATAATTCTCCCCTAAAGAGGAAACAACCCAATGTCCATCAACATGATGAATGTATAAACAAATGTGGTCTATCCATAAAATGGAATATTATTTGCCTACAAATATTAATTACTGTTACACGCTACAACATGGATGAACCTTGGAAAAACTACACTCCGTGAACAACACCAGGCGCAAAGGACCACATGCCACTAAGTCGCTTCAGTCGTGTCCGACTCTGTGCGACCCCATAGACGGCAGCCCACCAGGCTCCCCCGTCCCTGGGATTCTCCAGGCAAGAACACTGGAGTGGTTGCCATTTCCTTCTCCAATGCATGAAAGTAAAAAGCAAAAGTGAAGTCGCTCAGTCGTGTCCAACTCTTCGCGACCCCATGGATGGCAGCCCACCAGGCTCCTTCGTCCACGGGATTTTCCAGGCAAGAATACCGGAGTGGGGTGCCATTGCCTTCTCCGAAAAGACCACATACTACATATCAAAATATTAACAGTGGGGAGGTGATAGGAAATATTTGCTTTTTCTAAGTATTCTACCATAACTACACTGGCTTTTTTCTTGAAACAAACAAAACACACACACACCCGCACACACTCACACCACTCTTTCAAGCATTAAAGTCCTGGTACGGGGGCAGTGTGGCTCTTGGAGCTCAGCAAAAGAGTGAAAGCAGAGGCTGGCCGTGCGGATGAACCCCTTCTGAAGTCCACAGGGATCCGTGTGTGTGCACTGTGAGCTCCAGCGGGGCTCATCTCCCAGACAAGGGGTCCTAACAGGGCACACTGAGCCACACAGCCCCACCAAGGGGATGGCTGCGTCCCAAGACTGCGGCAGGTCTCGGGGACGTGGTGCAGAGGGGGCTCCGATGGACAAGCCTCGGGGGGTGGGTTGGGGCCTTGCTCTCCCAGGACTCGCTGTCAGGACTCCTCAGGGATGACCCTAGTGCAAACAAGACCTTTCTGAAGAGTTTGGTTCAAAAAAGCAACATTTACTTGGCTGGAATACAAAGTCAGCCCATCTGAGCAACTTTGGATGACGCCGAGAATCCAGATGTTAGAAGGAAGGCCTTCACCAGCTTCATACTCATACAGAGACCAGGGTTCTGATTGCTGCAAAAAACAGTCCACATGCCAATGGTCCCCCATCAGTGAGGGCTCAGAATCAGTCAGGAGCGCCCTTCCTTTGCTCAGAAGAGAAGACAGTCCGTCCCGGGGAATCCAGAATGTCTGTCCTCCTCAGGGCTCCCCTTCTACTTTTCACCTCTCAGAGAATACACGCCTGGGTGGACTGACGGAGCGCACAAAACTGAAATCCTCATACAGAGGTTTAATGGTGGAAATACAATGATGGACTTCAGCAAGGATTCTTCCACCTTTCTAGAGACTCATTCAAGTTCCTCAGTCGTCGTGGTCGCTGAGACCTCGCTGATGTCTGCTGCTGACCAGGAAACAAAAACAAGCGTGAAAAGCACATCGACCAAGCTCCAGTAGGAACGCGGGACCCAAGAGCACACTGAGCACCATCGAGTCAGAGGCCTATTTAGCAGTACAATCACTTCTGAGGAACTCTTTTACAGTTTGAGAGCATGACTCAGAGGGGGAAAAAAGGACTATTATTTCAATGTCTCACAATTAAGTCTAATCATGACATCAACATTCTACTCAGGAGCTTCTGGGGGCTCACGGGTGACTTCGGTGTCGAGTTCAAGCTTGCTGGTATTTAGCTGTGCCCGCCTTAGTCCCCACGCCCAGGCTCTGCCCCACTCTGCATGATTCCGGGCACCTGTGCTCCCCACCCCGGCTTCTCTCTCCCCTTTGGCCCTCCTGCAGCACCCCGCCCCTGCCACCTTAAAAAGCAAAATGTTATTTATCCTATAAAACGCCTGCTCAAATTTTAGTCTTTGTAAAGCACTTCCCGACCCTTAAACCAAGAGTCAGCAAACACTACATTCTCTGTAAAGGACAGATAATAAATATTTTAGGCTTTGCGGGCCACTATTTTAGGCTGTCTCTGGCACATACTCTTCTTTGCTTATTTTTAAAAACCATCTTTAAGCCTGTCATTTCCCAACTGCGGTTCTCAGCACCGGGACCCCCACGCCGCCCGGCCCACCCCAGTTATTTATGCACACGCCCTCCACCACACCCTCAGCGCTGCCTCCCGTCTAGCAGCTCACAGTCCGCGAGCCTGCCGCTCCTCAGGGCCAAGAACAGCCTACTTCTATCACCCACTGCACTGTAAAATACTAACACGTGGGAGGGGCTTTGTCCAGGAACCTTTTAAAACGATCCCTTTTGAACAGACGATGCTGAATTTTAAATTGCTTATTTAAGCATTTTCCATCACAAGTAGCTAAAGAACTTGTTTTTGGTACAGGAGATTTCTGCTGAGCTGCTTGAACACGTGAAGACTGCCTGGAGGTAGACGTGGCGAACCTCCTCGGGTTCATTTCAATGAGATGAACTTCGAAGCCAAACTGAGGTTCACCTTCAAAGATCGGCTTCTGTCCACACAGGTCTTTAAAATTCTATGCTGTGAAAGATTTTATTATAAAACCTAAAAATAATCCTCCTGTGGTATACACACTCTGCTTCCAGGAGATATGTAATCCTCAATCTTATCAACAAGCTCAGAACAATGCAAATTGAGACCAGGACTCAAATTCTTCTAGAAATGATCAGGTGTTAGAGGATGACTCTCTGCCTCATTAGGAAACTGGACCTTCAGCATCTCCAGCTTATTACTTCTTGCAAAATAGCTCTGTGTCCGGGGTCCACCTACTAGACAGGCGCAGAAGCATCTCTGAGCAGCAAATCATTTTACATAACTTCTCTGCCATTTCCCTTCTCAGAGGCTGGGAATCCCTCTAGCTCCTGACTACCTTGGGCCTTCTTTCGTACTCAGCTTTCCCCTTGGAAAGTTGTGAATTCTCCACCAGCAGCCTGTGGCAGAGGGGACAGGGCCAACTGGCCCCTTTGTGCCCACTTCCCACATCCTGCTCATCCGAAAACCCGAGCCAGTTACACACACCGTGACTCGGCTGTGAATGCCTGAAGCGGGCGTTCTCTCTAACAAAACAAGCCTTCACTTCTTCAGCCCCGACTGGGGCCCAGCAGAGCATACACAGCGATAACCGGCCTTCCTTCTAGCAGCCATCTGCATGCTGGAGCAATTGGCACCAGCTTGCTGTTTCCTTTTTCTGGAGGAGGCAAGACCTGCTAGCTCACCATGCTTTACTTCAAAAGCTAGCAACAGAGTTCATGCAGGACCATCTCCCCGTGCTGTGTGAGAACGGTGGGATATAAGCCAAGCTATAGGGACCAGAGGACCCTGGGGAGGTGTGGGCACCGCCGCCCCGCACAGCACTACCGCAGCTGCTAATACTCCAAAAGAGGAGGAAAAAAACACCTAACAGAAAAATCCCCTCTGCAAAAACCCCAGCTCTGCGGGAGGAGGGTGGCTCCCATGAGTCACCCACTCCTCCTCCCTGCGACCGCGCCAGGTGAGTGACTTCTCACCTGAACACTTCTGACTTGGAGGATGCAGGCTGCCAGGACCAGAATCCAGGCAGGGCGCGGGAGCACCGCGCAGGCCCTCCGAGGAGGACACGGGCAGGGCAGGCGGAGTCCAGGGGAGGATGGCCACGGCCTGGCCAGGCAGGTTCGTACGGGAAGAGGTCCGAGGGATGCCAGACCGTCTGCACTCAGCCAAGAAGGACGGTTCGGCGCCTGGTGAGTAGGAAGCTGACTTTCTGGACAGCAGGGGGAAGCCAGGAGGGTTTCCAGGGAAGGGCAGGAAGCAGCCCAGGCTTCTAAACGACCTCTCTGCCCACCGTTGGGAGCAGGGCCCGAGTGACCCAGGGGGAGGCAGAACTAGCCAGGGGCCGCCAGTGTCAGCGAGAGGCCCGGCCCAGGCGGGGGCCCGGGAGGTGGAGATGACCAGGATGTAGGCCCGAGCGCCTGCGAGGGGACGAGGGATCAAGGCCCGCTCCCCAGTCTCCTGGCCGAGCAGCTGCTGGGAGGCGGGAAGGAGTCCAGAGTTCTCTCGAGGACCAGTTACGAGACAGCCAGGTGAAACCAGGCAGCCTCAGGTGTGCTTGGCCCCGCCCGCTCAGGGCGTGCGGACAACATGCCCCTCCTCCTCGGTGGGTGCAGGCACCCGGCTCCTGGCTCCTCGAGGCGCCCTGCTCTTGGCCTACCCTCACCGCCCTTCACCCCACCAACCCTCTCTCCCCAGAACCCGCCTGTGGACGTCCCTCTCGGTCCTCACGGCCCAGGCCTCAGGACAAAGGGGAACTGCCTGCACTCAGAGGTACCTTGTACATGCCGAGGACCCAACCAATCTGTGAAATCAACCCTTGGGCTAGTCTAAAGCTCAAAGAGAGCTACGGGTCAAGGACATGAATTGGGGAACTTGGGAACCACAGCAGGAAAATTCTTTTATTTTTCTAATGATAGCTACCAAAAAATTCCCATCCTGCTGACCAAAGTTTCAGTGTAAACTAGGGCATCGTGAAAGGGTTTATCCAGACTGACGAGAAGGACACCGGGCTTCTGTTCCGCTGCTGATTATAACACACCCTCCCCTTGGGCAGGACTGATGCTCCGGGCCCTGGGAGCTGGAGAAGGCCCACAGCACCCTGCCCCATGCCCGCTGAGCAGCAGCACCCTCACCCCCTGGTGAATCTCCAGACACTGCCCAGTGTCCCCTGGGGACAAAACCGCAGTCCCCTCCCCCAGCTGAGAATGACTATCTAGCCTGAATAGTCTTTTTCGTATCATTGACATAGCCAAGGAAACAGGGAAAAATTTCTATGTTTCAACCGCTCACTTAAAAACTGACCCAAATTACATCCTCTAGTGAAACTTCCCTTGTAGCCCAAACGGTAGAGGATCTGCCTGCAGTGCAGGAGACCTGGGTCTGATCCAAGAGTCACACTACTGAGCAGCTAACACAGACAGCGAAACTGAAAGCTAAACAGATACTTACACGCGGAAATCTTTGGAAGGGCTGCCCCCTGCTTCCTCTGAAGAGCTCATCACAAGCCTGTCCACTTCCCCAGGACAAAGGTTCCTGAGAAGAATGCCCACGTGCCCAAGGCCCTCTAGGCACACGCCAGACCACGGCCCGGGGAGCTGTCCTTCTCACGCGCACACAGTGGGGGGAAGCACATTAGTGTGCGCAGGTGGCTCCTCAGCGCCCTCCCTGAGCGTCAGCCTGGAGGGGGAGCCCCCAGACGGCTCGGGCAGTTCTCACTCCAGGCCCCGCGACATGGGGACCCTGAGGAGGGCTGCCTGCAGCCCAGGGGTGAGGCCCTCCTCAAGGGGGCTGCGAGCACCCTGGAATCCACAAACCAAGGGCAGAGACAGCCTCTCACGGGCGTTCTCTCTCCCTGCCACTGCTTTCATGCTCACTGCTCTGTATAAAGGTTAGTTAAGTCTTACTTAAATCACCGGAGGCATTTGTAATATCAGATTCCCACATCAGTCTACCACAGAGTTTTGAGGTTTTAACTTTTCCCTCCCACCTTAAAAGAGCACTCAGACACAAAGCAAGCATCCAATGTGTTTCTCAACATGCCCCCTTAGGTGACTGGTGATGGTGGTACCCAGATCAAAATTTTTAGAAGCTCAAAACTGGTTGCCAATTACCTAAATTATATAAATCAAAAGACACCAAATATACATGGAGAACAAACACTCCCTTAAGGATCCAAAAAAGGAAAACTGAAGACAAGAAATGTAAGGATTAAAGAGACGTCAGTCTCAACACAGACTGCTCTGCCCAAGGGAGGTCAAGATCTTTCCTCTTGCCTGTTAAAGAGCAGGGGCAGGCAAGGGGGCCATGGGAACATGGGCACATTTTCTTGTCTGGAGGGTCAATTTTGATACACAGAAAGATATTTTAGAGGTGAGTAATATTAGAACATATATAGGTGAATGCAAAATTCATATGAATTTCAGGAAAAAACAGACCACAAAAACCCCGTCTGGCAAACGCGCTGCCTCTCAGCCCTCTGAAGGGTGCGCGTCCACGGTCCACTCTTCCAGCACTGGGGGCCTCCCAGTGGGAAGGCTAGGACACGCTGATGCTCAATATCCGCCACTGTGAACCAAGAACAGCCCGCCTGTGTTCCCAGCCTGCGACGGTCACAGATCAGAAGCATCCTGATAAACACACCCGAGAACCCAAGGTTCTACATCTCAAGAGAAAAATCAGTGTGGGGCCGGAGTCGGGGGGGGGGGGGGCAGTGTTTATAAAGGCATAGACATTAACATACTACTATTTCTGAGCGTTTAGCCAATTTCACAGGGTCACCTCCTCCAAGTCAAGACTGATACCTGTGCACGTTCCTACGGTACACTCAACGGCCGGATGCCTCACAAACGACAGGACAGGCTGAGAGAGACGGAGACTGCCCGCAGCCTGGCTCCCAGCCACCACGTGGCACTGCCCCAGGGGCCTCCCCGGGCACAGGCCACCAGGGGAGGCTCCATCATCCCAAAGCCCCCAGGTCTCTCATCCCCAACAAGAACCTCCCTCCTCTACAAAGGCTCCTCCTAATGCACCTTCTCCCCTTGGCTTGAAATCTGATTAAGTAGGTGCCTTAAAAAAAAAAAAAACTTCCCACGTTTCCTATTTCCAGGACTAATTTCTAAGCCCTCTGCCGGCAGGGACCATGTTACACACACACTTTTACTCTCCTGGGACATACAGCCCAGATACATGTACAGAATAGGTGATGGATACCCAGCTGCAGATTCAATTTACTTCTGATTTGTAGAAAATATTGAATTACCTGAAGAATAAAGTCTGGCATACCAAATATAAAGGTGCTGGGAAAACAAAGGAACCAAATGGGGAAAGTGTAAACCCAGAGACGGAGGAATTACAAGAGCACTAACAGCTGAGTCTGCAGGACGCCTGCTTGTGGCGGGGAGTGTTACACATGTACTCACACGTTACCATCATCTGTACTGACCGCTATGACCACCTATATTCGAAGTCTCTGCAGCTCCACAAGCCCTTACCCCAAACTGAGGCCAGAGGTGTTTCAGAGTTCAGAACTCAGATGTGTTTTAGAGTTCAGAACTGTCTGGATTTTAGAAAGGAAATAGTGTATGTATTATGCATTACATAACACTCCCACTGGAGTCTGGGACGGCAGCCGTAAGAACACACACTCACTAACAGTCTGCAGTGAAACACAGGAATATTCATACCAAGCGGAATAAAGATTATAAAAAGCATCACATCAGTTCAGGCCAGGTTTTGGCACCAAACCTGTGACAAAGCCAGCGTGTTTTCAGAACTCTGCGGCTTCAGAACCGCGGCTGAGGCACCAGGGGCCACCGTGCCGTCCCCGGCTCGGGACGGTCAAGCAGCTCAAGTCCACTCGGCCCCAAAGCCTGTGCTTCGCCTGCGCGCCTGCTGAGGCCCTGGACTCACAGGTGTGAGGCAGGCCTGTGACCCCGTCTTTCCAAGGGCCAGGAACCATCCTCTGGGGAGAGAGAAGCGAGCCTTCTGACTACACCACAGGCTCAGCCCTGCTGGGGGCACAGCAGCATGCCCCTCGGGGCCCTTTAAAGATGTTAGGGAAATCTGATGTGCGGGGCCTTGGAAGAGCTTGTGGCCCCTTCTAACAGTCTAATGCACAGCTGGGACTCAGAGTCGCTGGGAACGGAAGCCTCCAAGAAGGCAGCCTGCCGTCGTCAGGAGAGCCACCGACGCGTCCCTACTGCCCATCGGAGGGGCCTGGGACGCTTCCAGGGACAACCAGGACACGCTATGAAGTTCTTCAGGGATGGATGGACAGTCCAGCCACACCAGGCTCTGTGGATCGGAAGTCTTCCCTCCCCCGAAACCAATGAGACCCTAGACACACCACAGTAGAGGCCAAGCGCGAGGGGAAACCGCGCATCAGTTCAGAATCAAGACGTCACCGCCGCCCGCCGGGGGACGAGCAGCAGGAGGCTATGAGGAGAGAGAGAAGTGCAGGCACTCAGGCTGTTGCGACGCCACGGGCACGAACTGGTGACCGGAGAGAAACCGCACACACCCGCCAAGCTGGACTTCGCGGTATGTCCCCTAGCCTCCGACTGACAGGGACGTCGGCCTGCCTTTCCTGCCGCCAGGGAGGCCAGCGCCCGCCGAAGGCGCCCCTCACGAGGAGGCCCCCGAAGAGCCTCCGCCGCACGCGTCTGCCCCCCAGGGCCACCACAAACCCAATTCCATCTCCCAAATCCCAAGTGCGCAGTCACCTTCTGCACGCAGACCCAGGCCGCTCCCGACAGGACTCGGACTCACTCCAGCCTGTTCACCATCTGGCCGCCAGTGCTCTGGAGAGGCTCCTTTGGTCAAAGTCCTCGTAGAAACAAAGCAAGAATCCCATTCTGATCCCTAACTTACGGCCCCATCCCGTCATTCACCCCCATTTATTTCTGTTGCACGGCTTTTGGGGCCACACAAGACAGCACCAGGGCTGTCTCCTCAGTCTCAGGGAAGGGTGGCCATCACCTGTGTTTCAACAGGCCGGACAGCAGCTGCCCAGCGCAACCCCCACGCCAGCAACCCAGGAGGCCAAACCAGAGAGGTGACCCTCGAGTCTCAGGCGAGTGGATCTGCTGTGCGACTCTGTGGACCCGCCCGGGGCTCTCACTACTCCTCCTCTCATCCCCGCTTCTCAAAGGCGAATGCTGGGGTGCCTGCCCCAACACTGTATGCCAGAAGCACACAACCCATCTGGGTTCACTGCTGCTGCTGCTGCTGAGTCACTTCAGTCGTGTCCGACTCTTCATGACCCCATGGACGGCAGCCCACCAGGCTCCTCCGTCCATGGGATTCACCAGGCAAGAGTACTGGAGTGGGGTGCCAGTGCCTTCTCCACTGGGTTCACAGGTGGAGAGGAATTCTGCTCAAGATGGACCACACCTCCCATCTCACCCACATGTTATTTAGAGGATATCTATCAGACTGAACACAAAGTTCATTTAGGTTTTTCCATACCATCTAACAACTTGAACAAACTTGGTGACAAATCCAGTATGTGAGACCTTGGACTTTAGACTTCCGAGCTTAAGGTTTTTGTGGCTGTTGGGATGGAATAAATATATTTTACATGTCAGGAAACATGAATTTCGGGGTCCAGAAGAGAAGGCTATGGACTGAATTGTGCCCCCTCAAAACTGATATGTTGCAACTCTAACCCCTAAAGGAAAACTCCAATCCTAAAAGAAACTGATCCTCAATACTCATTGGAAGGATTGATGCTGAAGCTGAAGCTCTAATACTTTGGCCACCTGATGCGGAGAGCTGACTCAATGGAAAAGACCCTGATGCTGGGGAAGACTGAACGCAGGAGGAGAAGGCGGCACCAGAGGATGAGATGGTTGGATGGCATCACCGACTCGATGGACGTGAGTTTGAGCAAGCTCCGGGAGATGGTGAAGGACAGGGAGGCCTGGTGTGCTGCAGTCCGTGGGTCACAGAGTCGGACACGACTGAGCAACTAAACAACAATCCTAACTCCTAGTGTGATAGCATTTGGAGATGGGCCTCTGGGAAACAATCCCAGTAAGAGAAGATACCAGAGAGCCTGCTTCCTGTCTCCCCACCATGTAGGACATGCTGAAAAGGGGACATGCCTGCACTCCCGGAACAGAAACTTCACCTGGAGACTGAGCCAGCAGACAGCTTCACTGTGGACTTCCAGCCTCCAGAACCACAAGAAATAAGCTCCCGTGGCTTAATCCACACAACTTGTGATACTGTGTTAGGACAGCCTGAGCTAACACATGCCTCTTTCACAAAGTATAATGTCCCAGGTTGAAATGAGCAGTCTGGGTTCTCAAGAACAAGAGTGTCTCAGTTATTTATACAAACATACACACACATACACTTACACACACACACCCCTAGCATGTAACAGCATGACTAGCCTTCATGAAGTGCTTCATAAAAGTTTGCCGACTCCAGAAAGTAAGCAGAGGGGGAGCATACCTCAACATAATGAAGACCATATATGACAAAACCACAGTTAATATCATACTCAATGGTGAAAGGCTAATAGTACTTCCTCTAAGATCAGGAACAAAACGAGGATGCCCATTCTCACCACTTTTATTCAACAGAGTTTTGGAAGTCCTAGTGAAAGCAGTCAGAGAAGAAATAGAAATATAAGGAATTCAAATTGGAAAAGACGACGCAAAACTCACTCTTTGCAGATAACATGGTACTATAGAGAGAGAATCCTAAAGATACCACCAAAAACCATCAGAGTTCATGAATGAA
Source organism: Ovis aries (assembly GCF_016772045.2). NCBI lineage: Eukaryota > Metazoa > Chordata > Mammalia > Artiodactyla > Bovidae > Ovis > Ovis aries. The sequence goes on along the minus strand of NC_056071.1, from coordinate 65,139,046 downwards.
TTCAGTACAGCTGCAGTATACAAAATCAATATGCATAAATCAACTGCATTTCTTACATACTAACAAGAAGAGAAATTAAGGAATCAACCCCATTTACCACGGCATCAAAAAGAATAAAATACCCAGGGCGGGGGGGAACCTACCTAAGGAGGCAAAAGGTCTGTACTATGACAACTGTCAGACACTGATGAAAGAAACTGAAGATGATACAAACAAATGGAAAGATATACTGTGTTCTTAGAAGAGTGAATATGGTTAAAATGCCTATACTACTCGAAGCAATGTAGAGAGCCAACACAATCAAATTACCAATGGCATTTTTCACAGAACTAGAACCTACAAAGAAAAAAAGAAAGAAAAAATTTTGAAAGACCCTGAATAGCCAAAGGCATCCTAAGAAAGAAAAAGGGAGCTGGAAGAATCAGCCTCCCTAACTTCAGATTATACTACAAAGCTACAATACTCAAAACAGTGCTGTACCAAAAGAAACATAGATCAGTGAGCCAGGACAGACACCCCAGAAATAAACCTGTGCACCTGCGGTCAATTAGTCTACAACAAAGGAGGGAAGGATGTACACTGGAGAAAAGACAATCTCTTCAACAAGCAGTGCTGGGAAAACCAGACAGAAATGTGTGAAAGACTGAAATTAGAACATCCTCTAACATCACCTGCAAAAACAGACTCAAAACGGATTACAGGTCAGACTTTCCTGCGGGTCCCGTGGTTTAAAATCTGCCTGCCAGCGCAGGGACATGGGTTTGATCCCTGGTTCGAGAAGATCCCACACGCTGGGGGGCAGCCAGGCCCATGCCTCACAGCTACTGAGCCCGCACTCCAGAGCGCGTGTGCTGCGACAGCCGAGCCCGAACACTACCAACTACTGAAGCCCGTGTGCTCCAGGGCCCGTGCTCTGCAACAATAAGCCACCACGAGAAACCTGGGCACCGCGCAGGGAGAGCACCTCCGCTCACTGCAGCTGAAGAGAGCCCGTGCACAGCACAGACATAAATAAAATAAATTAAAATAAAAAAACAGGAAAAGTCTTTTAAAAATGGATTGAAGACCTAAACATAAGACCAGATACTATAAAACTCCTACAGGAAAACATAGACCGAACACTCTTGGACATAAATTGCGCCAGTATCTTTTCAGATCCATCTCCTAGAGTAATGAAAATAAAACAAACCAAAACATGAGACCTAATTAAATTTAAAAGCTTTTGCACAGCAAATGAAACCATAAACAAAACAAAAAGACAACCTACAGACTGGGAGAAAATATTTGCAAACAATGTGAGCAACAGGGATTAATTTCTAAAATATACAAATAGCTCAAACAACTCAATATAAAAAATAAAAATTACTCAATCTAAGAATGGGCAGAAGACCTAGACATTTCTCCACAGATATGCAGACGGCAAACAGGCACACGAAAAGCGCTCAACATCGTAGTTATTAGAGAAATGCAGACCAAGCCACACATCGGTCAGAACGGCCATCACCAAAAAGAATGGAGGAAAAGGAACCCTCCTGCACTGCTAGTGGAAATGTAAATTGCTGCGGCCACTATGGAGAACAGTATGAAAACCGAAAGCAGCTCAGTCGTGTGCAACTCTTGCGACCCCATGGACTATACCATCCATGGGATTCTCCAGGCCAGAATACTGGAGTGCGTAGCCTTTCCCTTCTCCAGGCGACCTTCCCGACCCAGGGACTGAATCCAGGTCTCCCACATTGCAGGTGGATTCTTTACCAACTGAGCTATCAGGGAAGTCCAGAGAACAGTATGGAGGGTCCTTGATGCTGCTGCTACTAAGTCGCTTCAGTCGTGTCCAACTCTGTGAGACCCCAGAGACGGAAGCCCACAAGGCTCCCCCGTCCCTGGGATTCACCAGGCAAGAACACTGGAGTGGGTTGCCATTTCCTTCTCCAAAGCATGAAAGTGAAAAGTGAAAGTGGAAAAAAAACGAAAAATAAGAGTTGCCATCTGATCCTGCAATCCCAGTTCTGGGCATATATCTGGGAGAAACTGTAATCCAAAAAGACGCATGCACGCCAGTGTTCACAGCGGCACTGCTTGCAATACCCAAGGCATGGAAGCCGCCTAAGTGTCCATCAACAGAGGAGTGGGTAAGAAAGCACGGCATGTGTGTATATACTGAGCAGCGGCATACTACTCAGCCATAACAAAAAGAAAGAAATAATGCCATCGGCAGCAACAGGGATGGACCCAGGTATTATTACACTAAGCAAAGTAAGCAATACAGAGGAAAGACAAATGTCTTATGACATCACTTATCTGCAGAATCTTAAAAGATACAGATTAACTTATTCACAAAACAGAAACAGACCAATAGACACAGAAAACAAATGTATGGTTTCCAAAGGGGAAAGGGTGAGAGAGGGTTACCACATAACACACCATTATACATGAAATAGACAAACAACAGAGGTCAGCACAGGGGACCATACTCAATATTTTATAATAACCTATGAGGGAAAATGTTTATGCATATGTAAGTAACCGAATCACTGCTATATACCTGAAACTAATACGTCACAGTAAACCAACTATACTTCAATAAAATTTCTCCTAAAAAGTTTGCTGAGCTAAATAAAATCTGGTCAACGTCCATATTTAACTGTTTTCCCTTATACTCTTCACACACACACAGCACTGAAATTGGCCGAGCACCCAGCAGATAAACGCGTGCTCAAACAATGAGTGTCTGCTGGACACCTCCTCTACTCTCTCCTGGGCTGAAACTTGCAGGCTCCTTTAGCCTTAAGTACCGTATTGCCTTTCTCTGGTGAACTCCTTTTTTAAGGCTTACTATTCCGTTATCACAATAACCACTCTGGTCACCACTATTCCTGTCTAGCACGAAAGAAAACAGAGGTTGCAAAGGGTAAACGTAAGTTACTGGAGGCCACAAAGACTGTGGGTCTTGTGCACGGGTCCCGGCGCCTGCCAGAATCTTGTCGCCCTGTAGCAGGGCTTCCACTGCTGGGAGGCCCCTATCCCCCGAGCGCCACCTCTCCAGACCCTGGCTCACCAACAGGTGGTCCCCACGCTTCCCATCACTTCATGTAACTGAGAAACTTTTTACGTCTGCAGTGTTATGCTTAAAAGAACACAATGTCAAAGCTTTCAGAGTCCTACCTTTCGCCGTGAATGCCACTGCCCTCCTGACCCCTCATCTTCCCCAGTCTGCTCGTCTCATTACCCTTCTTTAGCCCCTATGTTGGTCACCCCTGGGCCACAGTCACACAGTCACCACATTCTGGTACAGACTCCTACAGGTAATAATGAATGAAAAAAGTAAGTAGTATCGAAAGAACCATCCCCCCAACCTTGCAGAGAGCAACTACTTTCTTCCCGATGACAAAGCCACGGCCAGAAGACTTCTGGAATTCATAAAAGAATAAGGAATAGGAGGCCCACAGCCAGAAAATTATATATATATATATATATATATATATATATATATGTTGGGGGAGAGGGCTTCCTTGGTGACTCAGAGAGTAAAGAATCTGCCTGCAGTGCAGGAGATCAGACCTGGGTTCAATCCCTGGGTCAGGATGATTCCCTGGAGAAGGGAATGTTTACCCACTCCAGAATTCTTGTCTGGAGAATTCTCCATGGACAGAGGAGTCTGATGGGTATGACTGTGCGGGTGGGCATGCGTGTGTGTGTATAATATGGGTGTTTATGTACATGTATGTGTGTGCATGTGTGTGCATAGTGTGTGCGTGTACATATGTGTATGTATTTACGGGCTTCCCAGGTGGCAGTAGTGGTAAAGAACCCGCCTGCCAATGCAAGAGATGCAGAGAGGAGACTTTGATCTCTGGGTCGGGAAGATCCCCTGCAGCAGGAGATGGCTACCCCACTCCAGTGTTCTTGCCTGGAGAATTCCATAGACAAAGGAGTCTGGCGGGCTAAGGTCTAGGGGAGTCACAAAGAATTGGACATGACTGAGCAAACACATATATATTTACATAAAACTTTACTATAAGAGGCCTCAGATCATCTAGACCAGAGGTTTTTACATCAGGCCTGATGGGAGGCATCCAGAAGCTCCCAGGACTCCCTGAAATTTCACGCATTAGTCACTCCAGTGTGCCCACCACACAAAGGGACACTCACACTACTTTGGGCAAAGCTTAGATGCCTAGGAGTGATGGGCATCTGGGAACACAGGCGAGCCACGCTTGGGAAACACGAACCTGGGCGGCTCTGTGGCACTGCTCCTGGGCCAGGGCACTGCCATGGCAGCGCTGGGCAGGCAGGGCTCTATGCGGGCACGAGCAGAGGGTACACGTGGGCCACAGCTCCACCCCGCTGCACCCCTATTATCCCGGTATTTGGTGGCTTCACTGGAACCAAAGATGCAGATTCCTTCTTTCATGATTTAAATCCACTTCCTCCATCCTCTCTGACCTCATCACATCTGCTCCCACTCAAACAGTGTTGCAATCATCTGCAGAGATAGGCAGAGAAGGCAGATTTACAGAAAATGAGATTTCTAGTTAGAACCAATGCAGCTGCACCTCTGCACATGCTGTCAAACCCTAACTTTATTCTAATAAATCCCTACTAGAATGATCTAGAGCGAAGAGAAGGAAATTTGGGATATAGGCTTACTAATATATTCTTGATGAAATTTTGTTTTAAGAACAGAGAATTGTAATACTCTTCAAAATGAAAGTGAAGTCTTTAAATAACTTTTAAAATGAACTAATAGGAGGGAAATTTCATAGACCCAAAATTATTCCTGAGAAACCTCTGACAACAGATGATCAAGGATGCCCGACTAAATATAAATCACACATTTCATATAGGCAATTACCATTTTATGAAGGGGTGTGTCCACTCGTGAATTCTTGGTTTAGAACACAGAATGCATTTTCTCACCAAAGAGGATGACACGCAACCGCTGGCATTTCCATTTTAGCCCACAGCAGCCTCTCTCAAGACAGTAAACACAATGTGGATATTGTTGCCAGCACCACGGAGTCTAACCACTACAGGTAATGGGTTAAAGAAGGCACAAGCTGCCTGCCACTCCTCTCGACAACAGGCAGGCTGTGTCCCCTCTCCTTAGTCTGGGAGTACGCTGCGGGTTCTTCACCTAACAGATGCAACGAGAGTAACGCTCCACCCGTCTGTCCGCTCCACTTCCTCACAGCAATCACTCTAGGAGTCTTTGGGTGCCATGTAAGAAGTCCAACCAGCCAAGCAGAGAGGTCACCTGACGAGGCCCTGGCAGTACGTGGAAAGTGAGGAACCACCAAGCCTGGCCTTCTAACCATCCCACACACGTGAGCACTGCCATTCTGGACCCTCAAGACCAGATAAATACTAGTGAGCAGCTTCAGTTAATGCCACACAGAGCAGAAGGGTCACCCAGCTAAACCCTGCCTGACCAACACACAGAACCATACTATCTAGTAATAACAACAAATTGCTGTTTTAGGTCACAGATGCTTAGAATGGTTTGTTCCTCAGCAATCATTATCTAGAACAATCTGTGGGTTTTTCAGGAAATAACAGAAGCTCTGGAGCTGGAATCAGGAATAGAGTCCCTTCCTCCATTCTCCAGGGTTGACACTGAGTTAAGGTGGTAATGTCAGCCAGGATTCTGCTAGCTATTAGCTACTGGGGAAGCCTCGTGTTGGAAAGCAAGCAGGTACATACAGTGATCATTATCAGAGAGCTTTCCCGTCTGCTTCAAAACCCTCCTAAAAATTTTATACACACTACTGAGGACAGATTTCAAAATTCTGAAGAAACACAATGTACAGTCACAATGCAGTTGATACCTTGATACCAAAGCCAAAGATACAAATAAAGAAAACGAAGGACCAATATTCTATGTAAACACAGATGAGAAAACTCTCAACACAACAGTAGCAAACCAAATCCAACAACACGTTAAGAGGATTACGCACCATGACAAAGTGAGACGTATCTTAGGAAAATAAGGGAGGTTCAACACACAAAAATCAACTAAGGGAGCATACCACATTAATAGAAGGAAGGAGGGAAAACCAGACCCAGAGAAAGCATCTGACAAAATTCAACCACCTTTCACTGCAAAATAATCAGTATGCTAGGAATCTAAGGGAACTTCCTTAACATGACAAAGGGCGCTTATTTTTTTTTTTTTAAACCACATATAACTTCATGATCACACTGAAGAGTTTTCCCCTAAGATCAGGAACAAGACAAGGACGTCTGCTTTCATCCCTGCTATTCAAACTGCAGGAGCAGGCCCAGCCGGAGTAATGGGACAAGAAAAAGAAATACAAGGCACAGACACTGCAAAGACAGAAACAAAGCATCTCTATTTGCGAGTGACATCACTATATATGTAGAAAATCCCATGGAATCTACCAAGAAAACTGACAGAGGTGATAATACCTAAATTCAGCAAGGTTGCAAGGTATATTATCAACACACAAAAATCAGTTGTGTTTTTATAAACCAGCACAATTCAAAAAGAAAATTAAAGAAACAATTCCATTTATAATAACATCCAAAAGAATATAATACCCAGGTATAAATTTAACCAAGGAAGTGAAAAATTTATATACTGAAACTATAAAATCTTACTGAAAGAAATTAAAGACATCTCAGTCATGAATTGGAAGATTCAGTACTATATGGCAATTCCCCAAAGCAGATTTAATGCAATCCCTGTCAAAATTCCAATGACCTTTTTGAAGAAAAAGAAAAACTGATCCTCAAATTAATATGGAGCTATGAATGGTGCCAAGCAGTCAAAGCAATATTGAAAAAGAAAAATAAAGTTGGAAGACTCACACTTCTCAAACTTACCACTTCAAAACTTTTCAAAAAGCTAAGATAATCAAAATGGTATACTGCTGGCATAAGGACAGACATACAGACCAATGGAACAGAACCGAGAGTCCAGAAATAAATGCAAACACATATGCTAATTTATCTCCAATAAAGGTGCCAAGACCATCCAATGGAGAAAGAACAGTCTCTTCAATAAACGGTGGTGGGACAACCGGATAATCAAATGCAAAAGATGAGGTGGGAGTCCTACATCACTTATAAAAATTAACTCAAAATGGACCAAAGATCTAAAGCTAAGAACTGAAACTATAAAATATACGGGTAAATCTTCATGACCTCAGATTTGGCAATGGATTTTCAGGTTTGATACCAAAAGAAAAAGGAAAAACAACAACAAAATAAAGTGGAATTCATCAAAATTAAAAACTTTTGTGCATCAAAGGACATTATCAAGAATGTGAAAGAACCACCAACAGAACAGGAAAAATATTTCTCAATCATAAATCCATTAAGAGTTAAATACCCAAAACGTACGAAGAACTCCTACAACTCAGCAACAAAAGAGACAACTCAGTTAAAACACAGGCAAAGGCCTTGAAGGCATGTTGTTTCAAAACAGATACACAATGAAAAGAGGTTCAATATCATCGGTCATTAAGGAAATACATAACCACCATGAGATACCATTTTACATCCACTAAAATAGCTTTCATCCAAAAAAAAAAAAGGCAAATGCTGACAAAGATATGCAGAAATTGGAACCCTAGTACATTGCAGGTGGGGACAAATTAGACACAGAATGACCATATGACCCAGCAATTCCACTCCTAGGTATATTACGCAAGAGAAATGAAAACACTGTGTCTACACAGAAACATATACGTATGTGTGTGTGTCCACAAGGATTAGAGGCTCTAAGGGTTAGAAGAAAAGGCAGGATAGGGGAAGATTACGTACTGAGTACAGCATGTTTTACAGGGTGATAGGAAAGTTCTGAAACTAGGGCAAGCCCCGTGGTTGCATAAAATTGTGACCACACTACATACCATTGAACTGTACACTTCAAAATAATTAACTGTTATGTAAATTTTGCCTCAATAAAAGAAAATTTGGTTAAACCACTGATCAACTCATACAAACATCTGAGTATCTAACATACTCCAGGCACTCTTCTAGGAAACGGGTTAAGATGATGGACAAAAACTGAAAATGCAAGGTAAGTGACTAGAGAGTGAAGGCAGGGGCCATCTTAACCAGGGTGTTGAGGGAAAACCTAGAGGAGGCGACATCCGAACAGAGACCAGAACAAGTTTCATACTATCACGCTACATAACGAAGAAAACAATGTACTAAAATATAGTTTTAAACTTATCAAAAAATCATATGTAAAAATTGCTAAAAAAGGGAGGGCCTATCTAGAGACATTCCTTTTTGTGCAAATAGTGATTTTTAGTTTCCAGATATTTTATTTTTTGTTAAACATAATTTCTTTACAGTCCAATAATGTGCTGCTTCTCCCCCTCCCTGCCTTCCAGTGCCAGGCTCACTCCCAAGACAGCTACTGTTCACCTTGCTAGCAAGCATCTTCTCCCTTCAGGAGCCCACACAGGAAAGGAATTCCCACTCATGACCTGCCGCGTCCCCACATCCACTCACACTCTCACTTTCAGTCCTCACAATTATCCCTTCACAGATGAGAAAACTGAGGTTCAGAAAGGATAAATAACTTACTATCACAGTGACCTAAAGGAAGGACCAGAATTCAAACTGGGTCTGACTTCAGACCCAAACTCCCCCCACATGGAAACTCATCCCATCGGAGATGGCCCGAGAACATTTTGGGCCAGACTGGGAAAATACGATGAAGCGGCCCTGTCCTTAAGAAGCTTGTCATAGCAACACTAGAGATCTGTCCCAGGTATACCAGAACCTTCCTCAAGCTGGAGAAGGCAGGGCAGTCCTCCCCAGAAACATGAGGCCCTTACTCTCTCTCCCACACAATGCCTCAACCCCACTGCCTCTAACCTGGCGTGAGGACAAAGAAGATCTACCCTCTGTAGCTTGAGGAACCTGACCTTGAGACCTCAGGGTCCAGCTGAGACCCCAAGTACACAGCCCTCCCCCTGGCAGGTACGGATGGCTACGGAACACGCCCCCGCCTCTCAGTCCAGGCATTACCAGCTTCATCTTCAAAACTTTACAGTGGTTCCAGCAGAAGCGCCACATAAAATCTTCAACAAAATACCAGTGACATCATTTCCTTGCTAACTGTGGAGGTTTCTTTGTCTTTAACTCATATTCCCATAAGCGATCCGCAGTTATAATTAAATTCCACATGAATGGGTGGAATCTGTCCATGCTGGGCTGTAACCAGCTCTCTCTAGAGTGACCAGGCCTCTGAGACTTGTTCACCACTAACAAGTTAATATTTGTAAAACCCTGTAAAGACATAATGACTACATACTATCGTTATTACTAGACTACCGGTTTGAATGTAAATTAAGACAGAAAGGGGAAAGAAAACACATTAGTAAATCAAGTTTGGGACCGCTCCTCAGCAAGAACCACAGAGCAAAGAATGCCTTCACTGATCTTATTAAAAGGACGTGAAGTGCAGGGTAGCTGCTGTAGGAAAATGAAACAGAGAGAAGGGATGGAGCACCAGCAGGAAAAGAAGTCCATACAGGCAGAACAGACGCTGGAGCAGAAGAAGGGCTGTGTGAAAAGCATATGCTGGAAAAACACACGATGTCAAACCTCTAGAATCTGAAAGCAAAACTAAAAAGTCTAGAATAAGAACAAGATCTAAAAACGGATTGTAAATTCAGCCTAAACTGACCACAGAGCCGAGTGGTGAAAACACTGACTCTGGAGGCCAGCAGGCCTGAGGCTCTTCCTTTTCCCCATCTGTAGAATGGGGACAAGTCTTCTCTCCAGAGCCAGGCTGGCACAGAGGCAGCGCCCAAAGGCAGCCCGTTTCCTTCTGAGGCCGGCACCCTGATCGGCAGCCACAGAGAGCCCCGCGGGCTCTCAGGCCCGCCCCTCTCGCTCTCTCTCACCGTCCCCGGAAAACACCTCTGCGCCCTGCGCCCCGGCTCCCACAACGCCTCTGCCCCTCCGGCGCCCACCACTCCCCCAGCTTACTCGTCTCGCAGAAGCTCCTTGAGGGCAGTGCTCGCACAGTGTCTTACTTCACTTTTTAGCACTAGCAAACTAGCCCAGCTCCTGGGTAAGTTCTCCCTAAATATGTGAGTTGATTAATTTTCAATTATCCCAAACTGGATAGAGGCCAAGCAGCTTCCCTGGGGCCAATCCTGGGGAAATGAAGACTGCAGGGGGCAAGGGGGAAAAAAAAAAAACACCTCTACTCTGGGTGAACCATGTGGGCCTGCCAGACAATGGACTGACTTGGGAGCCCTCCTCACCCAACACTCTCAGCCAGCTGCCTCCCGTGTAAAAGGAGGGAACTTCTCTCGGACATCTCTCCCGTCCATCTGACGCATTAGTTTAGCTCTTGAAGTCCTCTATTACTACAAAAATTAACATCAGTAGAAGGTTCTTTCACCCATTTCTTTCCTAAGAAGCAAGTCTGCGCCTGCTGCTGCTAGTCCCATTTTACAGATGGAGACACTAATTCAGAGAGGCCCAGCAGCCACTCTGGGTTCTGCTGGTGTGCAAAAGGGCAGGACTGGGATTCTGATCTTTAAAGCTGGTGCCTTCCGCCATGCCCATACTTCTCAAGCCAGAAGGTGGATGGCCCCTAAGACATGTGGCAGGAATGCCAGGGGACCCTCACCAACCCTGGGGGAGCCAAGGATGGACACAACGCATCTTCTGGAGAATCCAATGCACTCAACAACTGAAGGGGGCAACGTGTGTTTACAGCAAAAGAAAAAAAACACAAAACAGACCTATTACTGAGTACAGTGTAAAATTCCTATTACATTTTAAGAAAAAACTTAATGGGCTTGGACTCCTATCAAGGGCTTGAGACATACTGAACTAAAACCATGCCTTTCCCATAGAGAAAAGCCTTCTGAAACCAGAACACTTAATTTACCCCATAATAACATTTCAAACACCAGGCTATATTAATCCAAAAAGGACAGAATTTAATTTCCAGAATAAAGTTGTGACTCCCAGGCATTACTGGGCAAGGCAGGACTCAGGAGAACAGATTTCCTTGCGTTTCCTCTTTAAGTCATTCAAAGCACCCAGGGAAGTTAAGATGCTGGATGAAGACCCCCATCTCACAAGCCCCCTCACACAACAAACCTGGGAGCTAAGCACCATCAGAAGTGGGGGCAGAGGGAGCACAGTCCAGAGACGCGGCCACAGGGCGTCCCCACCTGCAGACACATATGCCAAACCACACGGAGCCACGAGGCGAGCATCTGTTACATCCCTCTTCCTTCCCACACTTGCAGATTCCTGACGCGAACACTGACGGAGCGGCAGTCGACCGCGTGCCAGGCCCTGGGGGTGTCTAACCGGCACCCCGCTACCTCAAGTGTACGCACATCTCCTGCCGGACGCTCACCTTCCAGGGGACAGTCAGTCACTGAAAACCTTCACTACAATTTGACTCCTGGAAACTAATGTTTTAGTATTTTTGATGCTACTGTCATCCTGAAGATTACATTATCCCAATCGATTAATAAATTTAGCTTCTGTCTCCACTCAAAGAAACCAAGTTCCCAATAAATACGCTTATGGTTTTTGCCACAGAATGGCTGTTTTAATTGGAAAAGAAATTAGGATATCAGAACAGCAGGCATGACACCTTTCTTGGTGGAATGGCCTCATGAGAAGTTACCAAGTAACCTCCATTAAAAAAAATACAGGGAGTCAGGAATTTCGTGAGGCTCCAGTGGTTAGGACTCTGCACTTCCACTGCCTAGGGCCCAGGTTCAATCCCAAGATGGGAAACCACGATCCCAAAGCAGTGCACTGTAGTCAGAAATAAACAAAGAAACCCGTGGAGTTGTGCACCAGTGTGGAGGAAATCTTACAGAAATGGAAGCCATGAAATGAACATACAGGGAGATTCTCTATTTCTTGAGAACTGAAGAGACTTAGGTCACTTCAGCATGGCTGACAGAGCAGTAGGTTTGAGGGTGTCCCCTGGGGAAGGGGCATTCTAACACTTACTCCCCTCCCCACCACATTTTGAGACTTTCCACCTATAGTGGGAAACGGCAGGGACAGCCAAGTGCGGCCGCCCAGGTCAGGGACCACCGCTCCGTCCCCTACCACAGACCTGGCGCACCGCAGGGCAGACCTCTTGGTCACAAAGGGCCTGGAGGGGGCCAGGGGACAGCATGGGAAGCATTACAACCGGAAACCCACTGGCCACCAGCATCACCGAGACCGTGTCTACTGGCATAAACAGGACCGCAGACCATCAGACGCCATCTTCCCAAAACTAAGTGGGGCGGGGAGAAGTCCTCTTCCTGCCAATCTCAGGGTGGGCCCGTGGCACTGGCCTTCTTGGCACTGGGTCTCAACACCCACTTCCCAGAAGCCTTCCCTGACTACCCCGCCAGCCAGGAGCTGTCCACCCTTTCCTGAACCTCCACCATACTTCCAGTCCCCCGCACGACCCGCTCATCCACTTTAGTCTCCTCTGTAGGACTTTTCTTGCCTCTTCCTAGTGGAACTGCACTCTCTAGCTGAGTGGCCAACTTCCTGAAGGCAGGATGGTGAAACCTTCATTGTCCCTCTCCCTTCCGGGCACAGGCTTCAGTCCTGGTGCTACCTGGTCAAACAGTGCTGGTTTCCGGCTTCCTCCTCCCCCGCACAGGGGCTGAGGCCACGCTGTCAAAGGCAGGTGCTGCAACTCCCTCACCCGAGCACGGGAGCCAGAGAGTTATGAGAACTCAAGGCACAGTCACTGAACATCAAATTCATGGAGAAAAAGACTCCCCCATTCCAGCCGTGATCTACTTATCCTGCAGAATATAGATACTCAGCAAGGGATTCCAACGTGATTGCTGGAGCTGACAGAAACCCACAACAGTCACCCGCATTTATGGCCTCTCACCACCTGCCAGCCTCCCCCCCAACAAGTCTGCACAGAGAGACAAGCAATTCTGGCCCAAAAGGAGGTTTCAATGCTTGATGACAAGAACCTCCCCTTCTCCTTCCTGGAGTGGTCAGTCCCCCAGGCCTCCCTGTGTTGGGCACTCCGCAGTCGATGAAGGCCCTCTAAAGGGAGAAAGCCATTTCGTACTGTTTAATTGTGAATACTAGACCTCACCCGAGCACACATAATGTTTTCTTACATTTTTTTCCTTTTCTGTTGAGAGCTGCACTGTCTCCTACTCCATGAGCAGCTGTGAACCCAAAGCCAGCTGCGATGGCACAAGCCATCCTGTCCCCATCCGCCTCTCGACCGCCCTCCTGCCCGCAGGCATCCAGCCCTCTCTCGCTGGCTCCATTCCCTCTGCCCAGAGCAGGTCTGAGCATCATCTCCACATTTAGGCCTCGGCTGCCTCTCTCTGGTCACCTTCCAAAACCACTGGCCTTGCCACCTTCTTTTTTCTCACTTTGGAGCTCTTCCCTCAGTTTCTCTCTGTATTTCAAGTCAATATGATGACTCTCCTCCACCAGCAAAATAATAATAATAATAATTTTCCTTCCTCACAGAACACTTGAAAGAAGCATGCAGGAGGTCGGGAATCCATGGGATTGACACAGAGGCCCTGGCTATATGAGGTCTCCTCTGCTAAGTTAACAATTCTTAAACTGACCATTACAAGGAAACTCAGCTATTGCATAATATTTGATAGGTTAGATCACTTGCTGTTTGTAGAGTCTTGCTCTACAGAGATGAGAAAATAGAGATGGGCAAATTTAACGCAATTTCCTTTGTTTGCTTGAGCTAGCCCAGACTTGCAACACCACAGTGACAGTTTTTCTTAAAGCACAGCTTTAACATCATCAAAAAGGACTTCAACGGAGTGATAAATCATTCTTGTCCTTCAGTGTATTAGCATATCTATCTCGACAAACGCCCCCCTCCCCAAGGTCCTTCCCGCTCTGCACAGCGAAAAATTAAACGAACTCTTGTAGGGGGTCTTTACAGAATCAAAACCCCAAACGCAGGGGAAAACAGCTAGAAGAAGCTCAAATGTTTCAGTTAAACTAAGGACTCTTTTCAAGACACAAACAAGAGTAGGAATATTTTGATTGTATTAACAGAAACCACTGGCCAGCTGCTACTGCTGGTTTCCAGTGGAAGATCTTTACACCCTTCTTTACAACGAGTGAGGCCATCTTATTAACTCCAAAATGAATGGACAGCATCCAAGAAAAATAACTGGTTTTCTTCCCCCCTCACAGAAAAATTCACATGAACGTCTTAGGAAAAAGGGAAAAAAAATGCTGGAATTCTCCCTGCCGGCTCTCTGCTGCCGTGGCTTTTCTGCACTGTGACAGCTGGAACAGATGGCGTCGGGGTGAGACACCTTACATCTTAAACCTCATCCCTGATAAGGTCTGATTTTGACTCGTGGTTCTGGAATCCTAGGTCTGTCAAGGTTTCGGTCCTGAACACCTACTCACCAGATTTCCAATCCTGTGCATTTTAGGGTTTTCACACTAATAAGGCTTATTTTTGTTTTGGCCAAAAAATTCGTCTTGAACTAATTTTCAGTATGTATATACTGTCACCACACAACAGTGAAAAAGCAAACACTTCCTTTCATTTGAAAAACGAACGTACACAATCTTGCCAGACATCCTTCACATGCTGCAGTCTTTTGAACAGGCCATTTTCAGAGATGTGAGAGACGGGAAAAGATTCTAGCACCAACTGATGGTTCACTTGGTCATCTCCTTAGATAAGGATTTTATAGACAAATGCAAGATTACAGAACACACAACATTTCCAAAAGCTTCACCAGCAAATGCTAAGAAAAAAATAAAAATTATGGCTCCCCTCAGTTGTATGCTGTGAATGTAAATTAACAAGCGGCAACAACGCTCAACACAGCCTTTATGAATCCACAAAAATAAGTGAATAAATCACACACACACACACACACACACACACACACACACACCCTCATCTCATTCTGAAAACTAATTCACAGCTTAAAAGGAAAACCATGAAATAAAATTGCTTCCTTCAACGGACAATTATATGAAGGCTTCTTAGATTTCAAAGCACGTCCACAACACTCCATCGATTTCCATTTTGTTGCTATGTTTTCAAGAGAAAGGTAAAAGAATTTTTTTCCCCACGAGATTCTTTCTAAAGGCCTAAATATTAAATAGATGTCCCCAAACGGGGTGAAAACGTGGCAAAGTGTGCGTGAGCAATTAACCCAAGGCGGAATGTGTGCCTTTTCGCCCCAAACTGGATCCCAGTACCCGCCTGCCTCCGAGGCCACTGCAGCTCTTCGGTTATGAATCAGTCAGAGGTTCATCTGCAGAGGAATGACTCAGTATAAACTTTTAAATAATGGCTTAAAAAAAAAAAAAAAAAAAGAACCCAAGCCAGCCAGGGTGAACACGTTCGGCTATGGAGACACCCGAAACGGTCCGCTCCTCACCCCGCAAAACAGCCTCGTCGGAGATGCTGATCTCTCGCCACCCCGGGGGTAAGGGGGGGTCACGTTTCCAAGCGGCCTCGGCGCCCTGTTTCCTGAAAAGCTGTGGGAGCCCGGGCCCGCGGGGCCCTCGGCCGGGCCGGGCCGGAGGACAAAGTTTCCCGAAGTTGAGGCGTCCGGGGGGCGGGCGGGCGCGGGCTGGGGCGGGGGCGAGACGGCGCCGCACCGGGCACTCGCCGCCGGGCGCCAGGCCTGCGCCGCCCCGGCCCCGCGCCGACCGACCCCGCGCCCGCCCGCCGCCCGCCGCCCGCCGCCCGCCGCCCAGGGCGCGGGATGGAGCCGCCGGGGATGGAGCCGCCCGCCGCCCGCCAGGCCCCTTACCCGCGTCCGCGCCGCCCGGCCGGCTCAGCAGCGCCGAGCGCGTCCTCCGCCGCGGTCCGCAGCGTCCTGCTCCCCGGGCAGCCCCATGTCGGGGGGCGGGGAAGGGCCGGCGGCCGCCGCCGCCGCCGCCGGCTGGAAAGTCCCTGCTGGGCTGCAACCCGGCTCGCGCACGCGGCGGCCGCGCCGCGCCGCGCTCCCTCGCCCTCACGCACCCTCTCGCAGGCACTTCCTCTCGCGCGCTGGAAATCCCCGCCGGCCGCCGGAGCGCGCCCGGGCGCGCGCGCGCCCCGCCCCCGCCGCCCGCCCGCGCCCGCGCGCGCGTGGGGGCTGCGGGAGCCCGCGAGAGCGGCCGGCTCTCCGCGCCGCCGCCCCGCGCGCCCCCGCCCGGCCCCGCGCGCGCCCGCCGCCCGTCGCTAAGGCCCTCCCCCCGGCGCCTGCCGCCCGGCCTTAGCAACGGCGCCGCGGCGCGGGCGGGGGCGGGCACGGCCGCCCTCAGCGCCGCCCCGCCCCCGCGCGCGCGCGCCCGGCCCCCGGCGCCTCGCAGCCCCCGCCCCGGGCGTCCCCCCCTTTCCGGGTCGAAAAGCCACGCAAGCCGCGTGGGGCCCCGAAAGGTGCAGGTCCCCTTAGGGTCGGGAGCCATGGCGTCACGCGTTTCACCAGCGCGGCCACCCTCACTCACACCGACACACATTGAGCACACAGGCTCACACTACTCACTCACCGACACACAGCCAACTAGCGTTTTTACACATGCTCAGACACACATGCTCACAAGACATAGACACGCTCGCAGACACACAGTGCACACGCACTCCAAGACACACTTGGTCACAGACATGCTCTCATGCGCTCACACTTGTCCATGCATTCACACACTCGCTGACAGCCATGCCCCGTCACGCCTGTGCACACTCACACATACACACCCGCTCCTCCACACCGCCCCCTCTCCAACACAGGACCAGGTGGTGGAGCTGAGGGAGACACCGCTGTCTGGGCCCCGCTCCCCATTGAGGGGGGCTCCTAACCCTTCGGTTGGCCTTTCCTTGCTGCCGGGGCCCCTCCCACACCCAGGAAGTTGTGTCTTGATCGAGTGTGAAAAACGTGGCCAGTCTGCCACAAGCTCCCAGAGCGCCCCGCTGGCCTGTGAACCCCCTCCCCTCCCCGGGCCCCAGGCCTTCTGGGGCACCCGTTTCTCCACAGGCCTCGGCTCTCTGCCCCCCTCCAAAGTCCTCTAGGTCTGTGTATCCGACCTGTTTGGGCCTGGCACGATGGGGAACGGCAGAGGGCATCTCTCCGTGAGGCTCCAGGCCAACCAAAGAGCAAGGCCATCTCTGCACCAGTTGACAGTCAACACCGAGGGGACAAAATGGCCTGCCCCGTTTTCGCTTCCTCAGAAGGTTCATGGAGATCTCCAGAGCCGAGGCCAGTGTCACCAGCTTAAGCCAGTGCCCCTTCTTATACGTCTCCAATGGCTCGTCGAATAAAGGCAGGAAGTTCAGCATCTCCTCCAGAGGCTTTCTCTGTGGAACGTTCCAGAACTCTCGACAGTCTGGTCAGGCTGCTGGAACCCCGAGTGTGCTTGTTCTCCAGCTGCAGAGGTGGGGCCTCGCTCTCTAGACTCTCAGTCTGCAGCAGCGCCCCTGCTCGGGCCACTTGCTCAGAGGACACAGCTCCCTGAGTTCAACCCGGAGAACCCAAGATGGCTGTCGTCCCCCCAGCAACAATGTGGAGGTGGCGGGTCGGCCTCGGCCAGCCCTGCGCACAGACCGCTGGGCTCTGACTGGAACCGCGGTCACCAGAGGCGCTCCCCTCTCGGCGGCACGGGGTGCTTTCCCTTCTGCTCCCGAGCCTTGGGTGTCCTTTCCTGCCTGTCAGAAGCCTTAATGGCTGCTGCTGCTCCTCAGACCAGGGCCCGGGCTCCAAGGCCTCTGTGCATCTGCTCATCTCCTTCCAGGTCCCCCGGGCCGGCTCGGGCCGCACTCCCACCTCCTGCCTCAAGCTATACTGGGGTCTTTTTAGGACTTTGCCAGAAATTCTCTAGGCTGGACCATTTTTTTGGCTCTTTTAACACAAATAACAAGGTAGAAGTTTCAAAGACCCGTCAGAGGGGTTTTCTACAACTCGCCGTGCTCTCCACCAAAGCGGTGCCAAGCAGCAATGCAGGATGAAGACTCAGGTACGGCCGTGGCTGAGCCCCCTGCTGGGCAGTGAGGACCTGCTCCCTGTCTTCTCCCCGCTTCCTCCCCGCTTCTTTCTCTTCTCCAACCTTCTGAGCAGTTCTGGACCCCCTGCTTTGGGGAGTTGGAGGGCGCTGCAGCACAAAGTTTGCCCCGAAGCAGGAAACCGCTTTGGGGGGCGAGCGTTCCGTCCTCTGCAGTTACGGCCGCTGGGCAGCAGTGACGGACAGCGAGGCTGGCCAATCACAGCGCTCCTCACTGCGTTTCAAAGGCTGAGCTCTCTGTTCCCTATGGCAACGTGGGACAACAAGCTGACACCATTTCTGGACAAAGAAATTTCTCGCAGGAATTTATGTAGCATTACATGTTCTGTTTGCTGCATTTCTGGGAGCAGTGCACACAGGATATTGGAGTGACTCACTTAAGTATAATGGCTCAGAAGCCATTCCTGTTTTTCTTCTGACAGAAGGGGAAAGTGCCCACCGGTTAGTGTTAGGGTTCTAAAGGGGTTTCCTCAGACTCTCCCGGACAATCAGACCCGCAAGGGACAGCTCCCCACTCAAAGGCCGGTGGCCGGTGGGTCTGATTGGACTGAAATGTGCTGGCAGCTTCTCCCACTCAAACGCCTGGGCACCTCGCAAAATAAAAAACCATTAAACTAATTGTTCAGACAAGTGTCTTACAAACTTTTGAATGCGATTCACTTTACAAACCGGTTGTGTGTAACGTGTGGCATTTATATACACACATATATACACATATATGTAGCAGATGCTTCATCTCAAACATGTATTCCGATATTTTCTATTTCATTCCATTTATTTATTAATGCTGGTTTTGACTGTCCCAACTCATCGTGGGTTCATGGCCTGAAGTTTGAAAATACTACATTAGATTAAAAGAGCTGCTGAAGATGGTGGAAGTGGCCTGGGGTTTGGGGTGGTCATCATGGGAAGGCACCCCTCTTCTTCCTGCTCTATCACACATTTGCTCTGCAGTGTGGGGCTGCAAAGCCAAGGACCCCAGTCCCCCTTCTCCCGCCCAGTCCTGTCCTTGAAGTAGGCCCTGGCTAACATCAGAGGTGCACCAGCAAAGAAGCAGGCTGCCAGTGCCCCTTCTCTGGACAAGGACTGCCAAAAACAAATGCAAAGGAAATGGGGCCTGGAGAGGCCCAGGAGGCCTAAGCGGGGTGTGCAAACACCGCCATGGGTTTTGTGCAAGTGATGAGACAAAGGGAAAGCAAGGTGGGAGATTTGGGTAACTGGCCACACAAGGTGTTAATTTCCTCTCAATTCTGTGGGCCTCTTGGGGATGAAGTTGTCCTTATTTTAGGGAAACCTGTTTCGGGATTTGTGTGCACAACTGTACACACATCACCGCCACCACCATCTCTGGCTCCTCCCCCCAGTCCTTCAGGAGGACATGAGTTCCAGGTAAGGCCAGCCTCCCACAGGCAGCCTTGATCAGAATCCCCCACTCAGACTTCACTTCTGAAAAACAGACTCAACTCCACCAAGAAGGATTTTTGTTACTGCAGGCCTCACAGGAGACAGGGAAGAGGGTTTGTATCAAGGTCACACAGCAAAGTCCCAAAACCCACAGAAGCACAGTGCCAGCCTTCAGTCCCACTCAGAGACTCCACCTGTCTTTGTGATCACCGTTCCTCTCCTCCATCCAGGGTTGGGGGGCTCCTCATAGCTTCTGTGTTACCCCACACACACACAACAACTCAGCTCTGGCCTTAGCTGGCAGACCTCGCTCAGCAAACAAAACTCAGTGGTTCCTGGAGCCGCCCCCTCTGGGCACTCAGCTCATCCCACCCCAGCAGCTCCACAGTGAGCGGTGCTCCCCACACACACATTAGAAATGAGGCGGGAGAAGATGACTGGGTCCAAATCCAGTGTTGGATTAATGAGATAAACGGTCTGAAGAGTACAAGGATTCTAAACCATCAGAAATGCAATACGCCATCTCCTTAGGAATAAAGGCATCTCTAAAGGCTGGTGACGGCAAGCCTGAAATGTCACATGCTGCTGGATCAAGACATCTTGTTCCACCTTTGCCTGGTCCTTCCGTTCGTGTGGTCAAGACCTGCTTGCTGAGCGTGACCCCTGCTCGCCTCTCTTCTAGCATGAAACCAATTACGTGCTTGTCCTTTGGGAGTTTACCTTCTAGCAGGTGGAGACCAAGCAAACAAATCACAAGCGAATCTGTAACAGGAGGGGAAGAGGGAGGCCTGGAGCAGGTGGTCAGGGGTCCTGAGGGATCAGGGGCCATTTGAGTGCAGGCCCGAGGGCAGAGAGGAGGGTGCCCTGTGAGTATGGGTGGGGAAATCATCCAGACAGAGGGAACAGCGTAGGCAGACACCCTGAGGTCAGCAAGGCCTGGGGAGACCAGTGTGGCCTGAGCCCAGTGAGAAGGAAAGTCACAGAAGATGTGGGGGTTCCAGTAAGGAGAGTCACAGAGGATGGGGGTGAGCGCAGGGGTGAGGAGGCAGGGCCATGTGGGGTCATCAACAGGACCTTGGTTTTGCTCCGAGATGGGGGCCACTGTGAAGTTTGATGGATAACGTGTTCTATCCAAACGAATCCTGTAGCTATCTTATTTTATTGTCCTTCAGCACCCGGCAAATCCAAACAGCGGGGCATGACTTGGCTGTGGGGTGAACAAGGTCACAGCCGAGGATACTCGGCCCTGGCGATGGCGCACACTGGTGTGAGCCCACAACTGGAGCGCTGGAGGGGGCGGGGAGCCCTGGGACCCAGTGGCCCACATCCGGGACTCTTCCAAAGAAATAAGACCACACACAGGAGACTACTAGGCACCTCCCACCTTCAAAGCCAAAGACAGGGAGTGGGCCCTTTTCCGCCAGCCAGCAGGGCGATGCGCCGAGCCCAGGCAAGGCTCCGAGTGCGGCGTTTGCTACCAGATGGGGTTCCAGCCGCAGCCCCGCTGTCCCCACAGAGCAACCTCTGCAGAGCGGCTCTCAGTGGCCGAGTCCCATGGTTGTCACCTTGGGCCCCATGGCCGCCTGTGCTCACCTGCTCCCCCCGCACTGGTCTCCAGGGAACCTCGTGGACCCAGGCAGATTCAGCCCAGGGCCTTGGCCCACACCACTCCCTTGGCCCAGAACGCTCCCCTCAGCTAGCTACAGGATTTACTGTCTCTTCCTTTGGGTCAGAGCCAGCTGTGAGGATTCTAGATGAAAGATTTGTCCCCAGAGCTTACCACAGTGCACCTCCAAATGCCCCCTGGCCCAACACGGTGGAAAGAGGCCAGGGACGAGCTCCCCAGATATCCTAGTGATGAGTTCCCTTGGAAAGGTGAACAGGAGGAATTCATTCAAGCGGGAGAATTCAAGACCAGGAATCGAAAAAGCAGAACTCAACTCATGACTAACTGATGTTAGGAAAGCACTTTTTACCTCCCTGCCCCCGGGTTTCCCCTTTTGTAGAGCGGAAATATGATGGCCTGCCTGACCCCAGGGGGCTTTGAGAAAGCGCCTGGTGCCAGTGGGGACCCTGTGGCCAGCGTGTCCCTGGGAGAGACCACGGTACCCCGAAGGGAGGCAGGGGCTGTATTTCCGATGCTGTTGCTTTTATTACATGTAAAGGGTGCACCCGGCTTTCCCAGAGCCAGAGGGATTGTTTTAATTTCAGGTGTCCACGATCAGTTGCCATGAATAAAGATCAAATGCTCCGTTGTTTTTCAGGGATGTTATTAATGCTTTCCCATCACACTTTGCCAGCCCTTTGTGTGATGTTAAACTGATGACAAACTTCCCTGTCAATTCCCTGAAAAGGATTTTCTGAGGGACTGGTCCTCAGACCCACACAGTGGATACAACAAGCTGTCAAAATTGCGCTAACCCCTTTATGGGAGAGGTGGTGTTTTAAAAACTGCAGTTTGCAATCTATTAATTGGTTGAAAAATCAGTTGAGTTGGTGTGACCAGTATCTTTTTTAAAAAATGAGATAAAATAAAAATAGGAAATAGCAAAACGCTTCACGCTTACTAGGTGTGAGTGACTCGGATCAGTGTAGTTTTGTGAACTTTGGTTTTCTGTTCTGCATGGGTATACACAACTAAGCTGGGCTGTCTTGAGGTAAAACGTATTTCTTGCTGTGGGTTCTGGAGCAGACGTTTGAAAAGCCGCCATGCTAATGGAGTCATGGCTCGGGGGTCTTGTTTAAAAGTTATTTTCCTCGTTACCTGCTGACATCTGTTTTGTGTGTCCTGCCAATTGGAACTTCCACCTGCTCTGGGTGAAATACTCAAAATTAGTACAGTTTGAGTTAATGAGGTTTGTTATTAAGCAAAATAAACAACGGTGCGGTTGAACTCGCATGCATCCTCCTGAAGATTCCTGAGTGGAGGATGCTGGGCTCACTTCTCCACAAGTGACTTCTCCATGTCACCACCAGAGGCTTCGGTCCACTTGGCCAAAGTGGTTTCCTTGCTCTTTCCCTGGTGGAAAGCCCTGGGCAGCCCTTAAAACATGTGACTAAGGGAAGCAAAGCATGAATGGACGGATGAATGAATCATTGGCGCTGCCCCAGGCTGAATCATTCCTGTCCGCTCCGTGTACTTCATTTCACTTCATCAGCGAGTCCCCAGGTAGGACTCTGGCCTGAGGATGGACGCAGGGCTGGGGCCAACTCCAGGTCTCCACACAGGAAAGGTTTATGGTCTGGTCAGCTGTCTAGAGGAGCGTCCGAGGGACTTGTCCTGAATCCTCACTGCTGGAACAAGCACGAGTCCTTTATTTACCATGTGGGTTTGGGGTAGGCCTGGGGCTGTTGGAGACTGGGGCATCTTTGGCCCCCCTTCGGCCTCACCACTGAGTGTGGACTCAGAAGAAACCCGAGCCCTCTCCTCCCCGCTACCAGGCTCATGAGGAATCCACTCTAGAACCTGTGGACTTCAGGTTCCGGGGAGCTGCCATGATGACCAGTTCTGACTTTGTTCTTTCTTCCCAGGTTGTATCTGGGGCGGCCCAGTTTACTTGAGTCTTGTGATTCACTTGAAATCTGTGATTACAAAGTCAACAAAAACTAGAGTTCCCAAACTGAGGGGGTGTTTTCAGGCCAGAAGCATAAACTGAGGCCACTGGTGGGTGAGCCGGCGTGGAGGAATGTGTCCGGCCTGTCCTTCCACGATGGGGACTGGGATTTCTGGAGGCTGGAAGGATCTACTTGGTCCTATAACTGTCACATCTCCTCCGAGTTGGGGAACAGGGACGAAAGGAGCAGCAGATTCATAAATTTAGGTTCCTCTTACACCTCTAGCTAACCAGTTGTTCTAAGATGCTAATTTCCATGAGTGATTTGCAACGTAGGTGATTTTTCATAACTACCAAGTGTGAATTTCCCTCTATTTTTCAACGTGGACCCAAATAAGCTCATTTCACAGGGGGAATCTAACTGTACTATGTGTGTACAGTCTCGGGGTTTAAGTAAAAATTCGTTTCTTTGTAATTAGCAGGCTTCCTAGATAACCCTGCTTTATCAGTGTAACGAGAGTTTGCAGTGCGCCAGCTGGATTGTCCTTCTGAAGGTGGCGAGGAGAGGCAGAGCTGGCTTAAGGAGCCCTGAGGACATGACTGAAGGGACAGGACGGGCGTCCCCGGGCTCTCTCCTGACCCTGGGGCCCGTCCCTGCACCTCCCAGGTGGTGTTCTAGGGGATAATAATAGGCACCCGCCGGCTTAAGTCAGTGGGTTCACATGAGACCGGAGGCCCCGGTGGAAGCAAGGCCTGCGGGGGCGGGGGGCACTTGGGCACCGAAGCTGGGGCGGCTGCCCCGGTGGCTCTGTGACAGGAAACGGCCTTTCCTCCCTTGCTGTTTCTTTTTGAGTGTGAGGCAAACTACAAAATTCCCCCACAGATGGTTAAGGAACCAAAATCGGACACTCTCACTCGCCTGGGGGGATTTTACTCAAGGGACCGCTTGACTCCGCAACTCCGAATGCAGAAGCTGGGACTCAGAGCGCAGGCTGCTCTGGGCAGCCTCTTCCAGGCCCCCGGAAAGGCCCCTTGGACCCGGGGCCTCGCTCTGACCCCGCGCTCTCGGGAAGTAATTTGAATAGGCAGGGGTCTGTGTGAAGTTGCTAGTTAGGTGATGGGACTCAGGCAGACGTAACATCTGTTGATTCCCCAAAGAAAATAAAAATTAGCAAAGGATTAAGGAAGACTCCCCAGTTTGTCCAGAGCCTTGATTCCACTTTTCGCCACCATTTTTAAGGATAAAAGAGATTGATTTTGCCCCAGGATCAGAAAAAATAACATCCATCTATGTATCTCTATAGCCATTACTTCATCCATTCAGACACTGTGGCATTCACTGGACAGTTGGGGTTTGCCCAAGCCCGGTCCACCTGTAAACCCCCAAAAGCTGCCCAGCCCTGGGCGCAGGGGCACTGCAGCTGCCCATCCTGTGAGCCCCACTAATGTGGCTGGTATCTGCCTTGGAAGGCATCTCCCCTACTCTCCTCTTTTTTAACCTCACTCTGCCTGAGCTTTGACCCCCTGGGATGGACCTGGACACGGGGCAGCCATGAACTCGCTGAATTTGTCTTCAGAATTGTGTGTTCTGAGGTTTTTTCCCCTGGTCAAGGACCCAGCTGTCACCATATTGTCAAAAGACCTGAAACCCCAATAATGAAATAGTATCTCTGACATTTGCCCAGAAAAACAAGACATTCTAAATTTACAACTCCTGATACCTTTTGTAATCAGGCAAAATCCAGTAACATCGTTTAGCTACACACGTAGAAGTTAGTTAGCATCCTTTCAAAAGCGCTGGAATTTTTTGCAAGCCATTCTCTGCCACTCACAACCCCTCATCATACCTTCCTATTGAATGCCCTGCCCTCACCATCTCCACCTCCCTCCCTCTTCCTCCTCTCCCCCACTCTGTCCCCCCCATGCCCACCTCTCCCCTGACCCTTCCTCCGTCCACCACTTTCCACCTCCTGGGTGGTGAAGGGTGTCATTCAGCCCCAGACTCAGCTGTTAAGCAAAGGCTGAAGAGAAGGCAGGCTCCGTGGGCTGGGAACAGAAGCCAACACCTCTAGATTGCATCGTAACCCCGAAAGCCGCAACCCCAGGATCCACGTCTTTCCTGGCCCTGCCGGCTCTCCTAGTCCTTGAAGACTTTAGGTCCTCCTGTCTTGCAGAGCTGCCCTCCCAGAGCTGCACATCTATTCTAACAGGATGGAGGGCGCCCCGCAGGCGTGGAGCAAGTCCAAACAAATTCCAGTTCCTTTGGAAATGGCTGCTTCCAGAGTTCCCGATAGAGAAGATCTTTAACCAGCCCTTACCACCATCCCTTCTGCTGGGCAACCACAGAGGCACCTACTGTTCTGGAAGTTCCTCTCCTGCTTCGTCTAGTGGAAAGGAGGTTAGGGGGCAGAAGGGCTTGCCGGAGACTAGGAGGATCCGTCTGACCAGAGGGCCCCGAGGTGTAGGAGTTTGCACCAACATCCAGGTGCTTTGAGAGGCTCTGGGGACAGAAAGACAAATGAGATAAAAAAGCCACACACATGGCTTCCCAGGTGGTCCACTGGTTAAGACTATGTATTAATATTTCCAAGGCAAGGAGCATGGGTTTGATCCCTGTTTGTGGAACTAAGATCCCACATACCGCATGGTATGGAATGACAAATGGTGCTAGAAAACCTGAATATCTCTTTGCAAAAACAAGCAAAAAAAAAAAAAAAAGCAACCCCCCCCCCCCCACACACACACACACACAAGTTTGGACACAACACCTCAAGTCCTGGGGACGTCCCTCCTTATCTGTGTTCTCCACTATCTAAGATCGGTGCATCAAAAATTAGATCAAAATGTAGGGGCTCAGCAACATTGTTAACCAACTATGTGTGTGTCAAATGTTAGTTGCTACAGTCATGTCCAACTTTTGTGACCTATGGACCGTAGCCCACCAGGCTCTTCTGTCCACAGAATTCTCTAGGCAAGAATATTGGAGTGGGTAGCCCATTCTCTTCTCCAGGGGATCTTCCTAACCCAGGGGTCGAACCTGAGTCTCCTGCATTGCAGACAGATTCTTCACCATCTGAGCCATCATAGTCCAATGCAAAACAAAGAGTTTAACTTTTAAAAGTAGGAGCTTAGACCACAACGATCATCTTTTTATCTCTCAAGGTTTCTGTGGGTCAGGAATCCAGGAAAGGTTTAGCTGGGTAGGGTCTCTCTCAGGCACAGTCAGATAATAGCAGAGGTGAACAGGGTGGGGCTGGCGGGTTGGGCTTCCCCAGAACACAGCAGCCTGGGGGCAGCTGGGCGGGAGGAGAGCTTCAGTCAAGGGCAGCCAACAGGCAGGACCTGCGTGGTCCCTGATAACCTTCCACTGGAAGTCACACACTGTCACTTTTACTGTTCCCTGTGATTCCAGGCAAGTCGCCAGCCTGCCCAGTTTCAGGGGAGGGGACACAGACCCCACCTCTCAACAGGAAGAGCATCCAGGGCACGCCATGGAGACACATGTGGGACAGGAAGTGTCGCTGGACCAGCCTGGAAATGCCTTCCAGGGTTCCCTGGAAGCAGCGCTGGAGAGGGATTTGGGGGCATGTGGTCTGTTGTGGTTCAGTCGCTCAG
Source organism: Ovis aries (assembly GCF_016772045.2). Taxonomy (NCBI): domain Eukaryota; kingdom Metazoa; phylum Chordata; class Mammalia; order Artiodactyla; family Bovidae; genus Ovis; species Ovis aries. The sequence continues at coordinate 65,112,482 of NC_056071.1, read as the reverse complement.
TCATGTCCAACTCTTTGTGACCCCATGGTCTGCAGCACGCCAGGCTTCCCTGTCCTTCACCATCTCCCAGAGCTTGTTCAAACTCATGTCCATTGAGTCAGATGTCATCCAACCATCTCATCCTCTGTCTCTCCTTTCTTCTGCCCTCAATCTTTCCCGGCATCAGGGTTCTTCCAAGGTCAAAGTATTAGAGCTTCAGCTTCTGCATCAGTCCTTCCAATGAATATTCAGAGTTGATCTCCTTTAGGATTGACAGGTTTGATCTCCACGCTGTTCAAGGGACTCTCAAGTGTCTTCTCCAACACCATAGTTCAAAAGTATTTATTCTTTGGTGCTCAGCCTTCTTTACAGTCCAACTCTCACATCCATACATGACTACTGGAAAAACCATAGCTTTGACTAGACGGACCTTTGCTGGCAAAGTGATGTCTTTGCTTTTTAATACACTGTCTAGGTTTGTCATAGCTTTTCTTCCAAGGAAAAGCATCTTTTAATTTCATGGCTACAGTCACCATCCACAGTGATTTTGGAGTTCAAGAAAATGAAATCTGTCACTGCTTCGTTTTTCCCCATCCATTTGCCATGAAGTGATGGGACCAAATGGACCATGATCTTAGTTTTTTGAATGTTGAGTTTTAAGCCAGCTTTTTCATTCTACTCTTTCACCTTCATCAAGAGGCTCTTTAGCTCCTCTTCACTTTCTGCCATTAAAGTAATACCATCTGCATATCTGAGGTTGTTGATATTTCTCCCAGCAATCTTGATTCCAGCTTGTAATTCATCCAGTCTGGCATTTTTACTCTATATAGAAGTTAACTAAGTTAACTAATACAGCCTTGTAGTATTCCTTTCCCAATTTTGAATCAGCATCTGCTTTCAATAAAAACCTGAGAAGAAGGGAGGGAAGGAAGGAGAGAGTGGGAGGGAAGGGGAAAGAGCCCAGCACGGGTGTGGGTCAGGTGCAGTCTGACCCCAGACTGGTGCCCGGTGGGCTTGGGAGCACAAATCACACCACAGCTACCTGCTCCCTGCAGATAGGGGGCCAGCCTTTTGTACCCTCACCCAGGCAGAGAGGAGGGATATAAACTGGGGGTGTGATTCTCATGAGCTGAAGCCTCTCTCTGGAGGAGAAGGCAGCTGATTCCGGGCCAGCGCTCACAGCAGCGGGGTAATCGATGTGTCGGCCTGTGAAGCTGGTCTGGGGGCTCTGTGCTAGTCTGCAGAATGACTGCAAGCTCCACCCACCCCTGCATTCATGCCCTTCTCTTTCGATCAACAGGAGTCTGTCTCCTCCTCCTCAAGTCTGGGTTTGGCCATGGGACTAGCTTTGGCCAATGAGACATTAGTAAACCTGATGCACGCAGAGGTTTCAAAAGTGCTTGTGCAGGGGCCTTCCTGGTGGTCTAGAGGTTAGGACTCTGCATTTCCAACCCAATGGGAGTGGGTTCAATTCCTGACCCCCCGCGGGAACTAAGATCCCACATGCTAAGAAAATATATATATTTTTAAATTAGAACATATTGTCTCCTTTAGTGCTTGTGTGTGCATTGGTTTATGCTCTCCTATGGCACTTGGAACCTTGAGACTATGGGAACAAATCCAAGCCAACTCCCAAGAAACCACATGGAAGGGAATCAAGGCATTCTAACCAATAGCTTTCATCTGCCTTCAGCTGCCAGAAATGTGTGTCAGGCCACCCTGAATCAGGCAGCCTCAGTGGGCCATATGAGTCAGCCCAGGCAAGACCAGTAGAACCGCTCAGCTGAGCCCAGCCCAAATTGCTAACTCGCAGAATCAAAGTGTTATAAATGCTTGTTATTTGAAGAGATTAAGTTTCTCAATTGTTTCCCACACATCAAAGCTGACTAATATAGGCACCAATGGTGTCCACTACAGAAATCTAGCTTCCCTAAAGGCTTGCTGACCCCCTATAATTGCAGGGAGGGAGAAAAAGAGGCACTTTCTCCTGGGTCTGGTCCTGGACCTCTAACTCTGGCACGCTACTCACACTGACCTGCAGAGTGAGTCAAAGACCAAGGCTATTCCCTGCATAGCCAGAGGCCACCGCCCCATAAATGAAACCCGTGGCCAAGCTGGAGGTGTGGGGGCACTAAGGATCCTGGAGGTATGTAGGAATAAGCCCTCAAGGAATTCCCAGAGTAATGATCTCCAAGCCCTTACTTTTTGCCCTTAGGTCTCTGACCTCTGGGGCCCCAAATTTGGGATCCAGGTAAAAGTCAGGGTCACCGGGTCATCTTTCCAGTTGCCACGGCTTCAAATTAGATCCAGGGAGCTTTGTCAGCAGGTTTGGGAAATGCCAAGCTGTCCCTTGCAAAAGATTTTTTGGGTCTCTTGGATAAGGATTTCAATATTAAACGTTAAGATTTTGCTATGATTAAATTCTCACTGGGCACAAGGAAAGAGCTGTAACTACATTTCAATGTAGCATTTGAAGGGATTTAGTGATTTTCCATTAATTTTTTTTTAAATGTCAAGGGTATATATCTTTCTTCGAGGACTCAGCCTATGGCAAATTTCAGATTTAAAAAGACCCAGCGATGGACTTACAAGACCAAGAAGGGGAGGTGAAAATCTACAATTCAAAAATTATGAAGCCGCTAAGTTTTCAGTTAATTCAAAAATCATCTCAGTGGAAAATTTTGTAAGCTTTCCATGCATAATCAAAGAGATCTGGTTTGGAATCGCAACGGAAATGAACCATTGTAAGAGCTTGCTTTCCGACTCAAATGATCAGCCTCAGATCAAAGGCGCTGGTGAATGAGCAGATCTCATTACCGAGAACCCAAACGAAGGACCCCGGTGACGCTACAACGAGGAGACAGGTCAAGCCCTCCCCCTCCCCTTCCCGGCCTCACCCTCCCCCAGCCCTGCCTCGCCACCAAGAACGTATGCAGAAGGTTGTCTTCAACTTTATGGAGCAATGAGATTTGTAGTAAACAGTTATTAGCTACTTAGTAAATACAATCAGAATTCTGGCAGCGCTTGGCATGGCTATTTTATTAGAATTAGCTAAGGTTTACTTGCAAGTCTAAATGGATACCACAGAGCAAAGCGGTGAAGACATGAACGTGCAAATGAGAAATTGGTGCTGATCGCAGCAGGAGGGCAGGGTCTTCCTGTCTCTGGGAGCCAAGGGCCTGGTCAGGGAGCCCATGCCAGGGCAGAAGTCCACCTCTGCTGCCTTCTATACCCTCTGCGGGCGGGCACCTTCATCTCTCCCTAGCACAGTGTCCAGGGAGAAGTGGGCCTGCAGGTTACCCTCTCAGGGCAAGGGCTGGGAGCATCTGCTCCAGAACACAGATGGCTGAGATCTGCCCAAGGTTCCAGAGCCCCCAGACGGCGCAGCCCAAACCACAACCTCCTAACTCCCACTCCAGTGCTCGGAACACTCTGAGCCCACCCGCTAACCCTTAAATAACCATGTGCTTCCACCTCGGAAAAAGGACTCTCACCCATGACACCACTCCTGGGTACCTACTCTAGAGGAATAAAACTTCTGTTCTCAGCAGCATTCGTCACAGTAGCCAAAAGCCAGAGACAGCCCCATACCCGGCAGCTGATGACTGGTAAACGCAGCGTGCTGTGGCCACGCCACCGGCTACGGGTAAGAGGAACAAAGCATTGTCACCTGCTCTACATGCACGAGCTTGACATCACCACGTTAAGTGGAAGACGGCCAGACACAAAGACCTATGTGCTGTCGGAGTCCCGTATATGAATGTCCAGAATCAGCCAGTCTACGGAAAGTAACCCAGTGGTTGCCTGGGGCTGGAGGCAGGGAAACGGGCGACCACTGAGCCTGAGTGGTTTCTTCTGGGGGTAATGAACTTGTTCTAAAATTGAGTGTGGTGATGGCTGCACAACCTTGCAAATATACCAACAACCACTGAACTGTACACTTCAAGAGAGTGAATTGTATGGTATGCAAATTACATTCAATTTTTTAGAAAGGACTTTCGCTGGACGGGCATGGGTGACACTGTGAGCTCCCGGTCCAATCCCGGCTCCCCTACTGACCAGCTGTGGAGCTTTGGGTGATTTATCTCGGCCTCTGCCCTCCGGTCTCCCCGGCTCTGGAGCTGCCGAGGTGATCAAGTGAGCCACCTGGGGAGCTGGGCTTGGGACCAGCAGGGCTTTTAAACAAGGCAGCCTCAGGAAACACTCAATGGAGGTCCTTCCAGTTTCTAGAAGTTTCTAGAAAGAATTTTCTCCTCCCTCAGGGACCTCAGGCTGACCTCAACCTTGGCAGAGCACAGCTCCATCTGAGAGTTTCGTCACAACAAGGTACAAGTGGCTTTGATGACAGCCTTCGGCAGAACAAGCCCAGGGATCTGTATTCCAGACCCCATGGGCCCACCTCCCTGGCAGAGCCCACCTTTGCGCTGTAGTCCAAGCCCTGCCCGGGGTGCCTCAGAAGTAACTGCTGATTGGCTAAGCCCATGAGTCTCCTAGCCAATGATTGGTGTAGCACAGAGCACATGACCCAATCCTAGCCAATGAGATGGGGGAGGCTGGCTTCTGAGGGATACTGAGAGAAGTTTCTTGGCTGATAAGCAACAGAGAGCAGAGATGACTTGTTTCCTTCTGTTGGTTGGGGCTGCAGGTGACACAGTGGTCTCAGCCACTTTGCAGCCACCTGAGTATGTCAGGGCAAAAGCTGGAGAATGGCCCTTCAAGATGCCACCGTGGGGGACTCCCTGTGTAGTCCAGTGGTTAAGAATCCGCCTTCCGCTGCAGGGGACCTGGGTTCGATCCCTGGTCGGAGAGATAAGATGCCCCATGCAGGGTGTGGGTGTGGTGGGGGGCAACTAAGCCCTCAAGCCACTACTACTGAACCTGCATACCGCAGTAGAGAGGAGCCTGCACCCTGCAACGAAAGGTGCTGTGTGCTGCAACTACGTCCCAACACAGCAATAGGTAAATATTTTTTAAAATAAAATAAAGTGAAAAGTGAACTGGAGCCTGCACGCTGCAACGAAAGGTCCTGTGTGCTGCAACTACGTCCCAACACAGCAATAAGTAAATATTTTTTAAAATAAAGTGAAAAGTGAACTAAGTCCCAACACAGCAATAAATAAATAAATAAATAAATTTTTTATAAAATAAAAGTAAAGTGAAAGGTGAAAGTCACTCAGTTGTGTCCCACTCTTTGTAACACATGGACTATATAGTCCATGGAATTCTCCAGGCCAGAATACTAGAGTGAGTAGCCTTTCCCTTCTCCAGGGGATCTTCCCAACCCAGGGATCAAACCCAGGACTCCCGCATTTGAGGCAAAGTCTTTACCAACTGAGCTATCAGGGAAGCCCGGATAAAAATAAAATGATATATTAAAAAAAAAAAAAGATGCCACTGTGTGGTGAATTGGTCAGCACAGAGCTGCTCTCCCTGGGAAAGGACACATGGCTCTCCTTGTTGTTTAATTCAGCTGGATCTGTAGCTGAAGTGTCCCAGCTGATAGTTTATGAGGCGCAGAGGACCCCAGCCTGTAATGACGAGGGGTGATTTCGCTGGTACAGGGCGTCTCGTCTCACCAGGGGGACCGCCAGTAGGCATATTTTCCCAATGGATTTCTAACTAAGCCACCGGGTTGTTCTCTCCTGGAGTCACATGCTTTCCTCTCCAGGGTGTGGCTGCAGAGAGTGTATTTCTTCTTCTATGATGGATAGGTGTGCTGGGCTCTAGGACTAGTTGCTAGAAAAGAAAAATGACGCCTTGCTTATGTACGAACTTCGCCATTCACTTGAAGTTTTCTCTGTGTGTCTGATCCTTGACCCTAAAATAGAGAGGATATCAACCCCGCTGATGCTGTGACCTAGGACTCTTCTCAGAGGTACCCTGAGAGGCTGGAGCCGGCATCACATGCTTCTTCCTGGCTCAGGGAGGAGCTGCCAGGAGAAAGCTCCCATAAGGCCTTGGAGAGATGCTTGCTCCAGCCTGCAGCTTGGGGTCCCCTTTAGGAGACTGTGGTCTTGCAGACCCCGGTCTGTCCTGGAGGTCAGGAGGCTGGGGCCAGCTCCACCTCTACCTGAGCTTCTCCTGTTGACCAAGAGGCCTGGAGGATTTCCATCCCCCTCCTATCACAGGTGTGCTATGCTTCCACCATGATGGCGGCAGGTGGCGGGAGGAACAAAGGGCCACTCTCGGAAGCGCCCATTCATTCACTCACTCATTCATCCTGTGACATGAGCTGGATTCCTCAGGCTCCACAAAGGCAGCAATGGTTCAACTGCTTCTCCAGACTCAGAAAGAGGGGAGAGGTCTTCAGGCAGTGAACCCAAGGCGGGCTGGGGCGGAAAGACACCAAAGTGCCGTGCACTCTGGACACGAAGGAGCGGCAGGGACACCCCTGGGGCGTCACCGGCTGTGCTGGGAAGGGTCAGAGCAGCTCTGAATCCTACCTGTGGGCTCCGGGCACAGGCCAATGAAAGAAGAGGGGCAGGATGCTCGAATCTCTGGACAGAGTGTAGACCGAGGCGGCCCCGGGGCGGGCTGCTGTGACCAAGCAGGCCTGGGGCCTGCTGAGGGTCTGCCGCGAGCAGGCGGGAGGGCGGGGCTGATGTGAGGTGGGCTGAGGCTCTGTTGGCAACAGGACTTGGTGACCACCTGGCCATCGAGGCAGGAGTCGAGGTGGACGCTGAGGCTTCGAGGGCTCTGGCCTGGGCGCCTGGGGCGGGGGTGCAGGGAGAGTGGGTCTGGGGAGGGCGGGCGGCACGACCTTGCTCGTGGGCAGTTTGAGGCTCCCGTCCCATGTCCTGGGGAGACCCGAGGGAGCTGTGGGGCAGCAGGGGTGCTGGAGCTCAGGGCTGGGGGCCGTGGACGTGCAGACAGGGGCCCCGCAGTGGAGGAAATGAACCCACAGGGCCCAAGCTGGGCGGTCCTTCTCGGCAAGGAGCCTGGTGGACCAAGGCTGAGTCCTGGCCTCGCTTGGTTCCCGTGAGCTTGAACACCTCAGAGGACGAGGGGGGAGTCAGGAGAGCAAGGAGGAGGCCTCGGTGATAGACATCGCCCGTGGACACTCATCGTTTAATTTAGGGTGGTAAAAATCACTCAGACTGAATTTCTCCCCGAGGTGCTGGAACTCCCCACTTTTAGAACGGGGTTAGCTCCAGCAAGAGCGAGGCGAAGCCAGCTCTCTGGGAGACCGTCCAGGTCTCCTCCAGGCTGGCTGGCTCCATCCTGGCCTCCGTCTCCCCGTGACCCATCGCGATCGTCAGACCTGCTCCCTCCCGCGATGTTGCCCATGGAGCAGCCCTCACCCTTGAACCCGAGGCCCCAGGTGAGACAATGAGCCTCGGCCACTTTCAAGCCCCTGCTCCCCGCTCACTCCTGCCTCCAAAACCGAGCTTCCTCTCCAAGCTTCCAGCAGAGATTTATAAAGATTTAATAGCCGAGGGCTGTAATGAGAGCTTAGATTATTAAGATCTCATTTCTCTTTGAAAATATCTCATGAAGTATTCTCCTAAATAATTAAAACTAAATTCCACCTATCAAAATAAATGAAAAGGCATGTTTGGCTCCGGGGTGTCCTCGAGTGACTTCTCAGGCCACCAGCTCTCTTCTGTGGACTCTGTCCCCAGAGGAATTGGCTTAGAGTCCTGGCCTTTCTAAATCCATTCTCTCCTTCTCTCAGGCCTGGGTTGTCCACAAGGACACTGGCCAAGTTACTGACCTTCCCAATATGCCGCCATCCTGAAGATAGTCAGGTCCAAAAAAATCATGCCGACATCAGATGTTGACGCCAATTGGCCAATCCTAAAATAAGGATTTATATATATATTCTGAGAATGCAGTTTTAGGAGGCGGAATTCAACCTCACTGGATGCCAGCGAGCTCATCACCTCCAAAAGCCAAGAGCTTGGGCCACTCAGGCTCTCATGCCCAGGGCCAGCGATGCCCTGCAGAGCCCTGATCTGGAAAACCAGGGGTTGCCGCTTTATGCAGTCTGCCGGCTGGGCCCTCCCAGCATCCCCATGGCCCCGCAGCTCAGTCCTCCTGAAACCACCGCAGACACGTTACTCGGCTCATGAACTCACAGAGTGAGTCCAGACGCCGGAGCGGCTAATTAAAGAGCGCCGGGGGCTGTGTCTGCCTCTGAGGGGTGGACATATAAAAGCAAATAAGACACAGTCTTCCCTGGTGGCTCAGCCGTAAAGAATCCACCTGCCAATACAGGAGCCGCAGGAGACTCGGGTTCGATCCTTGGGTCGGGAAGATCCCCTGGGGGAGGGCATGGCAACCTACTCCAGTATTCTTGCCTGGAGAATCCCATGGACAGAGGAGCCCGGCGTGCTACAGTTCGTGGGGTCGCGGACAGCCGGACACGACTGAAGAGACTTAGCACACATGCATTACCCTGAAAGGGCTTTGCTTTAGCGGGGAAGGAGCCAACATGTGCACAGTGTGGTCAGTACGGGTGGGGGACCCAGGGCTCAGGGCCTGGGGTCATCGAGTGGGGCTCCCCAGTAGAGGGCAGGCCTGAGCAGAGTGAGCTGGCTGAGGGGTCCAGGCAGGGGGCCTGGCAGAAGCAAGAGCTGGAGGGGGCACAGGTGGGGGAGCCCCGGGTGAGCCCCAGAAAGGAGGGACCTGGTCGGATGTACGCTGATGGGCATCCTGGAGAGTCCCTTGGGGGCCCCATGGGGGCTGGACCAGAAGATCGGGGCAGATGGAATGGGGGAGCAGGTTTGGGGCAGCACAGGACCACGAGCAAAAGGTTTGGTTTAGGGAGGTGTCGGAGGCAGACGGGCTGGGGGCTGGCGAGCTAGGTGATGTTCTGGATGGCGGCTTGGATGGCTGGATCGACGGGGGTGCCACCCGCTGAAATGGGGGCCTGGGAGAAGTCACGGGCCTTGTGAGAAGGGCTGGGCGGGGGCTGGTGATGGGAAACAGCAGAAAAGCGAGTTTCCAGGACAGCATGCTTAGTCATCCAGCGGTGCCCCTCCCAGGACCCACCACAGGCCCTGCAGCACACAGACCAGAGACTTCCACCAGATGACCTCCCTGCCCCGAGCGGAGGTAAAATCACCTATCAGAGTGAGACCCTCCAGGAATGCCCGGGGGCCCGGAGGCTTTTCGGAGGTGAAGTCTGGCTGAGCCTGGAGCGGGGAGATCCCTGGAGGAGGGGGAGGGCCTGTGGGGAGAAACTCAGAGGTTGTCCGTGGGCAATGCTCACATGAGCCAAACTGCCCTGTTAAATGAGCACCTGAGCCAGATGCTTCCCAGCAAGAACAGAACGAGGATGGCAGGAACCTTTCCGTGGCGGCCCTGTGTGTGAACCACACAAGGTCAGAGGTCTGAGCAGGTACCTTTCTCAGTGCAGACATCTGAGACCCGTACACGGCAAAGGGACGTGCTCTAACTGATCAGTGTGGTCTGATGGCTTTCCTTTGGGTGCTCTGAAGGGCCCTGGGGAAGGGGTGTCCCCTTCCAAATCATGCTTGGGGGTCATGAGGGACAGTCCGACCACAGGTGCACTTGCCAAAGGGGAGGGTCCAGAAGACCTTGGATAAAACCACTGCTCCCGAGCGAGTGTGGGGACCGGAGCCCACCGGGCAGGCAGCCCTGGGAAGGGAGGAGGTGCAGCTGGGCTGGAGGAGCCAGGACTGTGCGGGGCCTCGGCAGGATGGAGGTTGTCTGCGCAAAGGCAGAGACGGGCGCCTGGGCTTGGGCCCTGCATGGTAGGGGGGACAGGGAAGGGACGGTTCTGCCGAGAGCGAGGAGATCAAGGTGCGAGAACATCTGGCTGCTGACTCCAGAGGGTCCCCAGGTGGCTTTGACCTCCAGCCCACATGTGACCCAGGAAGCAGGCCAGGTACAGCTTAGGGCCCATCAATCTCTCAGGTTATGAGAACGTTCCACTGAAAGAACATGCAGGCCAGTTTTTCTGTGAAATAATCTAGGGGTGTTTATTGTAAGAGTAGGGGCATGCTTATTGCTTGGAAGAAAAGTTATGACCAACCTAGACAGCACATTGAAAAGCAGAGACATTACTTTGCCAACAAAGGTCCATCTAGTCAAAGCTATGGTTTTTCCAGTAGTTACATACGGATGTGAGAGTTGGACTATAAGGGAAGCTGAGTGCCAAAGAATTGATGCTTTTGAACTGTGGTGTTGGAGAAGACTCTTGAGAGTTCCTTGGACTGCAAGGAGATCCAACCAGTCCATCCTAAAGGAGATCAGTCCTGGGTGTTCATTGGAAGGACTGATGCTGAAGCTGAAACTCCAATACTTTGGCCACCTGATGTAAAGAACTGACTCATCTGAAAAGATCCTGATGCTGGAAAAGATTGAAGGCAGGAGGAGAAGGGGGTGACAGAGGATAAGATGGTTGGATTGCATCACCGACTCAATGGACATGAGTTTGGGTGGACTCCGGGAGTTGGTGACGGACAGGGAGGCCTGGCGGTTGCAGAGTCAGACATGACTTAGCGACTGAATTGGACTGAACTGAGGGGCGTGCCTCACTGACTGCACTTTGCAGATGCTGCAGTTTTACAAATGGGAGGTTTGTGGCCACTCTGCCTCGGGCAGGCCTGCTGGTACCATTCTGCCAACAGTATTTGCTCGCCTCACGTGTCTGTGTCACAGTTTTGCTAATTCTTGAAATAGTTCAGGCTTCTCATTATCATTTGATTGGTGACCTGTGCCCAGTGGTCTTCACTGTGACTCCCCTTAGGCTCAGACGATGTGGTAGAACTTTTTAGCAATAAAGTGTTTTTTAATTGCGGCATGTACTTCTTTTAGGCATAATGCTATTTATTGCTCCATATTAACAGATCACACCTAAGTGTGAACATGACTTCTATATGCACTTGGGAACCAGGGAATTCACGTGAGTCCCTTCATGATGGCATTTGCGTTACAGCTGTGGTCTGTGACGGAACCCGCAGTATCTCAGATCTCTCTGGATGATTTTTGTCTGTGGGTCTCAGTGAAGTTATTTTCATCTTGAGTTGGGAGAAAAGCCATGAGGCTCAATTTTCCTAACTTGTCCCTGGGTTAAAAGAAGCCTCCCGGGACCTCCCTAGGGGCCCAGTGCAGGGGGCCTCGGTCCCATCCCTGGTCAGGGAACTGGATTCCACGTGCTGCAGCCAGGACCTGGAGCGGCCACATAAACATTTAAAAAAAGAACTCTCCCCAAACCCTAGGTGTGCACTGGTTGCTCACCCTGGCCCCCAACCCCATCGACCCCCTGGGGCTCCCCAACTCCCCTCCCACCTCAGCCAGTACCCCACCCTCCAGCCCTGTCCCCAGTCTCTGGAGAAGGAAGATGCGGCCGTCGGTGGTGGCCTCAGCCTTGGCCCAGCTGGCTCTTCCCGATTCAAACCCTTGTGGGGAAGGAGGAGGGTGGTGAGGGACCAGGAGGGGACAGGGGAGCCCCTGAGCGTGGCTCCCAGAGAAGCCGTAACGTGCATCTGAAAAGGAAGCGCCTCTGCCCCGTGGACACCATTAATAATGATAAAAAAGTAATAAGAGGCTGCCCTTCCCCTGCTGCTGGGCCCAGCTCTCTGAGCGCACCTCAGAATCACCTCACTTGATCCTCACTGCCGCCCCACAGGAGCTTGCATCATCTCTGTTTTAGAGAGGAGAACGATGAGGCCAAGAGTGGGGAAGTAACCCACCCAGGGTCACACAGCACCTGAACCCTGGAGCGGAGATCTGAGTGCAGCCGCGGAAGCCTGGGCCTCCCGCCTTCCACATCACCAGCGGCCCCAGCAATGAGCCGAGCTCAAGGGCAAGCTCACGACTCAGCAAGCACACACAGCATCAAAGCAGACACTTTGAGATGGGCTTTGTCTGTCTTCCCAGCCCCTAACAACCCCACAACGGGCTCCTGGGGTCTCAGTGACTGCACGTCAGAGCCCTCCATGAGTCCTGACCTCCCAGCCCCCCGACTCCTCTCCCAGTCTGGGTGCGGGTGTAGCTGCACTGGGATGTCTGTCCTCTGAGCGGGTCACCCTGTGACCTCTTCCTTGTTCCTGCTCATGGGAGACCAGGTTCCGGGGAGTCTCTGAGTCCTGGGCAGGCAGCTCCCCGCAGAGCCCGTTCTATGAGGTCCAGGTGCTGAAAAGCAAAGGGCTTTGCTGATCTTTAGCTCTCCGGGCGTTTGTAGAAGCAGACCTCCTTGTCAGCATCACGGTGTTCTTTTCTGGGGCCAGGCCCCAAGGCCCAGATCTGACATGTTCTCTGGGTGTACCTGTCCTGAACCCCAATTTCGTCACAGCCCCGGTGGACAGTGCCGGGTGAGGCCAGGTCCTATGTTAGGCCCGCCCCGGCTGGTCACAGATTTCTGGCCCCAGGGGTCATAGGTTTCTTAGAAGCCAGGGCGACCACCCTGCCCCTCCCAGTAGAAAGTGTTAACCCCCCCAGGGGTGACCCTCAACCAACTGGACCGGAAGCCACTGGATAAACACCAGCCTCCCCTCCTTCTGACCAGCCATCCCGAGGTGTGTGATACACACTTTCTGGGCATCCACAGCAGCCTGAACCCCGGGAGCCCCTGGGACAACAGGGCCTTCTCTCTGCCTGCAGGTTGCCCCCGCCTCCCGGGATCCCCTGGACAGAACTGCTTGCTCCCAAGCTCTTTTTCAACTTCTGCTTCCCAGGCACTCACTGCGCACTGGGACCTCTCTGAGCCCCAACCTCCTCACCCACAAGGGGGTATAAAAGATCGCAGGCCACCTCGGGAGGTCAGACAACTGATCCCGGTGTGGCCTGGGCTGTGACCATATGGCACCGGGCCCTGCAATCTCCAGGGCAAGACACGGAAGCTGAGGAATGTCCTAACGCGGAGTCTCGCTCTTGGTACTTGTGGATGCCTGGTGTATTCTTATTTGTTGATTGTTGGTGTAATTTTTGTTGATTTGCTGATTATCATTTGTTGATTCCAGGTCTGCACAGCCACAAATATTCACGTATCTCCAACCAAGTTCCCTGCTGTTTGCCAGCTCATTCAAGCAAACCCCAGAACATCCTAACTACATGCTCCTCGCCTCCCCGGATCGTGGACAGGAGAGGGCCCCTCCCCCGCTCGCTCTGGGAGAACACACGCCGATTAGTGGGAAAGGTGTTGCCAGCGGGTAAGCAGCTCACAGAGAGGTCAGCTCCGGCCAGCTCCGCGCATTCAGAAAGCCGACTGCAGTGGAGGGGCCCCACTCAATGGGAGCCGCTGAGGCTTTGGGATGGGCTTCCCTGATAGCTCATTTGGTAAAGAATCTGCCTGCAATGCAGGAGACCCCAGTTTGATTCCTGGGTTGGAAAGATCCCCTGGAGAAGGGAATAGCTACCCACTCTAGTATTCTGGCCTGGAGAAGTCCATGGACTACACAGTCCATGGGGTCACAGAGAGTCAGACACGACTGAACAACTTTCACTTTAACCCCGGGCAGCCACACACCTCGCTGCTTCCCCTCCCCTGGGTCCAGCCCCTGGGACTGGCACCTACCAGTTGCCACCTGGGTTGTCGCGATAAATCGTGACACGCCAGCATGCCAAGGAGGGTGTGCAGAATGGGCGATAGCTAACGCCATCCCTATGGAGGCCCGGCACAGCTGCTTACGGTGGGCAGGGTGCACGGGTGTGGCGGTTAGCAGCATGGGAAGCGGGCAGCTGGTGCACAGGGCCCTGAGCTGTTTTTTAATTAATTAATCGATTGATTAGTTTCGGCCGTGCTGGGTCTTGGTAGCTGCGTGTGGATGCTTCTCGAGTTGCGTCCAGCGGGAGCTCCTCTCTGGTGCAGCGTGAAGGCTTCTCACTGCGGTAGTTTCTCTAGTTGTGGAGCACGGGCTTCAGGAGTCGTGGCTCCAGGCTCTAGAGCACAGCAGCTTAGCAGCCCCGTGGCATGCGGGATCGCCCCAGACCAGGAACCGAGCCTGGGTCCCCTGGATTCTTTACCGCAGAGCCCCTAGGGAAGCCCTTCTGCTCTTTTTTTTAAGATTGTATTTTTTTATGGGTTTTAATTTTGTTATCTATTTTTAGCCACGTTTTGTGTGTGGCATGTGGAACTTCCCTGACCAGGCATAGAACCCATGCCCCCTGGAGTGGAAACAGAGCCTTAACCACTGGTTCAGCAGGGAAGTCCCAGCCCTGCTTCTTTCACAGCGACTCTGCCACAGGTCCGGCTCTGTGGCACTTGCAGTGCAGCCTGGTCCAGACGCTGGCTGGGCCCTGATGCCCAGCTCTGCAGAAGAAATCGCTGACCTGGGAGCTGGGGGACGCAGGGCACATTGCCGCTGCGGGCAGAGAGGTCTCTGGGGCCCAGAGAGGCTGGGACAGTGTTTACAACAGCCTCAGAGCCCAAGGTGCTAAAAATAGCTGGGGCCTTGCCCCTGAACCCACTCCTCCTGGCCGCCTGGCAGGTGGTAGGACAGGAATAGACCCCCAGCATGGTGGGCACAGGCTGCTGGCACCTCACGGGGTGGGAGGTGGGGGCTCACCCTCCAGTTGCGGCAGAGGAGAAGCCTAGCGGTGGGACCCCAGATCCGGGAGCTGAGCTGCAGCGGGGACGAGGGAGGGGGGATCGGGCCCTCGTCCTGCAGGGCCGCGGAGGCAGGCAGTTCCCACTAAGTGTTTTCCAAGGATGGGTGGAGGAAGGGCCCTCTCCCTGTCCACGATCTGGGGCGAGTGCGCAGGCAAAACATTCTGGGGTTTGCCTGAATGAGCCAACAAACAGCAGGGAACATGGTTTGCAATACGTGAATATTTGCGGCTGTGCGGACCCGGAATCAACAGACGATAATGACGGGACAGGCCCCGCAGCTTGAGGCCAAGCACAGCCCCAAAGCGGAGCCAGTGCTGGGGGTCCTGGCTGTGTGAGACGGGGGCATTTGCACTCTTGGGGTGCACCTCCTCACCTGCCCTCGGGGACCATGAGCCTGTCCTCACAGGGGGATGGGAATAGGGGACTGCAGGGAGCGGGCAGCCCAGCCTGGCACCCGGCTCAGGGCTCAAGGGAGGACCCAGTCTCCTGCGGGCGACGTTTCTCTGGCCAGGGTGGGAAAGGCGGACATGAGCTGGGCATAAGCACTCTGTTCCCAGCGCAGAGGAGACGGACGCCAGGCCCCCACCCAGCCTGCCTGGGGTCCCCGCCCCGCTGATAAGAATAAGCTACCACTGGACAGCGTTCCCATCCAGAACTTCTGAAAAGTGACACGTTCTGGAGGCTAAAATGGTCTGATCACCAAAATACAGCAGCCGGGGCGCCAGACGTCCGGGCTGGAGGGCCAGCCCACAGTCTCTGCCGTTCAGCTCATGTCTTCAAAATACCGCACCCTGGGACTATTCCCGGCGTGGCCAGAGGGCAGCCTGGCTTCCCAGCTTGGGTTTGGAGCGCTGCGGGGCCTGGCACCTGGGAGCTGGGACAGGTACGCGGCCAGGGCAGGGCGTGGGGTGGGGTGCTGACCCCGGCCCATCACCAGGAGGTGCAGATTTGGGGTCAGGAGAATCCCACGTGCCCCCTGGAGAAGCTGATGACTCGCAAGGCTAATCTGGGCTTTGAGAGGGTGCCCATAGCACAGCCCTGTCCCCACGAGACCGCCGCCCTCCCTCCAGGTGGCAAATCCACCATCACACACCCGCGTCCCCGTGCAGCCGGTGGTCATGCGGGAAGCTCCCTGCACCGGGCAAGCTGCCTGCAGCAGGGGGCACAGGCCCGAGCTGCAGCCAGCAGGCGTGGGCTCCCTTTCTGCAGCAGACCCTGGCCAGGACAGAGGGACAAACAGGCTGGAGGGGTGGGGACAAGCGGCGGCCCCCTGCCTCCGGGGCCTCCCAGAAGGGCCTGGCCCTCACAGAGGGCCTCCTGCCAGCAGGCGCTTCAGGCGATGAAGCTGGTCTGTCCGGGCCCGGGAAGACAGTCACCCCCGCAGTCCCGAGCGGACCAAGCAAACAGCCCTCCCCGCCTCCCCTGCCCCGGCCGAAGCCTCCTGAGCAGACAGACAGGGGCCAGCTCTGCCCCCGGGCACTGCGTGTACGCTTGGCGGCTGTCAGGAAGCATTTGCCTAGGCTCAGGGACCAGTGCTGGGCAGCACCCGTCTCTCACGGCTCACTCGAGACTGCTGTCACTGTCTGCCTCCTCGCCTGCGGCTTGGGACACCCCAACAGGCCGCTGCCCTGCTGGTGGGAGCCGGGTGGGCATCCCTGTGAGGCCCAGGCATTCCCCAGGACCCAGCCCTCAACCCCTCTCCTGCCCGGCTTGGCCCCTCGCCTTGAATCCCTGCTGGCTCTCCCAGCCTGCTTCCCAGGGTGGAAGGAGGGGGAGAGGAGCGACATCCCGCCCCTGTGCACCGTCCACCATCTTCCACTGAAGACCCCTCCCCCGGGGATCCCGCCCCATGCCTGAGCCACCACCTGCATGCCCAGGACCCAGGCTGCAAAGGCTGACGGTCCAGGTGGGACGGAGGGCCCTCAGGGGCACAGGGGCAGGGTCCGGGAGTACAGCAGCCCCCAGGAGGGGGCACAGGGAACAACGGGCACTTGGCTTCCACCAAAGGCCTCTCCCCTCAGTGTTTGGGGCTGCCGCCGGCAGCTGATGCCCCTCAAGGGTGGGCTGAGGGCAGGACAGGGATTCGCTCCAGACTTCTCCTGGGGTCCCTGTGCCTGCACCTCCCGGAGAGCCGCCACAGTGGCTTCTGGGGGACTTCGCACCCCAATCCCGCTTGGGGGTCCTGGGGACTGCAAGGGCCCCAAAGGCACCGTGTGCCCCTCCCCATCCATCCCCTACACGGTGCCTCCAAGGGTGCTTCTGGAAGTTCCCAGAGCCCAAGGTTTCAGTGGGTTCACCCCGCAGCCAGGCAGCACCCCCAGAGGCCTGTGTCCACCATGTGGGCCTCAGGCACCCTCCCCAAGGAGCCGGGTAGGGCAGCGTCTCTGCCGAAACCACGTCCAGCAGGCGCCACCCCCCCTACCTGCTGCCCCGACGCTGAGCTGCTGCACCACCGCCCGAGGGTCCTTCCAGAACCAGCCTCCCCCCAGGTATGGAGGAGAAGCCCCATCCTGGCAGCTCCTTCTCCCAGACCTGGGGTGAAGGGGCATGCCTGCCGCTACCGTCCAAACCCTTGCCCAGGCCGGCGCCCAGGGGCTCAGGCATGGGGCTGGGTTCCAGGCCAGGGGCCCTCAGCGGAAGAGGGTGGACAGCGCACGGGGGGCTCCTATGGACCCTCCCTCCGTCTTCCACCAGGACCTCTCCTGGGAAGCAGACGCCCTCCCTGGCCAGCCATGGAGACCCAGCGGGCTTCTGCCCATCCAGAGCGCTGGTGGTCCCAGAGACTGGGGTCCTTAGAGGCCCAGAGAGGACCCCATCCTGACAGGGGGCGGCAGGGAGGGAGGGCCCTAGCAGGACCCGGCCTGGGCTGAAATCCCGCCTCAGCACTTGCTGCTGCTGGGCTCTCCAAACTCCGGTCTCAGTAACAAGGGGGAGGAACAATGGCTGTTGGAGGACGAAGGCCTGGAGGGTGACTCACCGGGCACAGCGCAGGCTCCGGGGGGTGGGGGTGGGGGGGCATGCTCAGAGGATGGGCTGGGGCGGGTGGCAGGGAGAGCCAGTGCTGGGGAGGCGGCAGGACCCAGGTGGCCATGGCTCCAAGCCCAGGGGCTGGTCTCAGTGGCTGGGGTGGGTGCAGCCTGCGGGGTTGCTGCCCAGGAGCCAAGGCAGCCAGGTCCCCGTGGAGGTGCTTAGGTCGCGATGTAGGTAGGGGCGGTTGCCAGCAGCAGGGCCTCCTGGCCGGGTTCTCAGCCCCTCGCAGGTTCTGTGGACTTCCCAATCCTCTTCCTGGAGTCCTTCGTCACTTCCATACCCAGCCGTTCTCAGGATGCTGAGACAGGGGTTCAAGTCTCCAGCTGCGATCACAGACCCGCCTCCGCCCTCTCATCAGACTTTGTGTCCCATGTTTGGAAGCTGCTTTCAGGTGCATAACCGCTTACAACTTTACGTCTTCCTGATGAACTGACCCTTTCATCAGTAAGAATTGTCCCTCTTTGCCTCTAATAATATGCTTTGCCTTAGAATCTATTTTGTGTGATATGAACACAATCTCTCTAGCTTTCCTAGGCTGCTTGCAAGGTACAGGCGTACCCACGTTATTGTGCCTTGCAGATATTGGAATTTTTACAAATTGAAGGTTTGTAGCAACATAGTATTGTCAGATGATGGTTAGCTTTTTTTGGGGGGGCAATAAGGCACTGTCAAATTCAGGTATGTACACTGTATTTTAGATAATGCTATTGCACAGTTAATAGATTAGTGTAGTGTAAATACAACTTCTTTCCCCCAAACTTTAAAGCATTTTATTTTGTATCGGGGTATATCTGATTACCAATGTTGTAGTAATTTCAGGTGAACAGGTAGGGGACTCAGCCATACATATGCATGTATCCATTCTTCCCC
This sequence comes from Ovis aries, assembly GCF_016772045.2. NCBI lineage: Eukaryota > Metazoa > Chordata > Mammalia > Artiodactyla > Bovidae > Ovis > Ovis aries. The sequence continues at coordinate 65,094,082 of NC_056071.1, read as the reverse complement.
AAAACCCCCCTCCCATCCAAGCTGGCACAAAACATTGAGTAGCCCCACGTGCTATGCAGTAGGCCCTTGTTGGTTGTGCTGTTCTTCGTTGCTCAGTAGTGTCCAACTCTTTGTGGCCCGTGGACTGCAGTTCACCAGGCTCCTCTGTCCATGGGGATTCTCCAGGCAAGAATACTGGAGTGGGGTTGTCATTCCCTTCTCCAGGGGATCTTCCCAACTCCGGGATCAAACCCAGGTCTCCTGCATTGCAGGCAGATTCTTTACCATCTGAGCCACCAGGGGTAGCCCCCTTGTTGGTTATCTATTTTGAATGGATAACCACTCCCAAACTCCCTAACTAACCCTTCCCCCAGTAAAGACCACTTCCATATGCCCAGGGAAATAAAAAACTTCCCATGATTTGCTTTACTGTGATATTTGTTTCATTGCAGTTGATCTGGAATTGAACCCACAGTATCTCTGAGGTCAGTCTGTATCTCCTTTTCCTCACTCTTACTTACTGCCCATCTGTGCTTTTGTGTATAAAGTGTGTCTCTTGTAGACAGCACAAAGTTGAAACTTGCTTTTTTATCTAGTTCAGTTCAGTCACTCAGTCATGTCCAACTCTTTGTGACCCCACGAACCGCAGCACACCAGGTCTCCCTATCTATCACCAACTGCCAGAGTCTACCCAAACCCATGTCCATTGAGTCGGTCATCCCCTTCTCCTCCTGCCCGCAATCTTTCCCAGCATCAGGGTCTTTTCAAATGAGTCAGCTCTTCACATCAGGTGGCCAAAGTATTGGAGTTTCAGCTTCAACATCAGTCCTTGCAATGAACACCCAGGACTGATCTCCTTTAGGATGGACTGGTTGGGATTTCCTTGCAGTCCAAGGGACTCTCAAGAATCTTCTCCAACACCACAGTTCAAAAGCATCAATTCTTCAGCACTCAGCTTTCTTTATGGTCCAACTCTCACATCCATACATGACCACTGGAAAAGCCATAGCCTCGACTAGACAGACCTTTGTCGACAAAGTAATGTCTCTGCTTTTGAATATGCTGTCTAGGTTGGTCATAACTTTCCTTCCAAGGAGTAAGCGTCTTTTAATTTCATGGCTGCAGTCACCATCTGCAGTGATTTTGGAGCCCCCAAAAATAAAGTCTGACACTGTTTCCCCATCTATTTGCCATGAAGTGATGGGACCAGATCCCACAGTCTTCATTTTTTGAACATTGAGTTTTCAGCCAGCTTTTTCACTCTCCTCTTTCACTTTCATCAAGAGGGTTTTTAGCTCCTCTTCACTTTCTGCCATAAGGGTCGTGTCATCTGCATATCTGAGGTTGATACTCCTCCCAGCAATCTTGATTCCAGCTTGTGCTTCCTCCAGCCCAGCATTTCTCATGATGTACTCTGCATATAAGTTAAATAAGCAGGGTGACAATATACAGCTTTGACATACTCCTTTTCCTATTTGGAACCAGTCTGTTGTTCCATGTCCAGTTCTAACTGTTGCTTCCTGACCTGTATATAGGTTTCTCAAGAGGCAGGTCAGGTGGTCTGGTATCCCCATCTCCTTACCACAGTTTATTGTGATCCACACAGTCAAAGGCTTTGGCATAGTCAATAAAGCAGAAATAGATGTTTTTCTGGGATTCTCTTGCTTTTTCCATGATCCAGCAGATGTTGGCAATTTGATCTCTGGCTCCTCTGCCTTTTCTAAAACCAGCTTGAACATCTGGGAGTTCACGGTTCACGTATTGCTGAAGCCTGGCTTGGAGAATTTTGAACATCATTAGCGTGTGAAATGAGTGCAATTGTGTGGTAGTTTGAGCATTCTTTGGCATTGTGTTTCTTTGGGATTGGAATGAAAACTGACCTTTTCCAGTCCTGTGGCCACTGCTGAGTTTTCCAAACTTGCTGGCATATTGAGTGCAGCACTTTCACAGCATTAGCTTTCAGGAATTGAAATAGCTCAAAGGAGGAGCCTGGTAGGCTGCAGTCCATGGGGTCGTGGAGGGTCGGACACGACTGAGTGACTTCACTTTCATGCATTGGAGAAGGAAATGGCAACCCACTCCAGTGTTCCTGCCTGGAGAATCCCAGGGATGGGGGAGCCTATGGGGTCACACAGAGTCGGGCACGACTGAAGTGACTTAGCAGCAGCAGTAGCAGCAACTGGAATTCCATCACCTCCACTAGCTTTGTTCATAGCGATGCTTCCGAAGGCCCACTTGACTTCACATTCCAGGATGTCTGGCTCTAGGTGATTGTGAGTGATCACACCATCATAATTATCTGGGTCGTGAAGATCTTTTTTGTATAGTTCATCTGTGTATTCTTGCCACCTTTTCTTAATATCTTCTGCTTCTGTTAGGTCCATACCATTTCTGTCCTTTATTGAGCCCATTTTTACATGAAATGTTCCCTTGGTATCTCTATTTTTCTTGAAGAGATCTGTAGTCTTTCCCATTCTGTTGTTTTCCTCTATTTCTTTGCATTGATCTAGTGCAATAGTACATACATTGTAATTGGAGTTTTATTCCATCTCCATAGAATTTCAGTTGCAGTTAGGTTAGGTTTAGGTCTGTTATCTTGCTACTTATCTCTTTTGGTTCCTCTTTCTAGTCCTTCTTTTGTGTTAATACAATATTTCTTCGAATCCCATAATTTTCCTATTGGATTTCCAGCTGTCTTTGCATATGCAATCAGTCATTGCTCTAGAGATGAAGCATTTCAATGTGTCCCAGTCTGCATGGGATTGGTATTGGATTCCTTCAGGTAAAACACAACCACGTGCCTCTCTATTCACGCTGCCATCCATATCGCATTTATGTCATAACACAACAATGCATGTGAAAGAAGTGAAAGTTGCTCAGTTGTGTCTGACACTTTGCAACCCCATGGACTATACAGTCCCTGGAATTCTCCAGGCCAGAATACTGGAGTGGGGAAAAAAAAAAGAATACTGGAGTGGGTAGCCTGTTCCCTTCTCCAGGGGATCTTCCCAACCCAGGAATCAAACCCAAGTCTGCATTGCAGGTGGATTCTTTACCAGCTGAGCTATCAGGGAAGCCCAGACTGTGTATAGTATCTCTAAAAGGAATTAAGAGGGATTTCCTTGGTAGTCCACAAGTTAAAACTCTGTGCTCCCAATGCAGGGGGCCTGGGTTCAAACCTTGGTCAGGGAACTAGATCCCATATGTGACAACTAAGATTTCACACACTATAACTAGAAGATTCCACCTGCCGCAACTAAGACCGGTGCAACCAAAAAAATACATTTGTAAAGAAAGGAATTTAGAAAAGCGGACATCATACAGTGTGCCAGGGGCTTCCCTGGTGGATTAAGAATCCACTTGCCAATGATGGAGACACAGGTTCACTCCCTGGTCCAGGAAGATTACACGTGTTGAGAGGCAACAAAGCCCGTGGGCCACAACTGCTGAGCTCGTGCTGTAGAGCCTGCAAGTCACAACTAGAGAAAACCCACGTGTAGCAATGGAGACCCAGCACAGCCGGAAAAAAAAAAAGTGGGGGGGGGGGCGTGCCAGTTACCAGTTTGTTGGCTCTCAGCTCCACGTGTACCCGCCTTTGCCCTGCTTTGTGGAACTGGCGCTGGTCACAGGAAGCTCTCTTGCCTGCTGGACGATGCTAGGTTTTGTCAATAGAGGGCACAGGAGGGCCACTGCAGGGCCAGTCAGCCACAGCTCCTCCCCGCGGGCCCAGGGCTTTCATCCCCTGGTGGTGGAGCCGCCAGCAGCTGGCAGGAGGCCCACCGGGCTCCCTGGCCACTGTGGTCACTGCCTAGGACCCAGCTTCAGCCGGCATTGTTCTGCTTCTTCACCACTGCCAGCTGCACATGCCACAGAGGTCTGAAGCTCAGCCTTGTGGCAGTGGTGGTGGTGGTGGTGGGGGCATCCCACCTTCTCAATTTATCCCCGAGCCGTTTTCCGCATTTGTATTCCTGTAATCCTTCAAGTTCTCTTTACCCATCTCTTTGTTGTCATTGTTTAGTTGCTAAGTCGTGTCTGACTCTTATGACCCCCATGGACTATAGCCCACCAAGCTCCTCTGTCCATGGGATTTCCTGGGCAAGAAGACTGCAGTGGGTTGCCATTCCCTTCTCCAGATCTTCCCGACCCAGGGACTGTACCCAAGTCTCTTGTGTCTCCTGCACTGGCAGGCGGATTTTTTACCACTGAGCCACCTGGGAGGCCCGAACCATCTCTTACCAATCTGTAATTCTGTGTTCAAAGCTCTCTGTTCAGATTGTGAGTGATTTCTGTCTTCTGCCTGGATGCTGACTGGTAGATCTAGCCCTTTACTCACATTTACCACTCCAAGCGCCGCCCATGCTGACCCGTAGCTCAGAGGTGTCATCGGAGGTCATTTCCATTTACCCTGAACAACTTGCTTTAGCACTTCTCATGGTGGAGATCTGCTTTGTGACATATTTCCTCAATTTTTGTTTGCAGAAAAGTGTCCTCATTTTGCCTCCACTTTGATAGTTTGAAACTTCAGCACCTTGAATATGATATTCCAAAATTTTCGGGCTTGTTTTCTGTTGAGAAGTCAGCTGTCAGCCGGAGAACTGTTCCATATAACCTGTTGTTTTTCTCTCACTGCATTTAAGATTTTCTCCTTTAGCTTTAGCTTTTGGCAGTTAGACTATGATGTTCCAAGGACTGTTTTTACCTGCTTTAGGTTCAGTAAGATTCTTGGATCTTCAATGTTTTCCACAAAATTTTGGCTGGTTTCACCTTTATTTATTTCTTTAAAAACATCACCTGTCCCTCTCCCCACTTCCTTTCCTTCTAAGACAATTACATGCATGTCAGCTCCTTCATATTGCCCCCACATCTGAGGCTCTGTTCATCTTTCTTTTTTCTCTTCATTTTTAGGGTTAATTCTTATTGATCTTGAAGTCCACTCATTCTTCTGCCATCTCTAATCTGCCATTCAAACCATCCAAAAAACCCCACAAATTTCTAATTTCACTTTTCATACTGTTTGGCTCTTGAAATTCCATTTTTAATAGTTTTTAACTATTGAGTTTTCCTACCTGTTCACTAATTAAAATAACTAACTTTAATTATTGATACATATTTATAACAGGTGTTTTGAAGTCTTTGCTAAATTCAATATCCAAATCCACTTGGAGTCAATTTCTACTGTTTTTTTTTTTTTTTTTTTTCTCCTGACAGTGAATGATATCTTCCCATTTCTTTGCATGTCTAACTTTTGGTTGAAAACTAGACATTTCAGACAACATATTGTAGTATCTCTAGATTTTGTTGTGTTCTAAGCATGACTGTTTTGCTACTGTTATTGTTCTAGAGGGAAGTTAATTTGCCTATATTCACACTGAATTCTGTCTCCCAAGGGAGGGTGCGGCAGCTGGTCTCTTGTAGGCACAGCTTTTCCTTCCCTGTTCCGCTGGGGATACTCCCCTCTGCCTGCATAGTTTGGCCATCAGTCAAGGATCTCAGTAAACTTGACACTCAGAAGCTTACCCTCTGTGGTTTCCTTCCTTCTGAGCATTCCCTCCGAAATTCTCGGCTTTCTCCCAGCACCAGGTTACATCCTCTGATATCTCAAGTGTACGGCTAGAGCTTTCTACCACTTATGCTGTACATAGTTAGGGAATGCAGTCAGATAAAAAGCAGTAAACTCGCAAATATCATCTAGGTTAGCTGCCTTCTAAGAGTAGACAGATTCCTGCCTGTTTTTCACTGAGTCTGCAGCACACGCGTAGAACTGTGGTCAGCCAGGGATTTGAGCTGCAGGTTGACTCAGATTTTTGGTGTTATCCCTTCTGTGGTTCTCTCACATCCAGAGGCTCGCCCGGGTTTTCTTTTGGCTCTGAACTCTGTTCTCTGCTACTTGAGGTTGACAGGGATGTGGTGTTCTGCGTGTTCTCCTCTGCTATGGCAAAGGGCACTGGGCAGCATCATCAGTGGGAAAACAAACTCTCGATTCTTAGCTCTTGTGGTTGTTAAAATTTCAGGAAGAATATGCCTCTCGTTTCTGTCTGCTTTGGGGTGCTTTGCAGTTCTTTTTAGTATGTATGTATTTGTCGGCTGTGCTGGGCCTTCGTGGCTGTGCAGGCTCTTTCTTTAGTCGCAGCGAGTGGGGGCTTCTCATTTCGGTGGCTTCTCTTGCTGTGGAGTGCGGGCTCTAGGGCGCGCAGGCTCAGCAGCTGCGGCTCCGGGCTCTGGAGCGTGCAGGCTCAGCAGCTGCAGCTCCCGGGCTCTGGAGCTCAGGCTCAGTAGCTGCGGCTCCGGGCTCTGGGGCGCAGGCTCAGTAGCTGTGGTGCACGTGCTCAGCTGCTCCACTGCATGTGGGCTCTTCCTGCATCAGGGATCGAACCTGTGTCTCCTGCATTGACAGGTGGATTCTTTACCACTGAGCCACCAGGGAAGCTCTCCAGTTCTTTTAAATAGTTGGCATGTATTTGTTTTAGTATTTTGCTAAAATTTTATCATAGTTATATGCAGGTCGGGCGGCCTGACCACTTCACTCCACCATCAGACTGGAAGTCTTCAATACTTCCAGTGGTAAAAAACGTGTAACATAAAATTTACCTTTTTAACCACTTAGATGTGTACAGTTCAGTGGTGTGAAGTACATTCACATTAACCATCACCAACCATCTCCAGAACTCTTTTCACCTTGCAAAATCCAAACAGCATACCCATGAAACAAATACCCTCTCCCCTCCAGCACCCGGGAGCCAGCATTTCACCGTCTGTCTCTGAATTTGCCTATTCTCAACACCTCATGTAAACGGAATCATATAGTATTTTTCTCTTTGTGGCTTATTTGACTTAGCATAAAGTCCTTGTAATAGACTGAATGTTTGTGTCCCCACAAAACCCTTATTTTGATACAAGGTGGTGGTATTTGGAGGTGGGGCCTTTGGCAGGTAGGTAATTAGGTCGTGAGGGTAGAGCCCTTATGAATGAGATTAGTGCTCTTATAAGACATTTCAGGAGGACATTTTTGAGGACACAGCAAAGATAGCTGTCTAGAAACCAGGAACAAGGTCTTCATCAAAAACCAAATCAGATGATGCCTGGATCTTGGATCTCCCAGCTTCCAGGGCTGTGAGAAATACATTCTTTTTATTAGCTCCCCAGTTCGTTATTTTGCTATTAGCAAGCCAAGTGGACTAAGACAGTCCTCAAGGTACTTCCATGCTGTAGTGCATCTCAGATCCCCTTTGAGACTGAAGAGTATTCACTTGACACATTTGTTTATCCATTCATCTGTCAAAGGACGCTGGGTTGCTCCCACTTTTTCGCTTTCGTGAATAGCGCTGTTGTAAACATGGGTGTACAAACACTTCTTCAAGACCTTCCCTTCAATTCTTTGGACATATTTCCAGAAGCGGAATTACTGGGTCAAATGATAATTCTATCTTTAACTTTCGAAGGAACCCAATTCTATCTTTAACTTTCTAAAGCCCTTCTAAGAACTCCCTTCTTTTGCTTAATTTGGCCAGTTTGTTCCCGTCACTAGCAAACATGAGTCCTGCAGATGCGCACCGTCGGCCCAGCCTGTGGCATGCTCACTAGGATGACAAGTCAGAAGACTGCAGACTGCCAGGCTCCCTGGAAACTAGAGCCAGAGGTAGAAGCTCTTTATCAGTAAGAGCAAGGCAAGGAAAGTTAGGAATAAAGAAAGCAGCAAGAGCAAATTTAAGAAGGTGCAGGGGTTTCCCTGGTGGCTCAGATGATAAAGAATCTGCCTGCAGTGCAGATCCAGGTTCATTCCCTGGCTTGGGAAGATAACTCACTCCCGTATTCTTGCCTGGAGAATTCCATGGACAGAACAGCCTGGTGGGCTACAGTTCGCAGGGTCAGAAGCGACCAGCACTTTCACTTCCATTTCTGAACCAGCCATAGCTTCAGGACAAACTGATTTGTTCAACCTCATGATACATTGGCAGTGAGGCTGTATGAAGCTATACATCTCCGCAGAGTCCAGGGTGTGAGGGAGAAGAATTAACAGGCTGAGTCCAGCCATCCTCTATGGCTGGAGTTCGGGGAGGGCATCAACGCCTGTCACAGTGCCGTGGCTACCGAGAAGATCCTACTGTGTTTGGTACTTCAGCAGCAGCAGGAAGTCTCTGGGCCGGAGGCAAGGGGTTCAGAGTCTGGCTATGAGGTGAAGCGTTACTGGAATTTCTTGAGCCACAGGAGCCCAGGAGTCTCTGCCGCTGCAGCACACCCGAGTCCGTGATCACGGCAGCAAACAAGCTGACGCAAGGATTACAGAGCAGAGCGTGCAGGGAGGTCTAGGGTGATGTGTAAAGTGAATGTGGGATGGGGTGGAGGAAGGGCACACACAGTCAGTTATAAGGCGGATAAGTTCTGAGGATCCAACGTGCAGCATGGTGACGATCCTACAGTAGTACTATATCGTGGGGCTTCCATGGTGGTCTAGTGGTCAGGAGCTCTCCTCGCAGTGCTGGGGACTCAGGTTTGATCCCTGGCCGGGGAACTAAAATCCCACCTGCTGCAGAGCAATGAGGCCCTCAAGCCACAGTGAAGATCTGACACAGCCAAAAATTGGCAAACAAATAAATATACTCTATTGTATACTTGAAATTTGTTAAAAGTAGATCTGAAATGTTCTCACCGTACATCTTGACAATATCGAGCCTTCCAATCCATGAACATGGGATGTCCTTTGTCTTTAATTTCTTGCAGCAACCTTCTGTAGTTTCCAGTGTACAAACCTATTCTTTCCTTGGTTAAATTTATTGCTCAGTATTTTATTGTTTTTTAAAGCCACTAAAAATGGAATTGTTTTCTTAATTTCCTTATCAGATTGTTCACTGTTAGTGTATAAAAAGTATAGACCGATTTTCATGTGATTTTTTTATCCTGGCACTTTGCTGCATTGATCGGTTTTAAGTTCCTTTGTGGAATCTTTAGGATTTTTTACATATAAGATCATATCATTCATGAACGGAGATTATGTTACTTCCTATCCAATTTGGATGCCTCTTATCATACTTTTTCTTGCCTAATTGCTCTGGTGAGGACATCCAGTACTACACTGGTGAAAGCAGGCATCCTTGCCTTCTTCCTGATCTTGAAGGAGGCACTTTCACTCTTTCACCACTGAACATGACGTTCACTCACGTATGGCCTTTGTTACGCTCAACCCTTTGCCTTCTGGACTCTGGTGTTTCTCATGAGAAATCTGCTCATTATCTTACTGAGGATCCCATGTGTGTGCAGAGTTGCTTTTCTCTTCTCTTGCTGCTTTCCAGATTCTCTTGGCTTTTGACAGCCATTATAACATGTTTTTGTGTGGGTCTCTGACTTCATCTTACCTGGAGCTCGTTGAGATTCTTGTATGTTTACATTTGTATCTTTCATAAAACTTGGGAAATTCTTGGCCATTATTTTTTCAAATATCCTCTCTGCTCCTTTCTTTTTGCCTGGGACTCTCACAGTGTGTACAGAAGGTGGTTGCAAAGCTTCTCCATAGGGTGGCAGGATGTTCAACTACAAGAGAAAGCACAGGTTGATGCTCACATTATGACTGCTAAGGTTCTGTGGGGTGAAGCAAGTCCATGAGTAAGAAGAGTTGGGGTGAGTGACAGTGTGTGGTGAGGATACTCGGAGATGTGACTCACTGGGGCCACTCCTCCAAGAGTCTTTCCTACCAGCGAAGTCAGGGAAAAGGGGTCATCAGGCCCACCTCTGTGGTCAGGGCCAGACAAGGGCAGAATTACGTCCCAGTGCTGCTGTGAAGAGGGCTGACGGAAGCCCGGGCCTCACGGTGCTGCTGGGCAGGATTCACCGGGCACCACCAGGCCCTGGGCCCAGAGCCCCAGGCTACAGAGGAGCCGAAGATCACCCCCCACGAGACCTCCATGGCTGGGTGGCCTGAAATGGGACACGGTGGGGAAATTTCCAGAGTCCTCTCTGGACAGCCCGGTGCCATGGGAGGAGGTGGGGGTGCCCAGGCCTTAGTTGAGGAGGTCAGCTGGACATCAGGTCCAGTCAGCCCTGGGCACTACGCAGGTTCAGGGGCAGGTGTGCAGTGACCAGCAAGGCATCCAAAACCAACTGTTGTGATGATGGCAGCGTGAAATCAGGATCCGTTCTAGAGACGAGCAGCCCTGGAGACATGAGTTCCCTTGCAGGAAGAGAGAGTGCCCATGGCCAGCATTGGCAGAGGCTAAAGGCGGGAAAGGACACTCTACAACTGGCCCTGGGGCCTGGACTCAAGATGGGGAGCTGGACCATGCTTGCTGGCAATGGGGGAGCTCAGAATGGGCCCGGCCTTGGGGGCAGCCAAACTGAAGAGGGCCCCCCTCACCTTTCGCACAGCAGTTCGGCCACCCGGCGGCCACAGCAGCAGGCCTGGCAAGGAGCGGTCTGAAGGTGCGCCCACCAGCTGCCAGCTGAGTGACCCTGTGCCCGTCGCTGCAGCGCTCTGGCCTCGGCTCCCGCAGACACAGGGGCGGGGGTTGGCGTGCACCTCGTTCACAGTACAGTGTTCCGGAGCCTCGGAGCAGGGATGGCCAGGGACCAGCAGTGCCAGTGAGCTGTCTAGGATAGAGGGTACACAAGAAAATGGCTCCAGGGGTTTTTTCTAATTCTGAACATACTAATTACGGGCACTGCCCGTACAAATGCTACAGGTGAATATGTGGGCACGGAGGTGCCTTGTCAGTAAGTTCCTGTCTGGTAAGAGAGCGCCACCAAAACCACTGGAGAGCCACTGGTCTAGGGGTAGGGCTGGAGGTGGGAATTTGGGAAGAGAAATGAGGGCTCCGTTTGAAGGCCCATGAACCGTGAAACACTTGGTTCATCCCCTGCTCGCAGGAGACGAGGCGACACACACTCCTGAGAAAACTGGTCTTTGTGGAGGGAAGGGTGAACCTTCTGTGGGGCATCTCCTCTCTGCAGGCCCCTGAGCTGGACCAAGCCGTCTCCAGGCACTGCCTCGGGTAAGTCAGACGGCTATCGTCCCTGCTTCACCGATGAGGTGGCTGAGGGGGCGACTGAGGCCATGTCCCAGGGCCTAAGGAGGAAGCCACACAGTAGAGCAGAGCCTCTGGTGTGTCCAGCCCCAACTCAGGCCCTTTCTGCTCATCTAACTTGGGAAGACATTCTTTTCCCAGTCTCAGTCTCCCCTAAGACCAGGATGGAAGGCCCTTTGCGTGAGGCTGCCATGAGCGTTACATCAAGCAAAACATGTTTGGTCCCTGGAGGCCAAGGCCATCTTCAACAAATCAAGCAATTAATACTAAAAACCACAAATAATTTCCTATTCATGATTATGCAGAATATAAGAGCTAATTGCTACTAGATTTACTTTTCAATCAGTTAAGTGTCACGAGCCACCATCTGCCAAATAACTTCATTCCATGAAGAGTCTTGGCAGGAGGACAAGGCGCCCCCTCCAGCAATGCCTGTCCTCAGGCAGGACGTTGGCCTGAGGCCTGGGGTCACCAGCAGCTGCCCAATCCAGAGGCCGGGGAATCCCTGACAGAAACCATAGCTGGAGAGCCACGTGCCAGCGTTCAGCCCTACCCCGTCCTCTGACCCTGACGGCCAAGGGGCAGCCTTCAGGAGGGAGTCTGTGTGCGGTGCCTGCAGGTAACTTAGCTGCTCCCCATCTCCAAGCAGCAGCGACATTCACCAGCCTCGGCGTTGAGTGGGGACCTAGACTGAGACAGGGGTCACCGTGGAGCCACAGGAAGTTCCAACACCCTCCAGTGGGTGGCAAGGAAACAGGCCCGTCCCACATAAACCACGGGGTCTGCAGGGACGCCAGGCCAGCTGTCACGCCTTCAACTGTCACCTCCTCAGGGATGCCTTCCAAGAACGCCCCAGGTGGGACGATCTCTCCCCACGGCCCACTTGGATTTGAGAAGCACTGCCTGTGGCGTCTCGGCTGGAAGGTGTCTGTGGAGCGTCTCCGGCCAGGATTCTTGGTCAGCTGGCACGGTGCGTGTGGCACCTTACCGGGGCGGGGCGGCGACAGCGCACGGGGACGGAGGACCAGAAAACCAGGCTGCACAGAGCACTCTCCAACCTCATTCCTAATGTACCAGCACCAGACCTTTAATTCCAGTTCATTTTTTCCTCAGTCCTTGGGCAATTAAAAAAAGGCAAATAGCTTGAGAAAGAAGCAAAGGGCCTGGAAAACCCCAAACCTCTCAGCTCATCCGTCTCTGGATGCCCAGGAATCAGCAGCCGACGAGTCCCCCTCCCCTCCGGGGGCGGCCATCACAGACCACAATGGGGCCTTTCATCCTGCACACAAGGGCCAGCAGGCGCTCATTCTTCTTCTTCAACGTGCTGACATCACAGCTCTTTATTCCACAAGCCTATTATCGCCAATTGTGGGCACAGAGATGACTATGACAGTCTTGGATCTCATGAAAAGCTTATGAAACACCTTGGATCAAAACGTTTAATTATCACAGAGTTAGGAAGGGCACAGGGCAACAGGTTGCCTCATTCACAGCTGATGGAAAGAGAGACTGCTACAACCCCTCTGGGAGAAACACACCACTATGTGTCAAGTGTCAAAGTGAACCGATTTCTGGACTCAAATTCCAATCTTAGATATTTATCCCCACAACTACACTTGCCTGTAGGCAAAATGACATAGGCTGGCTCCAGTCTTCTGATATCACATGATTCTTCACTGACTATCAAATGACACAGTTTAAATAAACAGTTACTGTCGTAACTGGATACCATGAAACCAGTGCAGAGGAATGAAGCAACTTCCTATCCACGGGTTGGTGTAGCGGTCTAAGGTACCACTATGTGAGGTAAGAACAGTATACACACTACAGTCCGCCTCTGCATGCACCCGTGGACGGGGAGCCCGTGGACAGGGAGGGCTGACTGCACCCTGCTACAGGGGCAGCTCGAGTATCCTTGGATCCTGGCGTCTGTGGTGTCCAAGAACCGATCCCCCACATACTGACGGAGAGACGACTGCACGTTATCTGCATGGAAACGTATGTGACACGTGCAAGTGAGCGTGCATGCTTGTACACCTGCTGATACGCTCTCAGAGGAGGCGCAGAAGGGGTGGGTGGCTGGAGGCCACAGGCGGGGAGCTTACGTCCCACTGTCTGCCTTTTGTAACAAGCATGCTGGTTACCTATTCAAAAGAAGAGCAAACGTAAAGCCATTTCTTTGTGGTACAGTACGAAGAGGAAGTGCAGAGACATGTAAGTGACAGAGGCCCTGAGACTGGTTCCTCTGCTGAAGGTGGAGCCCTGAGCTGTCGGTCAGGACTTCAGGGCCCTGTAGGGGGGTGTGGCGTTGTTTCTGAGAAAAGCAGAGATTGGCCCTGCAGTAGGCATGTGATGTGGCTTAAGACAGAATGAAGGGCTTTTCTGGAATGAATGAGCTTTTCTGGAAGGCAGAGGGAGCGTTTTAAGCGGGAAAGGGCCCTGATTATGGCTGGGAGATGCAGGGTGAGAGCGAGCAGGAAAAGAGGCATGTCAGGGTTAAGATGAATCCGGAGCGAGAGCATCAGCTCAGGACATTGGGAGGGGCCTGAGCTGTCATGGGACGTAGTAATGGAGGAAGGCCCTCGAGCTGGGGGTCAGAGGCAGGCGACACCATGTTTCTAGTTTGATGAGCTTGGACATAGCAGTGCCACACACGGAGGAGAACTCAAGAGAGTGCAGTGAAGAGGGGGAACTTCATCAGAAGCCCAAACAGCCCTCACTGGGCCCACCCCAGCTGCCAACGTGGCCTCCTCTGTCCCTGCCGCACACCCTCTCAGTCTCCTGGAGGAAAGCCTGGCCCTGGCCTTGGCACTGGCTCCCTCTGGGTCTGGACCGGAGTCACCTCCAGAGACACGTGCTGACGTCTCTGAGCCTCTGAGCTCCTTTCCCAGGGGCCACCCCTGGCAGCACCGCACACACGCTCCGCAGACACTCAGCACAGTGACTGCATCTGCCAGGCAAGGGCCTCTGGGAAGCATCACGCAAAACTCATTCACTAAGGGAAGTCGCCACACAGAGCGAGCCCACCTGTGTGTTATACGTGTTGTGTGAGGCAAGGCTGATTTTTATACAAGTGTTATCTAACCAAATCCTACATTCTGGCTAAAAAGGACCACAGAGATGGCCACTGGGCACTCACAGAGGTGATTCAGAGAGGCACTGAGGCCTGGGCCGTGTCCACTGGGCTGACCAGACGCAACACAGGCAGTCATCTCGCCTTTTCTCTCCCACAGTCCCGTGTCTGTGCTGAGGCCAGCAGCCATGCGTCAAAGCCCACTGGAGCCAAAAAACCATTAACAGGAAAAAAATTCCTCTCATCAAACCTATACATTTAAGTCCTCAACTATCACACACGTAACAAATTCATGTCCACTGATTTGATCCAACCGTAGGATCATCATATATTATAAAATAAAAAATGTAGTTCAAGTAGATCTAAGGGTTAAAAACAAAAGCACCCCAGCCATGTGCTCCCACAGTGCACAGTGCTGGGGAATGGACACTTTCAGAAACCCAGAGGCCCCAGGCAAGAGGCAGGGAAAACCCACTTGGTGTCAGTCAGGGTGGGCTGCTGCTTTGATGGAGCCTGGAGGGTCAGAACAGTCTTTTGTTTCATATTTTATTACATCAATGGCTTGAAAACTTTTATTTAACTTCAGCAAATATTGGAAATAGAAAAATGAGTTCTGCAGAATTTCACAAATAAATCTTTCAGTCTCTACTAACAAATGTTATCATTCGATGGCTAAGCAATTATAATGCTATGAACATTCACCACAATGAATGTGCTGAAATAGAAAACAGGCAAAAAGAGACATTAAAATATTACTTACAACAGCATTATTACAACATATTTTCTTTAAAATTCCAACATGGATTTTTATCACTTCAAAAGATATACAGCATTTCCATTATATTTGCAAACTTAACCTTATACATCTTTTAAAATCTTGAAAAAATTTTTAAGCAATCTAAAAAGCACTTAGCAAAGTTGGTAAGTCTACGTAATGGAATACCATCTGCTCCAGTACAGACTCGAGTTCCGGAGAAGGGCTGTAAACACTCATTATCATACAACATGCATAGGCTGTACTGACCTTCCTTCGCTGGACTGTGACGTTACTGCAATTGTGCTTCACTCTAAGGAGGGAACGCTGCAGAGGTCCGGGGAGTGGCAGAGAGAGGGTTTGTTTTGAGCATTGCACAAGATCACTAGATTCAAATTAGCTAACCACCTCGAGTCAACTTGAGATAAAGTCTCACTCGATATCACAAGCTTGAATCCGGGGTCACTCAGTTTACATCAGGCTAGACAAGAAACGAGGCTCTCGGGTGAGCTGGCTTCATCCGACCTTTGCTCATATAAGCAGGGATCCAGTTAGTGTAATGCACTATTTGGCTTATTTTTGGTATGCAATTATACCAATAGTACAATCTGATAATCAGAAAGACAAAAATAGGGCGTAGTTGAAATTAAAGTGACAACGAGCACACTTAGAGTGGCGTGTGGCAACAGTCAGCTTTCCAAATTCAACTACGTTTTCTTTTTCATTTTTTGATCGGAGGTTTACGACCATCAAAGGATCTGGCAGGTTAAAAACTATCCAAAGCCATCTTGAGGAACTGATGTTTGATGGGCGTGGACGCACTGAGACGACGTGGAGAGGCGGGGTCTACACTAACCTCGGGGTCCGGCCGACTCCGGCGCTGCTGCCCCATAGCTCCCCACTTAGCAGGAGCAGGCAGGGCTGCTTCCTGCTTACAGAGTGATCCTACAGAATCCATCACTGTTTCAGACCAGTCAAAACAATATTCAAGTAACAAGATGTTCAAATGAGTAAGTGAAAAAATGTTTACCTAACACTTTACACATCTACATAAAATTAAATAAAACAAACTTTTAATGCATATGCAATACAATTTATATCTTTCAGGATTTCTAAACTAAAAGGAAAACTATCATTTGCTTCAATGGTACTATATTTTGCACAATAACTTATACTTAGGAGAAATTTTCCACAAAAAAATATATATAATTATGACATTCACATTGATAATTTTTAAGAAGACAAAGCTTAAGTGAACACTGCATCTGAAGCAGCAGTCATCATGGACCCTTACACATCCAAACACAACCTGCTGACGCACCCAAGTCTTGGTATTGTAAAAAGGGTCGTCCCATAAATAAGACCAAACCACTTCACTTCTAAAGGGAAGTGATTTCTTGCATTTACAACATCATTGCAAAGACAGTGTAATGAAACAGTTTAAAACACAGTGCTATCTTATGCATGAAACTACAACGAAGGCAGTCAGGCAAAGACAACTATCTTTTTTCCTTCTAGCAAATGAAAACCACACCCCCCTTTCCCTTGGCGAGAAAGCCAAAACCCAGTGGCCACAATGGCAAGTACACCAGCACCATGACTCTTCGGGACTGGAGACCACCTGTCGCCAGGAGCCAGGTCAGGGGATGTCTGAGCACAGACGGGCCTGGCACTGCCGGTGTGCCCGCCGCGCAACACAGACCAGCACCAGCCCTGAAGCACTGCCAAGCGGGATAGACTCTTGAGGGACGGAGCCTGGGGGTGAAGAGAGGAAGCACAACTGGCAGACAGACCACTGCAGCGAGGTGCCCACTGCTTCTCTAACGAGCAAGGAGGTCTGGAGAAGAGGCCAGGTGCAGCGGGAGCCTCCAGGCCTACTGTACCCTTTCAGCAACGTGCAAAACTCCTGTCACCTCTTGCCCGTGTTTTCCTGCCATGTTCCAATTAGGTGGCAGGCTCACGACAAAAACAAAACGGACCCTGCACAGTGACCACTGTTACTGCGCTGCCCGCCTGGCACGAGCAGCGGGGGCGCCGGGCTCCTTGGAGGCTCTTCCTCACCAGCCCTCATGTGACCAACAGACACTGCGTGCAGGGACAGGTAGGTGATGGGCGCCGGCAAAGTCCCGTCTCACTCCCTTTCTGATAACCTTTCTCCAGATTTCAAAAAAAGAAGTACAATTCCAAACATTCTAGGTGTCTTGCTGACCCTCTTCCTAAAGAGAAAATCAGCTGACTTTAAAAAAAAAAAAAAAAAAGCAAGGTGCGTGGGAGTCAAAACAACAAATTTTAATTGCATATTTCAAATTCTTAAGAATTCTGTTTATGCCTTAAAGCATCTGGAATTTTTTTCTTTTTGGTATTGAAAGCACAAAAAATACTTCATTGATGCAAAAACCAACAAAAAAAAGCTCCTTCCACATATTTAGTGCAGACTGAACCGACCACGGGCCAGGGAATGGGGCACACCAGGAGGCACGGCGCAGTCTACCCGGAGCCCCTTCACAGGCCCACAGCCCAGCAAGAGAATAAAAGTGATTCTGGAAGTTTTAGAACATTTGTTAAATATCTGTACTTGTTCCCAGCCCAACCAAAAGGCATCACATACCCCTTTGCAGATGGTTTCTTCCCACCTGGACTCACTAGAACCAGTGACCGAACACGCCCCTGCCTGTTCTGTAACATCGAGGGGGCGGTGCTTGCACGGCCAGTACGTGACAGAGAAGAGGCGACGTGGAAAGAGGGGCAAGAGGCCAGGTGTCCCAAGAGGACAGCGCCCGAAGAGCACAGAGCCTTGACAGAGCCGCCGCCAGCCGGCCGCAGGCCCATATCACCGCCCCACGTGACATCGAGCATCCGCACTCTGTCAAGCACCTGCAGCAAGGCCTCCCCGTCTCCTCATCTCAGTGATGTCATCTTTGGCAAGCAATCAACTTTAAAGAAGAAATAAGACACTGAAACAGAAAAGAGGGTTGAAAACATGGTTGCCAAAAGGAGAAGGCACCAATTCCCAATGTACAAGCACCAGGTACAGTGTATGGACACTCTTGGAGCTCGGGGTGGGGAGGGGAAGGAGAAGACGGGGCGGCGCCCATCCTGGGGTGACGATGCTGAAGGCAGCGAGTGCTGGGGTCCACGATCCTCCAAGGACAGTGCAGAGAATGAGCTTTCTACCACACGGGCAGGGAGAGGGGAGAGATTTAAGCCAAGTGAATTTATAAACCATAATTATACCTACATTGAGGGAAAGGGGAGCTGTATCAAGCTGTTTGGCACTATAAAGGTTATGACGCAGTCTGCCAATATGCGGTGATTTCTGAAGAAGCATGATATCACTTAGGTGGATGCCTCAGAAAAGAACAAAGGAAACTTCCCAGAAGGCCAACGGGTCACAGTTACTCTGAAAATTACATTATGCACAAAGTAGGGACTGCAGGCCATGCAGGAACAGAGTCGCACCTCCGAGTGACTCCTTGTTCCGAAGCCGCCAATGGGGAAGAGCTGCCGTAGGTGGGCCGGGGCTCCATGGGGGCGGCGGGCCCCGGCGTCGCAGAAGCGTGCAGGCCACAGGATCCCCGCACTGAGGCGGAGTGAGAGACACAGAGAGCTCTCGGGGAAGCGGCCTCGCACGAGGAACGAGCGAAGAATTAAGGCAGGTGTAGCCCAGGACTGCGAGTGTGTGCCTTTTTGGTAATAGCTGCTTGTCCACAGAGCTGTGATGCGGATGGCTGGGTGAAGTCTGGAGGTACCTGAATCCTGGAAAATGCAGGCGTCCACACCAAGCGCTCAAGCCACCAGAGTGTCTCAGGAGGCAGATGAGTATCTGACATCAAGAACAGAAGCAGCCTGAGCAAGGAGGAAACAGAGAAACACAGACAGGTCACCAGAACGCGCTGCTGACTCTGGTCTGGGGCAGGCCCCCTACCCTCTCCAGCCCCACAGCTCCCAGGCCAGGGTGCAGAGGTGGAGGCTGTGCCAGGCCACGTGGGCAGGCCTCCATGGCCACGTGCCCTATGAACTGTGCACCCGGGGCGAGTTAGCAGGGTCCTAGTCAGCAGCAGGTGCCCAACACCATGGTCCACCTCACAGGGTTAAGGGGCCCGCACAGGGCCTTCAGGTGCCCTGCTGGGAGTCCCAGCACCCACGCTGGTTAGCAGACAGCTGCAACATAAAGGCTGTAGCTTCTTATAAACTTCACAGGCCTTTCTAATTCTCTACTCTCATTTTTAAAGACTGACTGCTGGACCTAGGCCTCAAGATCACCGAGGGTCTCAGAGCTTGCTGCTCCCCCATGGTGTCTTATTTCTAAGGAAACAGCCAAACTTAAGAGTCCAAAATCTGAAAACAGCTGTGCCTTCAGGTGAAACCCCAATTTAAGAGAACTGTTACTAGTGAAATCAATTTCTCCTTAATAGTAATACACTCAATCGCTCTACACTTTTAAGTGAGAATGTTTACCTCCAAACCAGTCACCTCAGCATCATTCCACGCCTTTCTGACACCTCCCCGGACTCAATCTGTGCCCAGCCCTCCCCAGAGAACCCTGAGTCTCACACGCTCAACCCTCGTGGGTTACTCTCCCTCCTCAGCTCCAAAGGAAGAAAGCCCACAGCTGACAGATGACCATGAACTTCTCAAATCTGCCTGCGCTGCATAAACAGGTAAGACCCGCAGGCAGGCTGGACACCAGCAGACATCTTTCTGAGCTGCTGGACTCCACAGGAATGGAGAAATTACAAGCACACTAAGTTCTGAGCACTGATCAGACAGACAATTAGCTAGTTCCCTTAGGCCCTTGGTGGACACAGAGAAGCAGCTGGTCCTTACAGATTAATTTCCTTCTATGGGCTAACACAGAGACTGGAAAACCAGGGTGGCAAAGCAGGAGGCCTGGTGCCTTAAGAAGCATAAGAAGAAAGGGACTAAAGAAAAGGAAGGACAGACCTTCTGGGCTAGCAAGACAGGAGGAAACATCAGCTGACAGATTAAGCCAATCAACGGATCAGGTCTAGGAAAATGATGACTCTGCGTCCTCAACCTGTGAGCAAATTTTTCATGCTAATTCTCTGGGGCCGGCTATGATGAAATCTGAAGCGGAAAGAGATCTGAGTTTCCTCTCATTTCTGCTTCATGAGCCTTAAGTCAGAAAACAGACCTGGAAGAAAGCTTTCATTCTCCAAGTTCTAATGGCCCTTCCCCAGTAATCATCATGTTCTCAATGCTTCCTAAACTGAGTCCAGGACTTCAGGGAAGGTAATCTGATGTTAAAGGGGTAACTAGCTGTCAGATAAAGTCACTGCCCCAAGATAAAAACACCCCTTTTGCCTCTGTGCTGTCCCGTCCGTGGGCAGGCTGGGCTGGGTGGGTGTGAGTCAAGGACCACTGCACTGCCAGCACTAGAGACTGAACACGACTGCAGACATTTTCTGGGAGCAAAGTCTAAGCAGTCTAAGGAAACTGGTGTGCTTCTGAAACTGCCTCTTCTGACAGGTGTAGATGCCTCAAGGCCCTTTCTTAAACTGGCATATGGACATGGAGGGGTGGGGGTGGCTGGCAGTGCCATGCTCTCAGGGCACCCTCCTCACAAGGCTCATGCATGCACAGGTTGGGGGCCTCCAAGTTCTGCAGCCAGGCTCTGGGAGCAAAGAGTCACGGGACAACACAGAAGAAGTAACTTCAAGTCTTTCCTGCCTCGTTTGGGAAAGATTTTGATGATAAAAGTAATGAGCAAATTAATCCTCACATTAGAATTCTCCAGGCCAGAATACTGGAGTGGGTAGCCTTTCCCTTCTCTGGGGATCTTCCCAACCCAGGGATCGAACCCAGGTCTCCGCGGATTCTTTACCAGCTGAGCCACAAAGGAAGCCCAAGAATACTGGAGTGGGTAGCCTGTTCCCTTCTCCAGGGAAACTTCCTGATTCAGGAATCGAACCCAGGTCTCCTGCATTGCAGGTGGATTCTTTACCACCTGAGCTATCAGGGAAGCCCACCATGTCAGTGAGCAAATGCAAAAATAAGTGGATGGTGTGCACTCCCACCCCCTAGCCCTACACACTGTCTGTGGGGAAGGGTGAGCATGCAGGGGGCAGCCCCCTGCCGCAGGAAGCAGGCAGGCAGCAGACAGACCCTGCAGCCTCAGCAATCCCCCCTCAATCTCTGCCGACTGGGCCAGTGGACTCAGTGCCACCACCCAGGAGGTCACAAGAACGTTAGTTCCACTCTGGAAATGCCAAGTAACCCAAGACCTAGGCTTGTCCCCATCAGTCCTTTACCCGCTGGCCCCCCAACAGCAGCCAGGCTGGAGGTGTGGCCGCAGAGACGCACCAGGAGCCTGCAGACACCCCTGTAAGCTCACACACCTCACAGGGAACGACTCACAGCTCACATGACTGAACTCTCCCGATCCCCAAGGCACTTCTAACTTACCGTTTCAGGGCCAAGTGGTTACTGTATTTAAGGAAATACTGGTAATGTGAAATATTCTGTGGCTAGAGAAAGTAGGGTGGACTTAAGAATTTGTCCAGGAATTCAAATGTGAATACGTACACAGTGACCAAGAAGTGACTAGTCAACATATATTACAGCATTTACGGGTAAGAGTCATTACTGACACAGCTGAAGCCTAAATCTATTTCTACAGCTGGAAAAGGTCATCAGTGAAGAAAGCAACTGGAAGTCGAGCATGAATCCCGCAGAGACCAGCTGCTTCAGACTCACCTCGTCGTCCTCCTCAGGCATCTTGATGGAGCTATCTGGGGACTTGACAGGTTTCTGGTTGCTGGGACCATTCTCTTCTTTCCCGTGCTCTGCCTCCCATTCTTGTAAAACTTCATCTATGTTGAAGCGGCGTCGATAATTTACAAAAAAGTTTTTCACTTGCACCACTGATTTGTTCCCAATCACATCTGAGATGGCCTGGAAATCTCGGCCGTATTTCCTGATGGCTAAGGATGGAAAAAAGCGTCTTTTTCAATACAAGAGAAAAATAATAAGACACACACTCACACACACACTTGAGACTCACCCCTTATCCAGATAAGGTAGCACGGGGGCTCCTAACAGCAGACACTATCTTAGTGTAGAAACCAACAGGAAGAGCAGCACGGCAGTCTGCATGAGAGCCCGGTCACAGTCTGCGTTACCTGTCATGTACAGTCTGCACCTTCTCACCACACACCACATGGTATAACTGAGGTCACCCAGCAGCTATCCTGTGCTGTGGACATTCCACACAGGCCTTTCCAGGGTCCCAGGACTAGAACACCTCCAACCTTACAGCCCTAACCCTCACTCTGTCCTTTCTGACTATTCAGAACCCAACAAGCAGCTGCTAAAATGAAATATGCCTTGAGACACTGAGACTTCTAGATTAATTTTTACATCTTGTGAGACATGGGAAAGGAAAAAAGCAAAGCCCAAAGGGAATGCAGAAATTCAGCTAATATGATGCCCACTAGAAGGATGTCAGCTCACAGGAGTCTGTTAAAGGTGAGCAACATGTTGAGAGCAGGCTGGGGTACAACTGCCTCCGGAGGCGACTGCTCTGCCTAAGCTCTCTGTTTATAAGCAGAGCTTCTAAGTTTATAAGTACAAGCTTCCTACCTTGTACGGCGAGCAGCTGCTCTTCCGTGGTCCAGCGGGCGTTGCATTTCTGAATGACCTGGACATCCAAATGAGTCCTGTTAGCACACTACATTTAGGCACGGGTGTGTCCTTATGAGGATTAATCAATCTTATATCAGAATGTTAACATCAACTAGGGTTATAATAAATGATGTCTATACCTTTCCTTCTAGAAGATGTGTACTGGAGACACAGATAGTGAATTCTTAAACACATAAACTTGGGTGTGACTTCAAAGATGATATTTACATAATCTTACCTCTGGAAGTCGGTATGGCTCTATTCCACCATCAAGTTTTTCTTTTAGAGCACTGTTCGTCTGTTTAATATTCTGAATCTAAGAGAAACAAGATTCTCATTTTAAAAATGAAAGACTTTTATAAAGGTATGAAAAGAAAACAAAACTATGAAAGTTAAAAGAAACAAAAAGCCAAGAGGCCAAGAGGAAAGCAGTTTCTGGTCTATATGACAGCCCCAAATACAAGGCCCCTATCGCATCCTTTGAGAGCAGCTAACTATTAATAGATGTTTTAATTAACTTGCTGAGGGCAACAAACAAGGAACAAACAAGGAAGGGATGGTGGTAAGAAGGTTCCTGCACACACAATCCTGATCCAATAGCTCGTTAACAGGTGCCCATCTGGACAACAGAAGGCACAATCTGAGTCTGACACCGACCCAGCGCCTGTGCCCCCACCACAGAGTGGAGCTGGGGGAGCAGAGCAGGCAGAGTGAAGGCAGAAGCCTGCCCTTCAGACTTCTTGAACGGGGAGACGAAAAAAGCTATTTTTCCATGAGCCTAATTTTGAGCAACTGTAACTTCTTAATTTTCTCACAAATTATCTTTTCTACATTCTTGCTTTGATTCGGTGGACCTAATCTTTCACTGAGCTTGCCTAATCAAAAGAAAGACACAACAGGACAAACCATTCCATCAATTCAGGCCTGCTCCTTAATTCTGCTTGGACTCCTGAGCAAGCTGGGTCACAGATGGGGCCCTTTTCACTCCACTCTAGGTAGAGGGGAATTTCTGTGCCAGGCACCAGGGGAACTCTGGCCCCAGCACTTTCATTCTTGAGTATCACTTGAGCAAATAAGAAAGCAAGCAGAGGAACAGGTTCATTTTTCCATGGGAAACACCAAAAACATTTTGTGAGCAGAAAGTGCCCTAGGCAAATGAAGAAAAGCAGCACTCTCAGAGCCAGGGAAGAGGGGGGAGATGAGTAGAGATACTGTCATATGGGCACTTCTAATACTTGTCTCTCTAAACCTTTTCATACTTATACAATTTTCAAAAATCCCACTTTCAACTACTTACATTTCATTGATTTCCAGTTTCACAGATCCTTTCCTCCTGTGTTTTACTTCTCAAAGGTTTAAAGGCATCGGGCAGGTGGGGGAGGAAAACAGGAAAGACTTTTCGATGCTATGGGACCAGCAGGCAAGTAAATAAGACCAGCACTCCTAAGGACCAGAACCGACCCTGTCTGCCTTTAGTAAGGGCCTCACAGTCTACCCATCATGCAGCCCACTCCAAATCTTTCGATAACAATGCCACATCAGAACACAAAAACAACTGAAAAGAAAAATACTGGAAACACGCACAGAACTCATCCTACAGTAAAAACCATAAACTAGCACCATGCTTTACTGAAATTTGCTTTAGTTTATTTTGAAAAGGTATATAAATCAGAAGAAAATACCCCAAACTTACTCAGAGTAAGTAATTCCAAGCTCTCAGACCAGCATTAGTTAATAGAACACTCTCTGATAATAAGGAGGAAAATCTTAGATTCTTCTCAGACTTTGCAGTTACCAACAAACCACAAAATACTGCAAGGCACTCAGATTATGTTCCCTGAATTCTGAAAATGAAACCCAGAAACTTCCAACATGCAATGAGCAAATTCTCAAGTCAGGGGTCTAAAATACCCCGTTTCCCCCTCTCCTCAGGCACTCCAGTTACTCTATTCGTTCTAGCTATATGTTTATAATATATGATACAAAGCTGAGAGAGTACGTGAGATCTATTTATCTATCTATATTGCACTGGGATTAAGTGATATGTATCTTCCAAGGAGACCAATCTGTTTAGGAATCACATGCATCTTCTAAAATCAGTGGATAAAAGAGCATAGACATTAAATGAGTGGCTACAAGGTAAAATATCCACAAGCTCTGAACTAAAAGTTAGCTCAATATTCTCATTTACCTACAGGCCTTCTTCTAATCATTTGTGTTTACTAATAAGTGTAAGAATAGGGGTTGGTTGACAGAATTATGCCAACTGGAAAGGAAGCCAGAGTGGCAACCAGCTAGATGAGACAGAGGATAAGAAAGTAACCAGCATGAAAAAAAGAACCAAACAAAGCAGTCCACTTGGCTTGGGGTCTTACCGAGGGCTCCTGGCTGAACACAACTTTCTTTTTCCTGCTTTACTGCGTATTTAGAGATTCTTTTCTAACGTCAGACCTTTTCATTCCCTCCACCCAGCAAGTCCTGATGCAACAGGAAGTTGTCTGTTGGCTAACCTGTCCCCAGTCCCCATCTCACTGTATCTTTGACAGCAACTGAGGATCTCCTTGGAGCTAGGAGGGGCTGGGCTGCAAAGCCCTGGTGCATAGAACATCTGGGAGGTTCTGAGGAGGCAAGAGCTTTTCCTGCTGAAAGGGACAGAAGGATCAGCTCCGCTCCCCCTCCCTCTTCTTACTGCCCTGAACAAGGCACAAAGGTGATGAAATGGCTTCTGCAGTGTCCAGCGTGAGGCCACAAGCAAGATGAAAACCCTAGAAGCTAAGGATGCAGGAAATTCTGAAAGAATCTGGGGACTCTGAGAGCAGCACTGAGCAGAGGAACTAACCAGCAACCACTGATGTTGGAATTTCTTGCTATTTTATAAGAATAAAAAAGAAACAAACAGCTCACTCTTTGAGACATTGTTAGTCACGTCTTCGGTTACCATTAGATGAATGTGTCCCAGACAGAGGACCAGATGTGGGGGTGCCCAGAACACAAGGCCTACCACGTGACTGACCACCATGGAAGTCTGGGAGCGCAGCTGGCAGCAAAGCTAAAGGCTGCAGAAAGCAAACAACTGGCCTCATCTCCCAGTAACTGAAGACTCTGAGAATTCACTCTTTAGTAATGTCAACTCTGGGCAGCTACTTTCAAATAAAACATTCTTGCTCTTGATCCTGGCTCTGAAAACTGAAGACTCTCTATCTACCAGTAACAGCTCTGTGGGAAAGGGTCTCATCCCCTTTCCATGTTGCTACTGCACAGCACACATCAGAAACTCACCTGGCCGTGGGACTGAAGCCCCGGGAGAGGGAGAGGAAATGCAGAGGGGAGCCCGGCCCTAACCAGACAGCCTGCGCCCCCGCCACACAGCGTACAAGTCCTCATGCATCCTGTACCATCAGGCAGACAAGGATGAATTTCCTTGTTTGACAAGAGGCCCAGAAAGATTAACTGATTCTCCTCAGATTAGAATACAGCTCTGCCAGTGGCTGGGACAGCCAGCCAAGCCCATGAGTCCGTGGGGCTGGCTCGGCCCGGGGTTGTGCACCTCATGCACCAGAGGACAGACAGGCCACAGAGCAGGCCGCCCTGCTCTTCTCGTCTCGTCCAAGCGGCGAGAACTGCCAGTCCCTAGTTCACCTTGAAGTCAGGGTGGGGGTCGGGGGAGATGACTAAGGCAAGGACAACACTGGGCCACTCGGCTGATTTCTCAGTTTGACTTCTATGCAAAATCAGACCAAAAGGATGAGTCATTTCCCACACGAGGCACAAATAATCAGGAAAGGATTCATTTTAGAAGCACTATTCTTTACAAGAGCACCAAAAAAGTATCAAACATGTAGGAGTAACTCCAATAAAAGAAACAGAAGACTTGTTCCCATCAAGAACTACAAAATTTTGGAAGAAACAAGATCACAGAAGTGCGGGGACAAATCATGTTCATGGGTGAGAAGATGTTAACTCTCCATCTTGATCTATAGATTCAACAGCATCCCCTCTAGGAAAATTACTTTTCTGGAAATTGAGAAGGTGATTCTAAGTTTTACATGGAAACACAAGGGCAGGGATCCATGACACGTTGGAAGACTCCCCTACCACGAAGCGCCATTTATAATCTGTGTATCATCAGGACCATGCGATGCTGGTGAAGAAAGGAGAAACCCAACTCCAGACCCGACCCATACACACGATGGACACTAGATTTAAAACAAAGGTCCCATGGCCTTCTAACAGGAAGAGGGCAGTCTTTAATGAATAGTGCTTGGTAAACTAGATATTCATGTGGAAAAAAAAAACAAACAACCCCACACATAACAACAAAGAAAAACATTCCAGGTAAACTGAAGATCAAAACGCAAAACAAAGCTTTTAACACAGTGCCTCATGACCTCAGGAAGGGTTCCTAACAGAACTTGAGAGTACCCACCACACAAGACAAGAACAAGAAACTGGACCACCTCAAAACTAAGAGCATCAGTTCATCAAAGATACCACTAGGAGGGGCTGGGGGCAATTCAGTGGCTAAGACTCCATACTCCCAATGCAGGGGGTACAGGTTCGACCCCTGGTCAGGGAACTAGATCCCACAGCCGCACCTAAGAATTTGCATGCCACAACCAAGACCTGGTACAGCCAAATAAACAAATACTATGGGAAAAAAAAGGTGCCACTGAGTGCGTAAAAAGGCAGGCCTCCAAATGGGAACGTGAGACAACCCCCTGCCAGCCCCATAATTCCACAACGTGGGCACAACAGAGTGGTGGAGGGAGGCGCTGCTGGTGTCCAGTGGGTGGAAGCCAAAGCTCTTACAAGACACACAACAACTCCCCACAAAAAGAGTTATCTGGCCCAAAAAGTCAGCTGTGCTACGATTAGGAAATCCTGCCAGGGTGCAACCAACACTCACACAAAGTGACACAAGCAGCCTGGGAGGCAGTTCTCTAGCGCTGGATGTGTGCAGGCTCAACAACCTGGCAGCTGTACTCTGAGGGGTGTCTCCAATAAGCACACACACACAACGCACCACGAGGCACATAAACCACGTTCCTATCAATACCCGGTGACAGGCAACAAGGGGAGACAGCCCAAACTCAAAGTAAAATAGGAGCAGGGACAAAGGGGAGATGAACAGGGTGCCCGAGACCATGTTCCAGGTCTTGACCAGAAAGAGGCTATGTGGGTGTGTTCATGTAATGAACATCACTGAGATCTGTATCTAGATCGATACGGATATGTAAAATTTCAATTTCATGATTAAGTTAGGAGAAAAAACAATCAACAGGCCTAAGATCCTCTGTCCAATTCCTTAGAAACAGAACATTCCTCTGAGATTTGTGAAGCAAGTGGGCTGTGAGAGCACAGCTGCAGTGCAGGGCACTCTTCGCCAGGATGGGGCCCACGGCACCTGTCGTTTGATCGACACCAGCTCCAGGTCCAGTTGTCTCAGCACCGTGGTAGCAGCAGTGGCATTGGCAGAAACAGCCTCCACGTCTTCTTGAGAAAGAAACATTCCTTTTGGAGGTTTCCTTTTTGCTCTATTTTTAGCTTGAGTACTATGTTTTTCCTTTTTGATCTGAGGAATCGTCTCAGTAGGGGGCACCTGCATGGTACACATATTTGATAAATGAGAAAGTGAAAAAATTAAAATGTCAAATGAACAGCAATAAGCATATTTTAACATGGCTCCAAACAATCTAAGACAAATACCATGCCATATCAAAATAAGCATCCACAAATTCTAAAACACAGTTAACAGACAAAGAACACTCGCTAAATAAACAACTCAAAGTGGACTCTACTTCCTTCCTTTATTCTATAAACCTCTGACAAGAAGCATTCCCAGCTTCTGGGAGAATACAGGGAAGAAAAATTATCCGTGCTCCCTCCTGGTGAGCTGTGTATATACCAATAGGGAATGATTTCATCCTAACAGTCCCCAGCAATGTAGACAGACATATGGCCACAGAAAGAAAAAAAAAATGGTTCAGCACATGTATAAGGATCCATTTAGATTCCTTAAATCTTGATAGAAGGTTATAAAAATTAACACTTCAATATGAAACTTGTTTATATACCCCTTTTTGAGATGACACACTTTCCATGGCATGTAACCTGCTTCAAAAACTATAAGCTGTCATTCAGAAATGTGTGACTGCTGCTTATTTTTTAAAATGCTCTTTCTAAAACCAAAACCTTTGGAAATGAAATGTACTCACATGTTGGCAAGGAAAGGATAACATCCTATTGGTAACCATTTTAATAAGAAGTTTAGGTTAACTGATTATAATACCTTGTTAGTCTATTAACACTGGCTGGTACAGCTGAAAATACATTCAAGCTTGTTGCTTCACATTTTAAGACAGATATAAAGACCATGCAGACTATGATGGTAGCAATAAGCTCTCAAACAAGTGGTAATAAACAACACATAAAAATCTGAGTCAGCAATAACCTGTGTTCTATAATAGCACGGTGCCGGTCACCTACTAACCAAGTCTGTTTTCATACATTTTAGCACGTTAAGAAGCTAAGAAACTAAATAAGAAACTAACCATTTTTCTTTTCAAATCAGAAATTTTGCTATGTAAGTAAGAATTATAGAAATTAATATAAAACCAAGCCTCTTCTCTTTCATTTAAAATGTTCCACTGAAGAACCTAATAAATAACAATGCATCAAAAACAAAGCTTACTAAAAACTGCAAATTCAATCTGATTTCACAAACAATGTAATTTAATCCTTAAAATGATCTGGGCACTCATAGATCACTGGTGAGAGTGCCATCCAGAAAGTATGACCAGTTTCCTATTTGATAATAATATACTATGCCAAAAGAAGTCTTAAGATCTAGAATATTTTGACTCAATAATTCTACTTCCAGAAATTAATTCTAATGGAAAAAATTAAGTGCACAAATATGTAGTTATGTACCAGATTTCAGCATTAATTATAGGGAAAAAGACTGTTAAAAATTTGTATAAATCAACTCAATTATAAAAGATTTGTATGACAGAATAACAAACATACTGCTATGCATAGAAATACATTTGACATAAAAATACATCCAGGATTAGTAGTAGCATTCCTCAAGAAACTGGAAACAGTGTTGCCATGTGGTTCAGTGACCCCTGGACCCCTGGCAGGCTACAGTCCGCTCCTGGGCATATATAAGGACAAATCTGTAATCCGAAAAATACATGAAGCCCTCTCTTCACAGCAGCACTGTTCACAACAGACAAGACATGGAGACAACCCAAGTGTCCACTGACAAGACGAAGGGATAAAAAAAGATGTGGTACGCATGTGCTGGAATCACTGCCTTGTCACAGTGAAGGGCTTGTCTAACTCAGTGAAGCTACCAGCCAGGCTGTGCAGGGCCACCCAAGACAGACGGGTCACAGCAGAGTTCTGACAAAATGTGGAAGAGGGAACGGCAAACCACCACCACCCCAGTATACTAGCCACGAGAACCTCACAAACTGTATAAAAAGGCAAACAGACTCGACACCGAAAGATAAGCCCCCAGGTCGGAAGGTGTCCAATGTGCTACTGGGGAAGAGCGGAAGACAACTCCTCAGCCATAAGAAGGAAACAATGCTATCTGCCACAACGTGAATGCAACGAGAGAGTATCATATTAAGTGAAGCAATACAGAGAAGGACAAGTATCACATGATTTCACTTATATGTGAAATCTAAAACAGAACACAAACAACCTTATCTATGAAACAAACAGAATCACATACAGAACAGACTTGTGGTTGCTGGAGGGAGAGGGGGTTGGATTGGGAGTTAGGGACTAGCAGAGACAAGCTATTATATATTTAATGCAAAAACATGGTCCTATTATATATATAGCTCAGGGAACTATATAATATGGCAACCTACTTCAGTATTCTTGCTTGGAGAATCCATGGACAGAGAAGCCTGGCGGGCTACAGTCCATGGGGTTGCAAAGAGTCAGATGTGACTGAAATGACTGAGCATGCACACATGCACGTTTTACACAGAAGGTCCTCTGGGAAGAGTCACCAAAATGTTAACAGTGATGGCGGGTGCGTGCTCAGTCACTTCAGTCGTGGCTGACTCTGCATCCCTGGACTCTTCGCATCCCCATGGGCTGTAGCCCACCAGGCTCCTGTGTCCATGGGATTCTCTATGAAAGAATACTGGAATGGGTTGCCATTTTCCCCTCCAGGGAATCTCCCTGACCCAGGGATTAACCCCATGCCTCTGGCACTGGTAGGTCTCCCTGGTGACTCAGCTGGTAAAGATCTGCCTGCGGTGTAGGAGACCCTGGGTCAGATTCCTGGGTCGGAAAGATCTGCTGGAGAAGGGACAGGCTACGCACTCCAGTATTCTTGGGCGTCCCTTGTGGCTCAGCTGGTAAAGAATCCGCCTGCAATGCTAGAGACCTGGGTTTGATCCCTGGGTTGGGAAGATCCCCCGGAGAAGGGAAAGGCTACCCACTCCAGTAATCTGGCCTGGAGAATTCTGTGGACTGTATAGTCCATGGGGTCACCTGAGCAACTTTCACTTTCACTCCTGCATTGGCAGGCGGCTTCTTTACCCAAGACTTGATAAAGGTTGATGATATTATAAGCCATTTTCATTTTTCCCCTTTTGTTTAGCTGTATTTCCTACATATCTATAAAAAAGCATTTATTACTGGTATATTTTTAGTTTAGGTATGTCTAGACTCTTTTGTTTTTTTCATACTTCGGTACCTTCTGAGACAGAGAAACTTTTAGATTTTAATGAAACAACAGACACTTATTTGAATACATGTACAAGTAATACCAACGCTGGGATTCCACACTCCAGCCTGAATGGGACTCCAGGGGACGGACACCAGGGGGCTTGGGACCTCTGCCCAGGTGGTGGGGGCCGCATTAGGGACTGCCTGCAGGCACGTATGTATTGTGGGGGTTTCCACTGGGCCACAGTGACAAGGCCTGATGTCCTCAGAGGGTCCTCACGGATCCTACATGTGCTTTATTCAGTTATGAATCAGCGAAAGAATCCAAGTTTATCACCCTCATTTCAAAGGCTAAGATCACCCAGACACCCCATTATTCTCAGTGAACAGTTTATAATAAATAAATGCTATAAATATACCCCCCAAAGTCATATATAATTGCGGGGGTTTGTGGGCCTCTTGAATCCACAGACTAAAAACCTCTGGCATCATGGTTTTTAAAACGTGAGAGATTAAAGCTTCTCCATGACCCAGAGGTCATAGGCCCCAGGCGCCCACAGGAGGAAGGAGCCCCAAGGCCGAAAGGAGGGCAAGAGGCCCCTTTCTAACCTTCTGAGTGAGTGCCCAGCAAAGAGGACAGTGAGGACTGCTACCCTACAGAAAACCTCTCATTAATGCCATCTTCCCCTTTAAGGCTTCCTTTCTTATATTTCTTGGCAAACAAAACTCTTAAGTTCTATAAAGCAAGGTTCAGTTCAGTTTAGTTCAGTCACTCAGTCATGTCTGACTCTTTGCGACCCCATGAATTGCAGCCTGCCAGGCCTCCCTGTCCATCACCAACTCCCGGAGTTCACCCATACTCATGTCCATTGAGTCAGTGATGCCATCCAGCCATCTCATCCTCTGTCGTCCCCTTCTCCTCCTGTCCCCAATCCCTCCCAGCATCAGTCTTTTCCAATGAGTCAACTCTTCACATGAGGTGACCACAGTATTAGAGTTTCAGCTTTAGCATCAGTCCTTCCAAAGAACACCCAGGACTGATCTTCTTTAGAATGGACTGGTTGGATCTCCTTGCAGTCCAAGGGACTCTCAAGAGTCTTCTCCAACACCACAGTTCAAAAGCATCAATTCTTTGGAGCTCAGCTTTCTTCACAGTCCAACTCTCACATCCATACATGACCACTGGAAAAACCATAGCCTTGACTAGACGGACTTTTGTTGGAAAAGTAATGGCTCTGCTTTTGAATATGCTGTCTAGGCTGGTCATAACTTTCCTTCCAAGGAGTAAGTATCTTTTAATTTCATGGCTGTAGTCACCATCTGCAGTGATTTGGGAGCCCCCAAAATAAAGTCTGACACTTTCCACTGTTTCCCAATCTATTTCCCATGAAGTGATGGGACCAGATGCCATGATCTTAGTTTTCTGAATGTTGAGCTTTAAGCCAACTTTTTCACTCTCCTCTTTCACTTTCATTAAAAGGCTTTTTAGTTCCTCTTCACTTTCTGCCATAAGGGTGGTGTCATCTGCATATCTGAGGTTATTGATAATATTGTTTAAAAACTCATACATACCATGATATCTCTTGAAAGTGAAAGTGAAGTCACTCAGTCATGTCCAACTCTTTGCGACCCCATGGACTATAGCCTGCCAGGCTCCTCTGTCCATGGGATTTTCCAGGCAAGAATACTGGAGTGGGCTGCCATTTCCTTCTCCATGGCATCTTCCCAACCCAGGGATCGAACCTGGGTCTCCCGCATTGTAGGCAGACGCTTTTACCGTCTGAGCCATCAGGGAAGTCTCCTATATGGCACTTAATATATTAAGTAGACTAAGGAAAAAGAATGCTTTACTTTGAAACTAGTAAATGAAATTTATTTGCCTTAATAATACTAGGGGAAAAAATACCTCCTTTTTGCTTTCCTTGTTTTGATCAATCTCCATGTCAATGGGGTTATTTCCATTTGTTTCTTCCAGTTCATCCTCACTGGAAGACAAAAACAAGTTACTGAAAGATTATTTTGTGCTAATTCTATTTAATATACAAATATAAGCAAGAAATTGATTTAATATAAAATCAGTATATGTTTTCAGAATGTTGAGAAAAATGTTTTTAAAATTCAAATAAAATATCAACTCCATAGTTCTTTTAGTCTAAATGATTAAAAAAGCTATTGAAATAGGTTTCTATCTCCCAAACCAAGCCTAGAACACTGTCACTTTATATTTGTAAAGTGTTTTCTCTCAACTGAAAATATCAAATTTAAGACTTTAATTCTCCTTAATTATCTAGTAGAGGACCAGGACATGATCATTAGATATAACTGAGAAATTATTCAAGAACACAGGCTCATGATATTGGGAATAAATTCACCCACAAGTAAAATCTCATTTTCATGTCCCATCTGTGTTCCCACAGCTACACAATTCTGAGAACTGGAGGTTTCTGGTGGCCTGAAAAACTCAAAGTGAACTTCAAAAAGAATGCTCACACCGATACGGTGCCTCAAATGCTTTTGTTTATATTCTTCCATGAGGTATTAGCAAAAAAAAAAAAAAAGCTCTGTCGGGGGTAGGAGCTTTACAAAAATTGAGCATGACAGCCCCCAGAGGCCAGACACCTGCCTTGTCTGCCCGCAGCTAAAGCCAGCTGAGTAGGGCTGGTGGCACCGCACTCAGGGCTTTGAGTGCCAACACCCCTTGTCTCAGGGGCCCACCCCGGTGGGACGCCCACCAGCACCCCGTCCTCTTCTCTCTCGCCCAGGCCCGCACTATAAGCAGTTCTGGCTGAGGAAGGCGCTGAGAGGAGAAAGGGCTGGGGGCGGAGGGGATTCTCCCCGGCCCTGCCATTCCCTTCACAGGCAGGTCCCGCCAGAAAGTCAGCCGTCTCCTGGGGTCTTCCGGGGCCTGTGTTCCTCCTCTGTCTGCTTCCTGATGGTGGTGCAGGCGCACAGGGCAGACGGGAGCAGCCTTAGGCGGACAGAAAGTGAGAACCTGGGCATGTTCGCCAAACCGTTATGGTTCCACCCTCAAGGATGACAAACCCCAATCTTTCTTTTTTAGATTTAATTCTGATTTCAACTTAGCAAACTGCACCTGTTTGTAGTAATAGATTTATTTCACAAATGGTGAATTAAACCTAAGGTATAATAAAAACAAAAAATGTTAATCAAAAGTTGCTAACACTAAAAACAAATTCAATAGTTTGCTGCTTTTCTTTGGTTACAGAGAGTACTGATCCATAAATAGACCCACTGGTTACACGTGATACAGACCAAAAAATATGCAGACTGTCAAGGTCAACAATTTCACAGAATCTTACAGCTGGAAAGAGCTCTGCAGATGTTCGTCACATTGCTCTCATTTTATACTTGTGCCCAGACCTTAGAATTCTCCAGAAGTGACACCCGATTATCAGCTTGTCCCCACACGCCATTCCTTTCATTTGAAATCATAGAACACTCTCCTGAGACAGGGCCATGAAGGCCACAGAGTTTATTTTATTGCTTCATTTTATTTTTGCATTGTCAATTTATAAAAGTAATATATTATAGAAAACATAATTTTTAAAAGCCACCTATATTCCTAGTAACACAAAACTCATTCTGTGTCTTGCCTTCAGACCTGAGGAGACAGAGGCCTGGGAATGAGTGCATGGACCCCACCAGTAGGCCTCTTACTAAGACCAGAACCCACTTCCGTGGGCGAGCACAGGCTGCCTCCACACCTCTGCTGTACAAAAGGCTGAGGGCATGGTGTCTCAGGTGTGTCCTGCACACTGAGCTGTCCTTAAGACTAAGCTCCTTATAAAGAAGTCATAAAAGGATCCCCTACCAGCGCTCTCACTCACATACACAGAACAGATGGTCGATAAAGGGAGGAAGGAAATCTAAACTGCAGATTTTTAACAAATCAGACATAAAAACATGTCAGCTGAATCCTGCAGAAGTACATGAGTGAATTTCAACCCCGGAAGTAAGAGATTCCTTTTTGCTAAAGGAGACACCCCTAAGGGGAAGAGAGGAATGTGTGGGGAAGTTCACTCACTGTGACTGCAGAATGCTGAGGAAAGATGCCTTCAGAACGTAACACCCTGAACGCAGCTCATCTGTGTAAATTTTGGGTCCACTCTGAAGGCCCTGGGGAAACTGGTCCCTCTCCCTTTCCTCTGTGTGTCCACCTGCTCCTAGAGACGCCAGGGCCGTCAGAGCTCCCCGGACGGCTGGGATACCACCCGTGCCTACTGACCTCTCCTCCCGCTCACGCTTCTGTCTCCGAGCATGGCGGTCCATCACGCTGGTTTTAGTCCTCGTCTTCTTCCAGGAGTAGTAGAACTTTACCAGACTTGCTATAGATTTATCAGGAAGCTGGACAGAAGAGATGAGCTGGTTCAGGTTTAATCTTTAAAGATCAAATGTGTGTACATATATTTCATAAGGATCACGCTCACATATTCAGAAATGTCATAAGTCACAGTCATTTTTCTCTGAATTCATAGAAGAACCCTCATCAATACAGTTTCAAATGACTGAAGTTTTGACTCCAAGTGAAACTTGGCCCATGAAAGACTGCAGAGTCAGTTTAAGGTGAATCAGGGTTTTCAGACTGCTGAAGCTTCTAACATAATTTCTAGGTTGTTTTTGTGACCGTCAATTAGTGTTCATGGTAGGAGTCCACCAAATACCATTCTAAAATGTGAGAGATCAGCAGAACTCCTCAGGGAAACAGTGCCTCCAATGCCACGCCTCACCCACTCACCATCAGAGACCCTTTCTCTCAAGACAGAGAGAACTCTAGGCAGTCCTGACCCAAGAGCTGGGCTGGGGGGCTATCAAGCAGGGAGGTGCAGGGAAATGTTGCCCACCCAACAGCTCCCACTGCACCAAACACAGGACCTTTCACACTGGAGGAGGGCAGCCCTACTGGGGCACTGGAGGGGGACAGGGGGCTGGCGCGCACACACAGTGGTCTCACCTACTCACCATTTGTTGGATTCTATGAAAAGTTTTCCCGTGAAAACTAAAGGCTTGCTCAAACAAGACTTTATCTTCCACAGTCCACTCATCTGGGAAGGGGGTAAAGTTGGGCAAATCAGCCAATGATTTTTCAATATTATGCTTATGCCAAAAGAGCATCCCAAGAGCCTAGAAAAATAGTATCAGTGAAATTTTTAGACCAACAATGTGACTAAAACATCGTGGAAATGAGGCTGGCAAAGGGGAGCACATTGTACACCTTGACAAACACACATGGGAACTCACAGACAATGCCGCTGCGTGCCCCTCTGTGCACTAACTCGTTTATCTCAGGCCCTACAAGGTAAGTCCCCCTCTCCTCATGACTCAAACTGGAATACAGGGGCCTGTGAAACCCAGTCTGATGGTCACAGTGGACAATGGCAAAAGCAGTGGGCTCTGGAATCTGCTCTTATAAAAGGGTCACACTCTAGTGCCAGTGGACATGAAAAGAGGAAGTGACTCAAAGAGCACGCCACTGTTTTTCTTTGGCCAAAAAGTTCAAATATAAGAGTTTTGTTTTTCAGCTCAGAAAGGAGAAAAAATACAAATGAGTAAGGAACAAAGTAGAAACAAGAGAATTCAGGAATACTCTTCTAAGAAAACTCCCCGTAATTCTACTTTAAAGTGGAAATAATCATACTTTGGGAGACCAAAATCCTTACAAATTTCATACAAGTGCACTTAGCAGTCACCCAATAATAGTTACACTTTCTAAACAAAATGAAAAATTAATAATTTCTAAGCAGCTTTGTGAGGTTCAAGAGCAGGTTTTGGAGAAAGAGACATACATTTCTTGCTTCAAAAGATTCTGTAACTCCCTTCTTGTAACTGGCTTCCCTAACAGTTCTACCAGGTAAAATAACCAAAATTGAGGCCATGGCAAAAAGAAAGGGTCCACGTCTATGTAACCAAAATTAGTGGTATCCTTGGGCATTAGGGTAAATGAAAAAAAATTATTTACAGGCTGTAAAATCTATATCAATACAAAGGAAAGTATTAATCTAACAAGGTGATAATCTGAAATAACTGTTACTAAAAATAAGGCTGAATAAGATATCACGCTTCTGGAGAAAAATTAATCTTGTGGATTTCTCATTAATTGGCTCCAAACAATTCTTAACACCTGAGTAAAATTTTACAACCTGAAAAATGATTCAAAACAATCAAAACAGGTCTGAGTAGATTTGAGTGTGACAACATGCGTCAGGAAACCACAAGAACAAGAAACAAACCATACATTTCAGTAAGAAAGCACTGTGCCCAAGTACCCACTGAGAGCCACTGCTGACCTGGGCAGCGAGGACCGGCAGAGCCCACAGACGCCCCTCCAGACCAAGGGTCTCTACTGCTTGTCTCAGGCAGTAACAAGTGGATCAGAGCCCCTGTAGCACTGCCAGTAACCACCAGGCATGGCAATGAGGAAACCACGCTGCCTAACACACAGAGCACGAGACACCTGACAGGTGAGCTATAAAACCCATTTTAAACAACAACAAAATCCCACCGTTACCTGCTCCATGTTGTACCCATGCTTCTCTTTGGCAATGGCGATGTATTCATCCACTGAAAAACAAGACAGGAGGCCGTGAACAAGAGCAGGCGGGCACGGTCTATGGGCACCAGAACTGGTACTAACTACATGCTTCAGGCTCCCACGCGTGAGGATGAAGACGAAGGCAAGACCGGAGTGAAGCAGAGCTACACAGTGTCACCTCGTTACGGATCTTACACGCACAGTCTCACAGAGAAGTGGCGGAACGAATAAATACAGCACTTATTTCTGGATGCTGAGGTTATGATACAGGTTTTCCCTTTTTTTAAAACAAGGTTCTACTTAAATTTTCTTTTCTTTTTTTTTACTTAAGTTTTCTGTGATAAGCAAACATTACTTTGGCACTTGAAAACGTAATTATTTATAAATAAAAAGAAATATGAAACGGGGGTTTATTCTCAGATGCAAGAGCAAGCAACCTACTTTCATGATAAAGAAAATCTCGGCAATAAACCACATGAACAGCACCGAGTACTTGCTCTCCAAGTCTGGCACAAGGTGGCGAGCGCCAGCGCGCACTCACGAAAGGAGCTCGAGGAGACTGCCGGGCTCACGCTCCCTCAGCTGCCACCCCAAGGAGGGCCCACATCCTCGCTATACCTCCCAGGCTTTCTCCCGGAACAGGAAGAGACCACTAACCAACAGCACCTCCTTATGCTCCTGTGTGACTCTCCTTACCAACTACAAAAGCAAGACAAACTCAGAAAGGAAAACGCAGGTGGCACAGAATTGCAGGAAACAAACACGCACTCCTTCCAGCCCTAAGACCCTTCCCTCAGATCTCACTTTCCAGGGGCAATGACCAGACTCGCGCTGAGGGGACAGGCTGAGGGGCAGAGCGAGCAGAAGACGCCTGAGAGCCAGAGCGCCTGGTGATCAGCCACACCGCACCAGCCTCCCTAACTGCAGTAAAGCTGACCACCAAGTAGGAAACAGAAATCAACTCTGAGAATGAATTCAAGTTCATTAGCATATATTCTAATACCAGGGGGGATTTTTTTTCTACTGACAAAAGACCCAATTTAATTCAGACAGTAACTACATATAGTGCATTTTAATAGTAAGGCACTAACTTTCTGTTTTTTTTACATCTAATATACTCACAAACTGACTGGCTACTCCACTCAGAATAGAGTAAAACTCCCATTTACCTGAGAGTCAGTAAATGATAAAGGCCCTTGTTTGTCCCCAAAGTTGAAACTGGTGATTTTTTAATTGGGGGCTGAAATGTTTCAAATTATGTCCCTTGCTTATTACTTCACAACAGGGTAAATTATGCCAAATAACAGAAAAATGATGGAAAGTTCTTTAAAAAGAAAAAAAAAAAAAAGGTCTTGAAAAGTAAGGTTGCTAAAGCAGGGGCTGCATGCCTGCCTGAGAGAAGCCTAAACGCTGCCCGAGGCACCCTAGACCCCGGGGATGGACCTCAGGTCAGAGGACAAAAGCCAGGTAATGAGATGTGCTCAAGTCAAGAACACGTGAGAGGAAGAGAGAAAAACAAACTACACTCAACTGAGGGTCAGCCCTGGAGGTCTGCTTTACGGGTTCCTTCTTTTTATAAATATCTGCTGAATGAACAATAAATGCAGC
The DNA here is from genome assembly GCF_016772045.2 of Ovis aries. Lineage (NCBI taxonomy): Eukaryota > Metazoa > Chordata > Mammalia > Artiodactyla > Bovidae > Ovis > Ovis aries. Next base: position 65,054,765 of record NC_056071.1, on the reverse strand, counting down.
TCAAACTTCTGCAATATAGTCTCTGCAAGCATACAGGTTTCCAGAAGCTATTATTTACCTTAACAGAGTACGGAATGTGTGGTGTGTGCACACATTCGGGCATGTGATCCCCAGTCAGTCCTTCGATCTTTAGGCAAGAAAACGCACAGGCCGGCTGTGATGCAGGAGCCCTTGGGAGCCTGCCCTGCCCACCCTCTCAGGGCAGAACCACAGTCTGCTACAAAAGTAACAGAGTCCACTAAAATGGTCCCCACTGTTTCTGATCAGATTTCCCTAAAAATATTACAAGGGAAACAAAAGCTTCCTTTAGATGCTTTTTCTATCTTTATCTGTTCCTTTGTTTTTATATGAAAAATTAACTGGTGGTAGGACCAGTAAAACAGACTAAAACAGTGGATCCCAGCTGCTGCTGCTAAATGCAGATGTAACATCTGCCGTGTTGTACACAGATTGCTGGGAGAAATACCAACAACCTCAGATATGCAGGTGATACCACTCTAATGGCAGAAAGTGAAGAGGAACTCAAGAGCCTCTTGATGAAGGTGAAAGAAGAGAATGAAAAAGATGGCTTGAAACTCAACAGGCAAAAAACTAAGATAATGGCAACCAGTTCTATCACTTCATGGCAAAAAGAAGGGGGAAAAGTGGAAATAGTAACAAGTTTTCTTTTCTTAGGTTCCAAAATCACTGCAGATGATGACTATAGCCATGAAATTAAAAGACACTTGCACCTTGGAAGGAAAGTTATGATAAACCCAGACAGCGTATTAAAAAGCAGAGATATCACTTTGCCACCAAAGGTGTGCATAGTCAAAGCTATGGTTTTTCCAGTAGTCATGTATGGATGTGAGAGTTGGACCATAAACAAGGCTGAGCACCGAAGAATTGATGCTTTTAAACTGTGGTGCTGGAGAAGATTCTTGAGAGTCCCTTGGACTGCAAGAAGATCAAACCAGTCAATCCTAAAGGAAATTAACCCTGAATACTCACTGGAAGGACTGATGCTGAAGCTCCAATACTTTGCCCACCTGATACGAAAAGCCGACTCATTGAAAAAGATCCTGATGCTGGGAAAGACTAAAGGCAAAAGGAGAAGCAGGTGACAGAGGATGAGATGGTTGGATGGCATCACCGAGTCAGTGGACATGAGTTTGAGCAAACTCCGGGAGACAGAGAAGGACAGAGAAGCCTGGCATGCCGCAGTTCATCAGGTCGCAGAGTCGGACATGACTTAGCAACTGAGCAACAACAACAAACAGCAAACGGTGGCTTTTAAAGTCATATCTTTTAGGTGTTCTTAGAGATCACCCTCAGGACTCAAACCTAAAGCAAAGGAAGAAAGACCTGTATCACAGCTACTGAAGTGACATCACCTGCCCTTGAAGGTTCGAAGAAATAAGTTAACATACGGGGGACCTTGCAGCTTAGAAAAGGGTTACCGTCTGATACCTGCCAGTGAAAACCCAGTTTTTCATTCTTTTCATTGTCCCCCTGCCCAGTGTTCAATAAAGGTTAGACAAACATCTGCTGAATGAATGCTAGCGTACTGTGATATGTACAATGTTAACATTTTAGGTTCTTTTACTGGCAAGGTGAAAGGCAGCACCTATCATCAAAAAGGCTACAGATAACAAATGCTGGAGAGAGTGTGGAGTAAAGTGCACCCTCCTGCACTGCTGGTGGGATGGAAACTGGGGCAGCCGCTAGGGAGAACAGTGTGGAGGCTGTTACCACAGAACACGTGATCCCACTCCTGCACACACGTTGGAAAAGACAGAGGCCCCGACATTCACAGGAGCACTGTTCACAAAAGCCAAGACACGGGAACAACCCAAGTGCTCACTAACAGGTGGCTTAAGGAGATGCAGTGCATTTGTACGAGGGACTACTGCTCAGGCATAAAAAAGAATGAAATATTGCCATCTGCAGCAACACGGATGAACCTAGAGATTATTATACCAAACGAAAGACCAATATTATATATCATGTATATGTGGAATCTGAAAAATAATACAAATCAATCTATACATAAAACAAACAGACTCATAGACACAGAAAACAAACCTATGGTTACTGAAGGAGAGAGGGAAGGGGTAGATAAACTAGGGGCATGGGATTAACAGATACCAACCACCATACACAATAAGACAAGTAACGAGGATTTACTGTATAGCACAGAGGATTATATTTAGTATCTTGTAATAAGTTATAAAGGAAAATAATCTGAATATATATATATATAAACCTGAACCACTTTGCTCTTCACCTGAAATTAACACAATACTGTAAATTAACTATATCTTAACTAAAAGAAAGAAAGGGAAGTAAAGAGAGGCAGCACAGGTTAGGTATGGGGTAAGAAAGACTCAGGTCAAATCTTGGCTCTGTCTGTTGATAAAATGCGTTCGTATCCAATGGTGCCTGACAAGCACTGTATTTAAGACTGTGCTACCCTCAGCAACTTGCTCACACCAGCAGAACTAGGTTATCCCGTAACTGAAAACTACACCACGGAGGGAAGGCCTCCTTGTCCCCTGCTACTCAAAGAGCGCTCTGGACCAGCATAAATTCAGCACAGCCACAGGCACAGACAGTGCTGTGACAGGCCTTGTCTCCCCTGCTTGCCCTCTCTGAGCCGTCCCCAGCCCTTGTTCCTTTTCATCAGCGGTGGACAGGGACCCCTACCTCAGCTTCTGTGCTCTCAAGGCCCTCCCCACTACCTGCCTGGCTGCTTTACACAGCCTGCCAGGAGCTGTTGGCAGTTCATGAAGAAAATGGAACACTTTTTGAAACCTCTCGCAAGGCTTTCTTAAGTAAAAATGAGCTTTCAATCTCAAAAAACAAAACTGACTCCCACCTGCTCCTATGAAAAACAAAGGATGACTGGATATTTGAGGTGGGGGACAAAGATGAAACAAGGGAAACAAGAAAAGTACCAGCTGCCTGAGACAAAGAACGCAGGGGGGGTGGGGGTGGGGACATTCCCAGCACTTTCTATTATCTGGCAACAATAATCTTGATTTTGTCTCTAGAAGATTAAAGGTTAACCAGAGTTCATCCCAATCTGGGGCAAACAGCCACTGCAGGCAGAGTGGTTGACTGAGTGTGATCAGGTTGACGAGCAAAGTCCACGGGGCTTAGGGAAAGGCCCAGGCTCTGCCCCCACCAGTCTTCCCCAGTGCACTCGGGACAGGACCGGGGTCATGGGCGAGCTACAGGCAGACTTGCCTTGTGCAGCTTAGCTGACACTCTAATCTATCATCAGAAGTAGGAGACTCAAACACAGCGTTAAGTGTATTCTGCTTTAAAAACAATCCTATCATTGCATAATGCCGTGTTTTTAAAAACCTGAAAGCTCCTACAGAAACAGCCAGGAAGAATGGGCTAATCTTAAATTGTGATGGATGCATCACTCTAATCCTTTAAAGAACTACACAGACTACACAAACCATGCCTTTTTCGACAACAACTTACCATTATGCATAGCACAACTGAATGAGTTGTTTGGGGGGTAACATCATTTAAAGGTAGAATGTGTGTGAGATTCATCAAGAAAATGTACAAAATTTAACAGAGCTTAGTCAAACATTTACTGAACTACCCTCACTACGTACAGAACACCGTATTAAACAGCAGGCCAAATACAAAAGAAAGACGATCTCCTGCAGTGCCGTGACCCAACACACAGGTGGCAGAGGAGAAACGAATGCACGCGGCAGCAAGTGCAGTCGCAGGGCAGCCTGAGAAGGCAGCGCCGCTGCTGACGGCCACTCAAGAGAAACTTCCTGAAGACTCGACAGCGGTTCAGTTCAGTTTAGATGTTCAGTCGTGTCCGACTCTGTGCGACTCCATGGAGCTGTACTGATTAACAAAAGTCACTAACGTCTGAGAATCTGCTACATGCGGGCCACTGGTCTAAGCTCTTTACCAGGCTTCTCTTTTTAATCCTCTCCAATAATTCTACTATCACTCCCATCCACAAACGAAGACATTGAGGTGCAGAGAGGTTAGGTCACTTGGCCAGGGTCACACAGCTGGCAAAGGCAGAGACAGGACTCTTGTATCAATGCACCCCCAGTGTTTGGCCCCAGGACCCATCGAGTTAAACCTCGGTTAGCAATCCTCTCTCCTGAGTAAGGGAGACAGGAGAAGCTCACTTCAGATAAGGACAGCTCCATGGCAGAGAATGCTGAGCAAGGCAGCAACACAGTCTACTCCGTTTGAATGGAGTCAAGAAAACAAAACTGTGGTGAAGGAAGTGACGGAGTCAGAAGCTAACAGACAGATGACTGCCTTGAGCAAAGCTTCATAGGTTTCTATATTCATGTTCTAACCTGATGATCTAAACGCTCCCAGTACCATTAGTAAGAATCTCAAATTCGACTGCAAAACTGGGAAGAATGCAGAAGAAAACTGCCACAGTAACCTTAACTCACCCTTCCCTCCCCAGATACTGCAGCGACTTGGAATACTTGTGATCCTGCACAGTCTATGCAGAGCAAGAGGCTGACACCTTTGCTGAGAACAAACCCACAGCCCTAGGACAGCTGTAAAGTTTTTATCATCATATTTACTATAGCTTCAGGTGCTGCAAAGGAAATACGGTACCACTTTCTCTCTCATAACTCAAAAACAGCATGCTAAAGTTTTCTTCAAGAATATGATAGATAACAAATATTGTGGCATCTCCTTGAGCTATTAAAATAAGAAATGAATCATCACCATAACTCGCTGAGAATCAAAAATGAGCTTGAATCGGTTAGGTAAAGCAATTGTGCCACCTGGTGGGCACACACATCACTACAACATTTCAATGATCCCTGTGTTATCTGGAGGTGGGAGTAGTGGGCTGAGACTCAGCCAGAGACTCAGTCAGGCTATGATGAAAGCACCAGTCCCTCCTTGTCAGGGATAAAATATGCTTCCTTTATGACAATGCCATTTCTTAATGTAGTTTTGTTAGAAGCCCACTTTAGAGAAAAAGTTCCCCCCACCCTCTGCACCCAAGTAAACACTACAAATCCAGCCCAATCTCACAGACAATCTCATCAAGCGAAATAAGAAACACGAGCACCTCACTAAGCCACACACAGTGGCATTCAGCCGCGAGCATCTATTCCTACCTGGTCCACCCAGAATCAGCAGATATGACTCTGGACACATCCTCCCCCACCTCAGTGCCGCAGGGCCCTCCTCTAAGAGTAGGCAGACCATCGTGCCTTCCAGGGCTAACCATTTAACTGTTAGATTTACACTTGCTTGTGTGTTGCATTAATTTTTTTTCCAATAAAAAGATAAGTGCACTCCTCCCCGTTTACTCTAGTACTCACACACAAAGGCATATGCCTATTCTCTGTTGTAGAAACTGATCATCACTGGAATGAAGGACATTTAGTTGTGACTAATCAAAATAACCATCCTTCTCCTTAAACATGGCCCAAGTCTGTGGCAAGGAGTAAGATGCACGCAGTGGCAACTCGCCTGCTAGCCGCCTGTACCCCATCACAGCACGTCAGCATCTGATGGCCACGGCCCCAAGGCAGCTGTGCCCTCAAGCCTGTCCTGTCCACTCTCGGGAGCTGCTCTGTGCACACAAGCTGAGGAAGGAACCACGCTCACAAGGTCTGCATCTTCCTCAATTAAAGGCAACCTTTCCTGACATTAAAAGAGGGAGAAAAAGACTAACCCTTGACTCACCTATAATCTCACAGTGAACTACAGTGCAAACAGCCCTGGACGATGAGTAACAGCCCTTCAGTTTCTATCAGGAACTTGCAGCTAAGTCCATTTCATCATTTGTCAAATAAGAGGTATTTTTATAAATTCTCTGTACAAAAATATACATATACATAAATACTCAGAGGCACCGACTCAGTCCCTGAACACCACCAGAGCCATGTTCTATTTCAGTAGTTTCCAATCCTGACTGATAAGAACTGTCTGACAAACATCTTTAGAATACTGACTCAGGTTCCACCCTGTTTTGTAATGTATGTGTATCAATATGCATGTGTGTTCATGTTTATGAACATATGTGTGTGTGCATGGATGTATACGTATACTTTATGCACATATAGAGCTTCTAGTAAAGTATGATGTGTGTAGAGAAAAGCACGTATGTAAGCATACAGCTAGGTTCATTTTCAGGAGATGAATACACTCAGATCAAAGAAAGAATCCAATATGCTCTTGATGTTATGGGTTTGTTTTTATAATGATCCCAGGTGACTATGATCAATCAATGAATTAGAGAGTAACACTGATGTGTAAAGAACAGTTCCCATTTTAATGTGACAGAAACCACCTCAATGAGCCCAAACATTTAAACAATTACACCAATATCAGAACTACAAAAATGAGGAGAAATGTGCTTTTTATGTTACTGTAAAATGAAGTTTCTAAATTTGTGAGTTGTGAATTTTAATCATGTGAAAGAATTTCCTTTCAAGCCTCCAGCTGAGGGGTTATGAACAGGGGAGAAAGGTGGAACAAAGGAAAGGAAGATCAGACAGTATGGTCTCTACAGTGTGGTCAAGAAGGGGCCCCCCCAGGGACACTTCAGCCATTCCCAGGAGGAGGGGAGGGGACAGCACCATGTAGAACTCAGCAAGAGGGATGCGGACAAGGGGAGCGGGCTCTGGTTGCGTCCAGAGGGCAGAGGTGGGCTCAGACCCCAGGGTGCCTAGTGGCAACTGTCAGGTCTTCTGACTTCAATTTACAGTCATCTAGAAAGGTGTGAATAGAGACCCTGACACATTTACTATATATTTCTATGAAAGTTTAGGCATTTACTACATACCTGTGAAACTTTCACTCATAATATAATTTTGAAAATGGGTACTGAAGTCATATGACTTAATACAGAAATAACTTTTTATATGCAGGTCCAAGGATGGTTCTCATCCCCTAAAAGCTAAAACTTACTTTAAAATCCCTAATTTGACTTGATTTTAAGTTCTATATGTCTACCTGTTGAAAGCGTTAATTTTTTTCTTTAAAGTTCGGAGAGGTGATTTCCAGTTTCTCTCACTGTCCGATGTCCAGATTCCATTATGGGACTGAACCGTCATTTGTGCCTTTGCCCCCTAAATATCATGTCATCACTTAATCATGTAATTCGCTACAATAGTGTTCATAATAATGCCCAAATGCCATGTTCTCATCTATGCTACTTGGACTTATCCACATTTCCTCTACATGAAATGCGTCTCTGCACATTTTCTAGGCATACTCCAAAGGTTGCATCCTTCCTTAAGGAAGTTTTACTTAGACACACCCAAAAGCAACTGTGTAATATCAGTAATACTTTAAACTTTTTGGTTTATTAAATCAGACAGCACACCAAGGGAGACCTGTGTGATAAGAGCTCAAACCAGAAATCTAGACCAACCCTGGCTACTAACTAGCTGAGGGACCCTAAACATTTGCCCTAACTTCTCCAGATCCCAGGTTTTTGCAACTAAAAGGAAACAGCTGGACTAAAGGAAATACATATAAATGATCTGTTTACATTTCATTGCCCCCCTCTTTGTGCGTCAGAATATAAACTTCCTGAATCCCTCCCTCCAGGTACCTACCAGGCATACAAGACCGCTCAATAAAAATGTGAAGGAAATCAATTCTCACTGAATAAACACAAATTCTATATAACTCTAACTGAGATCCTTTTGGAGGAAATGTGCTTTTTAAAAAATAAGAATAAAAATATAAAAAGAAAAGACTAAATTATGGTGTACCCATACTTGTTAGTTTCAGTTCAGTTCAGTCGCTCAGTCATGTCCGACTCTTCATGACCCCATGAACTGCAGCATGCCAGGCCTCCCTGTCCATCACCAACTCCTGGAATTCACCCAAACTCATGTCCATCCAGTCAGTGATGCCATCCAGCCATCTCATCCTCTGTCGTCCCCTTCTCCTCCTGCCCTCAATCCATCCCAGCATCAGAGTCTTTTCCAATGAGTCAACTCTTTATATCAGGTGGCCAAAGTATTGGAGTTTCAGCTTCAGTATCAGTCCTTCCAATGAACACCCAGGACTGATCTCCTTAGGATGGACTGGTTGGATCTCCTTGCAGTCCAAGGGACTCTCAAGAGTCTTCTCCAACACCACAGTTCAAAAGTATTAATTCTTCAGCAATCAGCTTTCTTCACAGTCCAACTCTCACATCCATACATGACCACTGGACAAACCATAGCCTTGACTAGACGGACCTTTGTTGGCAAAGTAATATCTGCTTTTCAATATACTATCTAGGTTGGTCATAACTTTCTCTCCAAGGAGTAAGCGTCTTTTAATTTCATGGCTGCGATCACGATCTGCAGTGATTTTGGAGCCCCAAAAAATAAAGTCCGACACTGTTTCCACTATTTCCCCATCTATTTCCCATAAAACTAAATAACTGTAAATATATTCAAACAGAACAAAGTCCCAGATAATATTGTCAACAGAAAACTGCTAAACAGCTCATATATGTGATTTAAAAATTATACACTTATTAATATGTATAAACTTACTAGGAAAAGTATATAGATATATAGTAAATAGTAATTATAAGAGGGCTTAATTGTCTACATTATACATTCTATATTGTTCAAAATTTCTACAACAGCACTTATTTTTATAACCACAAAATAATCGTGTAAACTTGCAGTGACCCTAAGAGGAAGAACTCTAAGCAGTTACTTATGAAGAAAGAAACCAACACAGAGAAAGCCAGTGATCTACAGACATCCTTACACATGGGGACATCTCTGCACTTCTAGTAGATGTCCCCAATCTCCTGCTTCTACATAAAATCAGAATCAACTGTTGGACAATCAAGATTTCCACTTTCTTTCAAAATAAATGAGAAAGACAAAAAGAGACTTCTTTTTTGTCTATATACTGGGAGGAAGAGAAGCTGAGGGGGAAATGACAGATGGTAAAGAGAATAAATTATGTATATTTGTCCCCATTGACACTATAGTTACATTTTAGTTATGATTAGACGACTACTCAAAGAGTGTGATCCCCAAAGCTCCACAAGTGGAACCTAACTGACACCATGGATTACACTCACATCCTCACACTTGGGCAGTTAAGCAAACTCTCATGGATCCACAATTCCACTCCTAAGGATGTATCTTCAGTTCAGTTCAGTTCAGTCGCTCAGTCGTGTCCGACTCTTTGTGATCCCATGAATCGCAACACGCCAGGCCTCCCTGTCCATCACCATCTCCCAGAGTTCACTCAGACTCATGTCCATCGAGTCAGTGATGCCATCCAGCCATCTCATCCTCTGTCGTCCCCTTCTCCTGCCCCCAATCCCTCCCAGCATCAGAGTCTTTTCCAATGAATCAACTCTTCACATGAGGTATCTTACAAAATACTAAAAACACAACAATGGCAACAAAAGAGAACAAAGCTCTATGATTCAGTTTTTCACCATCACCTTCTTTTACAATAGCAACAAATTAGAAACAATCTAAATTTTAAAGAGAATGGTTAAATACCCAATACATTCATATGATAAAATATTCAACGTTATTTTAAATGTTCACCAGGGGTCCAACAAGGTGACAAAGGCAAGTCACTGTTCAGGAAGATAATATGCACTCACACACACAGAAATCCATCACCTCACTTACAAAAACATGCACAGAGGGAAAAAGGGACTGGGAAAACATCCCAAAATGTTTACCAACAGTTATCTCTGGGTAATGAAGTGATAGGTGAGGTGAACTGTTTCTTCTTCATACTCTTCTGTGTCTTCTGAACTTTCAATAATATATAAATGTTACTTTTAGATTAGTTTAAGAGTTAAAGTTTTAATCAACAGTATCAGGACTTACATCAAAGCTGCAAATTTATTTTAGGCATACCACTGTTTAAAAATCCACTACTGTTCATATTCTGTTCTTTACGTCTAAGTCTAGGAAAACCAAGCTAATATTAAAATTAAATTCTGACTCCCAGGATTTTCAAAGGTAATATAATAACAGCAAGAGTTAGTACATACAATCTTCAGTGCAATAACAGCAGGAAGCAACTGGAATGAAGAGGGGGCTGAGACCTGATGCCTGTGACCTGAGGGACACATTGGGAGCACCAGCTAGGGTGAAGATCAGCAACACAGACACTCCCGGCGCCACTACTGATGCTCTGTGTTCACAGCCTCTTTAAATTGTGGAATGCCATCTGTAACATGGGGACAAAAAAGTCCTCTTCCGTTACAGTAAAGGCTGACTGATACAAGAATATGGAAAAGCATTTTAGTCCAATGCTCAACAAATGCTCAACATTCTTAATGTTTAGTTCTGGACATCATAATTTAAGAGGGGCACTGTGATTAAATAGAATATACCCAGCTGTGCAACAGAGATGAAAAAAGACTCCAAAACTGAAGCAAGAGGAAACCCTGGAGGCCACCAGGCAGAGTTAGCTTGGACAGGGACAGCAAAGGTGGCACGAAAACTGAGCACCTAAGACCCAAAGGGAAGCAAACTTACTCAGCAGAGATCAGAAAACAAAGCTTAAAAATCACATGGACACAGATTTTCAGCTCTGTTAGAAGCAACAACATGTTTGAGCAAATGATCAAAGGGATAAAGCCAACAGGAAATACGAACAGGACTTCCTTCCCCAGCACAGCAGGGCATCAGAAGCACCAACACCCCTCCTTCTGCTCTTGCTTCTTCCATGACACACTCCTCACGCAGTAGCCTGATGGAGGCAAAACTAAGATGCTCTAAAAACCAGATTAGATTTGAGATTACTTTATTCTTGCTAAATTTAGCATTACTAAGAGCAGTTGAATTTCCTGTGCTCCACAGAGGGTACTGCATTTTAAAAAAAGATCCTTTTTGGTCAAAATTAACCGTTTCTTTACCATATGAGCTCTCTGCATCTTAAATGTGCAAACATGCGTGTCACCTGTGTAAGAGGGGTACACTCAATGTGCATCACCTCTAACTCTTACATGATGGAGGAAACCTGCTGACACGACTGTGAAGCACAACCTGGGAAATTCCGGTCGAAGCCTGAGAGCACAGCCTTCATTCACAATTCAAGTTTCCTGACCAACACTTACCACTGATGTTTTCTAAGCCCTAACACATTTTAGAGCACTGATTCTTATCCGATTTCTTTCAAAGAGCCCTTGAAAACCCCAGTTTTCTCCAGGAAAACATATATAAACCCCACCCCCCAAAAAGGCATGTGATTTCTGAGTTCACAAATCCCCATAAATTTCATCCATGGACAACCCCACACACACTGAATAATTCTCAAAGAGGGGAATTTAGAGTTTTTTCTGTCTTTAAAGCTATGACAAAAAACAAAAACTTTGAAAACAGCAAAGACTTATGGCAATATATCAAATATAAAATTATTCTTGCCTGATCATCTGAGCAGAGGGGACAGAAAAAGTGAAAAGGCAAAGTTGGGAAATACAATTAATCTCACTCTAGGATCCCCATCCCTTAAAAGAAACCCCAAAGTAGCTCAGAATATTCATGCTCCCAAAATGTAAACACAAAAGAGCCAAGCTCTGCTTCTGACCAGGCTGAATTGTACATCATGAAATCTGTTTTCAATAAACACATGTGCCTTCTGTAATCCTTCCACTAAGGAATCTGTTCAACTCTTCATCTTTATAGATCTATAAATTCCCAGCTGAAGGAGTTATACACTGAATTATCATTTTCTTTCCACTCTGAACCTTTCCTCCTAGTTACTTCAGAATATTAGCTACTTCCGCATTTACATATAAAGTAAATTATGAAACCATACTTTAAGAATCTTTAAATCATTATGACAGGATACAACAAAGAACATATTTTCAGATTCTTCAAATTACTTACTTAAAAAATGTAAAATAAATGTACTATATCTAGAGACTTTTAGCTACAAAGGTAACTCTAAAAGTTTGGAGTAAATAAGAAAGATGGAAGATAAAAGTACTTTAACACTTACATTTTGCTTCTGATAGATTTTGATTAGGTGACCAGACCAGCATTCCAAGATTGTCTCGTTCTTGACTGCGTTTTGCTAGTTTGGCTTGGGAGAAATAAAAAAAGAAAATTCGTATTAAAAATTTAGCAGACATACTACCACCACCACTCTGGTCTGTTTTAAAAACCTCAGAAGATGATGACATCACCCAGTCTACTGAAATCTGCCCCAATGGAACCTGCGCATTTAACATGGGCAGGTGTAGGGGGAGTCCTGAAGTTTGCTGAAACATTTCTGCTTCCAAGTCTTTTTCTACCTAAACTTTTATTTATGTAACAAGCACATATGAGGTAGGTGTGATTGCTATTCTCATTTGTGAGGTGAGGAAACAAACAGGTCACTCAGCCGCTGGGAGGCAGACCTGGCTGAGCTCACGCTCAGCCGGACGGCTACGGCGCCTGAGGGTTAGTCACCACCGACTAAGATGCTCCACGCCCAGACGGGGACTCAGAGAATGGAAGCTGATGCAGCATGGGAATCTGCATGTGGCAAGCTGTTCAAGGATTCTTTTCAAACTATGAATTTTTCACGTGCGCTTTGAATAACCTTACCCTTCACTGTCATTAGCGTACTGGTTATTTTAGTGATTTGACAGCAGGAATTCAAAAATTCTTTTAACAACTTTAAGAAAGAACATTATGTATGTGTTTAGTTGCTCAGCGTCCAACTCTTTGCGAGCCCATGGACTGTAGCCCACCAGGCTCTTCTGTCCATGGGGATTCTTCAGGCAAGAATACTTGAGTGGGTTGCCATGCTCTCCTAAATGGGACCTTCCCAACCCAGGGATTAAAGTCACGTCTCCAGCACTGCAGGCAGGTTCTTTACCGACTGAGCCACCAGGGAAGCTTTTTAGAAAGAATAACCAACCGTTTAAAAAGATTTAAATTGAAAAGAAATATGTGAAGTGCATTCAAATTCTTAAAAATCTGTGATACAAAACAGTAGGTCAAAAGGTATACAAATGACATGTACAACTGGACTAACCACAAACAACAGTCAAAAATTAAGATATTATCTTCAGAAGGTACAAAAGACTCAAGAGACAAGAGGCTCACTAATCAGTCTTTAGACTGATTTAGATCCAAACTCATTCATTCTAAAGACATTCTCTTATTTTACCTTTTTTTCTTTAAATAAATTCCTCTGAAACATGATGAAAGTTTTGCAATCTACTTCCAGAAAAAAATTCAACTTAAACACACACACCAATATAAACATACTTTTATAAAATTTATCAAGTCCTGTTTAAGAATTCCTGCTTTTATGAAGTTGCCAGATCTTTTGATCTTATCTTTTATATAAATTTGTATAACAATGTATTCTAGATTTTAATGAATTTATGCACTTTTGCTAAAATCTGTGTGGCAGCTACTTTAAAGAAAACTGATGGAATGGTGGGAAGGCAAGACTATGATGAACAAGGCAAGATTAAAGGTGGAATTTACCTGCTGGGTAGGAACAGGGTGTAATGAACAGGGACACTGGAGTATGATAAAAGATGGGAGTGACTGCTTTTAAGTCACTTTTTTATATGGTTTTTAAATATGGTTCTGACTTTTAGAACAATGTTAAGGCTACACAAAATCTAAAAGTAAAAATAAAGTCAACAAATACTCGTGTGAGGATGGACCAGACATGGAATACGGGCTTTCGGTATTTCAAATAAAAATCCAAAGTCAAAACAGAAATAAAAGAATCCACATTGAGAAAGCAGAATTAAAACTGTTTTTATTCATAGATGACATGATCACCTGTGTAGAAAATCTACTGTACCTACAAAAAGTTGTTAGAATGAATGAGTTTCGGCAAAGTTGCAGGAAACAAGTTGTTTCAACTCAATTTCTATATATGTGTGTAATCAAAAATCAAAATCAAAGAATACCCCTATTTAGTTGATAGATGTGATAGACATGGGCTTCCCTGCCTGCAGTGCAGAAGACCGGGTTTTGATCCCTGGGTCGGGAAGATCCCCTGGAGAAGGAAACGGCAACGCACTCTAGTATTCTGCCTGGAAAATCCCCTGGAGAGAGGAGCCTGGCAGGTTACAGTCCATGGGGTTACAAGAGTCGGACACGACTGAGCGACTTCACTTTCACTTTGGGCTTTCCTTGTGACTCAGATGGTAAAGAATCTTCCTGCAATGCAGGAGACTCGGGTTTGATTCCTGGGTGGGGAAGATCCTCTGGAGAAGGGAATGGCAACACTTGCCTGGAGAAATCCATGGACAAAAAGAGCCTGATGGGCTACAGTCCAGGGGGTCAAAAAGGTTTGGACACGAATGAGTGACTAACACGTCAGAGTGAAGACAAACACTGAAAACTGCTAAATATTTGAGAGAAACTAAAACTAAAGATCTAAGTAAATAAAAAGATATATCATGTATATGGATCAAAAAACTCAAATATTATTAAGGTAGCACTCTCCCCAAAGTGCTCTATAGATTCAACACAATGCCATCAAAATCCCAGTATACCTTTTTGTAGAAATTGACAAACATTCTAAAATTCCTGCAGGAATGGAAAGAACCTAAAAGAGCCACAACTACTTTAAAACAACAGCAAAGCTGGAGAACATACACAGTCTGAACTGAACTAATCATGAAGATTCAGTAATCAAGACAGTGTGGTATTGGCACATAGAGAAAGGAATGGAACAGAATGGAGTCCAAAAACAGAACCCCTTATATAGGATCAACAGATTTTCCACAAAGGTGCAAAGGTAAAATTCAATGGAGAAAAATAATCTTTTAAACAAATAATGCCTGAACAAATGGATATTCATACTTAGAAAAATTAATAGATCTAGTCTTACTCATATTCAAAAATTTGTTCAAGACTAAATATAAACCCCCAATTATAAAACTTGTAAAAAATATTTTTTATTTTAGGTTTAGAGAGATCTTATTAGATAAACATCCAAAAGCACAATCCATAAAAGAAAAAAGTTTATAAATTGGATTCATCAAAGGTAACAACTTATTTTCAAATACTACTAAAGGGATAAAAGCCAAGCCAAAGACTAAGAGAAAATAATTATAAACCACATATCTGATAGAGACTTGTATCCAGAATATATAAAGAACTCTCTCAAGACTGAACAATAAGAAAAACCTCAACTGTCAAGAAATGGGCAAAACATTTGAACAAATACCAAAGAAATGGATAGCAAACACATGGAAAGGCATTAAACACCAACAGTCATTAGAGAAAGACAAAACCACATGAGATGTCACAACATACCTACTACAAAGTATAAAGTTAAGAAGACTGACAATGCCCACCATTGGGCCATAATGTAGAGAAATCAGAACTCTCCTAAGCTGCTGGCAGAAGTGTGAAATGGTACTATCCCTTTGGGGGAAAGCCCAGCAAACTTCCTAAAATTGCAGTATATCCATTTAAAGGAATAAACCTCAGCAATAAAAAGGAATGAACTATTCAGGCACACGGTATGAACGAATCTCAGAAGAATCCTGCTGAGTGAAAGCGTTACAGACACAGAAGGGGAGGTGAGAAAGGATTCTGAGGTGCTAGACAGAAAACTGGTGCTTACCAGTAAGAACCAACGGGTTTTAGTGTCCACAGACGTACATATGTGTGCATACATAAATACATTACTGATCCCGGTTTGTCCACCTCAAGACTAGACACAATGACAACCTAGTAAGAAAATGAGCACATCTAGCTGTCAAATCTTGGTCTCTAACTACCATTCTACAATAAAGGAAACTAGATCTCCATAGGATAATGGTTGACTCCAGGCCTAGGAGGGCTAGGACAGGAAAAGTGTAAGAGAACCTGGAATATTCTGTTATGCCAGGAGGTAGCATGCATGCTCAGTCACTTCAGTGTATGACTCTTGCAACCCCATGGATCTTAGCCCGCCAGGCTCCTCTGTCCACGGGATTTTCCTCACAAGAATACTGGAGCGTGTTGTCATTTCCTCCTCTTCCCCACCCAGGGATCCAACCTGTGTCTCCTGCATCTCCCGCACTGCAGGAAAATTCTTTACTGCTGAGTCACTGGGGAATCCCAAGCGCTAGCAGAGTGCTCAAAGAATGATGGAATCTATCTACCATGGATCGAATCTGCAACAATCTGAGCAAAATAAATGATCATAATAAAATAATAATCCATAAATCATGAAGTAATAATGATCTATGAGTTCATACTGACACAGACAAATGGACAGCATAAAGGCAAATGAGGCCACAACAGCCAGGTTGAAGCTGGATAACTCCCACCACTCTGCTTTAAGACTCACTATATGAAAGCACAGTATTCAGGCAGTATGGTATTGGTAAACGAGGCACACAGATCAATGGAACAGATGGCAGACCAGAAATAAACCCATATAAATACGGTCAACTGATTTGAAACAAAGATGCAAAAGCAACTCAATGGAGAAAGGGTATGCTTTTCAACAAAGGGTACTTTAATAATCGGAAGGACTTCCTTGGTGGTCCAGTGGTCAAGACTGCGCTTCCACCGCAGAGGGCGCGGGTTTGATCCTAGATCAGGAACTAAGATCCCACATGGTGTGTGGTGTGACCAAGAAGTATTTTTTTTTAATGGATCTCTATATGCAAAAGAAGTGAAACTCGACCTATACCTCATACCTTACAGAAATTCAATTCAAAATGGATCTTAAATATAAACCGACTCTGTGCGACCCTGTGGACTGTTCCCCACCAGGCTCCTCCATCCATGGGATTCTCCAGGCAAGAGTACTGGAGTGGGTTGCCATTTCCTTCTCCAGGGGATCTTCCCGACTTAGGGATCGAACCCCGGTCTCCTGCACTGCAGGCAGACACTTTACCCTCTGAGCCACCAGGGAAATATAAAGGTAAAATCTAAAGCTACAAATCTTTTAGGAAAAAACATGAGAAAATCTTCATGAACTTGATTAAGGAAAGCATTCTTAGATATAACACCAAAAGCACAATCCATAAAAGTTAAAAACAATAAACTGAGCTTAACAAAAACTCAGACTGTGAGAGAACATCTGCGAAGCACGGCACCAGACAAGGACTTGTACCCAGATCAGAGAAAAGACATTTAAAACACGACAGTAAGAAAATAACCCAACTTTAAAAATGGGCAAAAGATTTAACAACTGTTTCACCAAAGATGGCACATAAGCACATGGAAAGCAACATCATTAGCCATTAGGGAAATGCAAACTAAAGCCACGATGAGAAACCAGTGTATAACCATTAGCACTTTAGAGATAGATAATACCAAGTACTGATAAGAATAAGGAGCAACTGAAGCTTTCTGACAGTGCTGGGATTGGTGCAAAATGATAAAATCACTCAAGAAAAGTTCTGCAGCTTTAATCAGATACAACTGTATTTAACGAGTGACTCAACAACTCTATCTGACTATACACCCTACAGAGTTAACCTACATGCATGCATGTTAAGTCGCTTCAGTCGTGTCTGAATCTGTGTGATCCTACAGACTGTAGCCTGCCAGGCTCCTCTATCCATGGGATTCTCCAGGGAAGAATACTTAAGTGGGTTGCCATTCCCTTCTCCAGGGAGAGTTAATATATGTTCACAATAAAACCTGCACACAATGGCTTACAATTCACAACTGTCAAAGACTGGGGAAGAAACTCAAATGCCCTTCAAAAAGTAAAAGGTTAAACAAGCTGGAAAGGTTAAACACAGACCAATACTACCTAGCATTCAAAATACATGAACTACTGATAGAGCAGCAACGCGGCCATACCTCAAAAGCTTACACACTGTGTAATTCCATTTATGGGACATTCTGGGATAGGTGAAAACTATAAAGGTAGGGAAGGAATGGAAGGAAGGCTAAGAGTTGTGTGAGGTCATGTTTTGAGGAGATGGAGCTGTTCTGTATCCCAGCTGCAGGGGCGGCTACATGAAACTACACATGCCCTGACACTCACAAACACGGACGCCAAATACCAGTCCCTTTCGCTGGATGCAATCTGAATACAGAAAATGAAAAGAAAGCAGTGCCATTCATTTCTGGACAGACACTGATATCTGCTGAAGGTGTTAACAACTCTGCAGCTGCTCTCTTTTGTTCAGTAGAGCTTTTATTGAAGTGTCATTGATGTACAAGATTTTTATAAGTTATAGTTGTACAACACAGTGATTCACAACATTCTCCTCATTTAAAGTTGATTACCAAGTGTTAAAAACCTTCCCTACCTGGAGGGAAGCTGAAGAAAGACAAGGAAACTGAAATTATCAGTTGCCATCAAGGGAATTCGCACTGCCAGTGGGAATGTACATCGGTACAACTGCTTCAGGGAAAGCTGGCAACGTATGAAGCATAGATACTCTGCAACCCAGCAACCCATTTCTAGATATAATACATGTATCAGCTGCAATGCTTTTCAAAGTGCAAGTTAGGCCAATTTACTGATTGGGTCCTAACCAGCATTTAAAAAAAAAAGAAAGAATAAGAATAGAAAACACCAGCATATTTTTCAAAGCTTTTAAGTACCTGCCTAGAGATTTCTTAACACAGGTGTCAACTGGGCTGGTTGTAACACCAGGCATGGAATCCAGCATTAATCTAGGCGCTATAGCTTTGGCCGTATGAGCTGACATTAAGTAAGGAAGAAACCCTCCATCCTGTGGGTGTGTTTTGTCTAATCACTGAAAGGCCTTATGGGGAAAACTTGAGATTTCTCTGCCTCAACACTGAGCCTCAGCTTCCTCCTGCAGGACCTGCCCTACAAAGTTCACACGTGCTGGGCATCCACGGTCACAGAAGTCAATACCATAAAATAATGTCTACACACTCACCCACACACCACTGCTTCTGTTTCTCTGGAGAATTCTAACATGGATGGTCATTACAACACTGTTTACAGTGCTATAATGTGGCAAAATCTTCAAAGTCCATCCACAGGAACTGGCTGAATCACAGTATAGATATCCAAAGGGACCAAGCACAGAAAAGAAAGGAGTCGAGTGGTTCTTCAAAAGCCTGAACAGAGTCACCGTAACTCAGCAATTCCATTCCTAGGTGTACAGCCCAGAGAAAGGAAAACGTGAAAGTGAAAAGTGGAAGTGTCAGTTGCTCAGTCATGTTCAACTCTTTGTGACACCATCCACGGACTGTAGCCCGCCAGGGTCGTCTGTCCATGGAACTCTCCAGGCCAGAATACTGGAGTGGGTAACCAGTGTGTAGCCACATAAAAACTTGTATACAAACTTTCACAGCACTATTCATAACAGCCAAAAGGTGGAAACCATCCAAATGTACATCAACTGATGAATGAATAAGCAAAATTTAGTCTATGTATATGATGGACTACTATACTGCCACAAGCAAGAATGAAGTATTGATCCATGTTTAGTATAGATTCAACCTGAAATCATATTGAAAGTGAAAGCAGTCTGTCACAAAAAAAGACATAGTATACAATTCCATCTATATGAAATGTCCAGAGTAGGCAATTCTATAGACAGAAAGTAAGTGAGTGGTTGCTAGTGGGGGTGGGGTGGAGCGACTGTTACTGGGCAGAGCATCTCTTCACAGGGCAGCAAGAATGGTCTAAAACTGAGTAGAGAAGGTTGCACAATCCTGTGAACACCCTGAAAACCACGGATTTGTACATTTTAAACAACTAAATTGTACATTTTGTGAATATCTTAATAAAGCCATTATTTTAAAAGTGAGAAAACTTGTTTCTAGCCTAAGTATTTTTTTAATGAGTAAATGAATTAAAATGTAAAAATATCAAACCAGAGATAAGAAAAACCACCTCGTAAATTTAAACAGTGGATAAATCCCAGAAAAGAAGTGGGGGCACTGGAGTGAGAGGAAAAAATGAAATTTGTGCTTTTTGTTCCACATACTTTCTTATTGTTTGGAGTCTCTTCATAAGAATGCATTCAAGTAATACATGATTAAATTCTCTTTTACAAAAGAAAAGAGAATTCATTTAAAACTTACAGAGAATTATTTCATGATTGCAATTTTATATCTCTTATGTTGCTCATTTCCTAAAAACTGGAAAACCTGCAAAGATTACTTAAAAAAGAAAACTAAGTATGTTTCCAAAATTAAAGAATTTAGACCTTTCATGGGGAAACCCACTGCAATGGAATAAAGGCAAGCAAAGCCTCACTAAGTTCCAGGAAACGCCGTCTCACTCAGTTTCCTCGTGTAATCACAGGGAGGCACATAGTGCCTAAAAATGTGGGCAACAAACAAACAACTTGAAAACCTACAACCTATTTCTTGTTTACTCTCCTTGACCAGCAGGAGGAAAACAATTTTAAGCTAACTTTCCTTGAGGATTAGCCTCTCAGACTGCCACGATAAAAATATACTCAAAGAGGACAAATTCTCAACAAAACACTGTATGCAACAGTTTGCAGACACTGGACTTCAGACACTGCAATTAACAAACACAGAATTATAAACACATATGGAATGCTTAAAGAAACAGAAGTGGGAATCACAGAAATGAGTAAGCAACAAAAGAGCAAACACAAGGACATGTATAACAATGTTAGCCCAAAACCAAAAGCACAAAAGTAAAAATAAATAAGTGGGACTACATCAAAATAAAAGCAAAGGCATTTATCAGCAAAATGAAAAGGCAACCTATTGAAAACCACTGAATCAAAAGAGAAAATACTTGCAAATTTTGGGAGAAAATACTTGCAAACCATATATCTGATAAGTGACTAATATACAAAATAAAAAAGAACTCATACAACTTCACAGCAAAAAAAAAATTCAATTTAAAAATGAGCCGAAGACTCAATTAGACAGCTTTCCAAAGAAGATATATAGGTGGCCAACATGTACATTAAAAAAAAAAAAAGCTCAACATTATTAATCATCAGGGACATGCTATGAGGTGTTACCTGGCACCTGTTAGAATGGCTATTATGAAAAAAGACAAGAAACAACAAGCATTGGTAAGAAGGTGGAGAAAAGGCACACTGTCAGTGGCAATGTAAACTGGTATGGAGGTTCCTCAAAACTTAAAAATAAAGCTATCATATGATCCAGCAATCCCACTTGTCTGAAGAAAAGGAAAGCACTAGGTCAGAAAGATGCATGCACCTCAGCGCTCACAGCAGCAGTGGATGCAGCAGCCAGTGCTGGCAACAACCTCAGTGGGTATCCATGGGTAAAAGAACGGACACACAGGAATACTATTCAACTATGAAAATGAAACGCTGCCATCTGGCACGATCTGGGTGGATCCCGAGGGCAGTACTTAAGGAAAACATGGCAGAGACAAACACCACATGAGCTCACTGATGTGGAATCTGGAAGAGCTCAGACACAGAAAATAGCAGTGCTTACCAGGGGTGGAGGGCGGAACGGGGTGATATCATGAGGGGAAGATCAAAAGGTGCAAACTTTCAGTGCTAGAATGAATAAACCATGGGGATGTAAGGAACAGCATAGTGACTATAATAACACTTTACTACAAAAAATAAACTCAAAATGATTGAAAGACCTAAATATAAGACATGACACCATAAAACTCCTAGAACCGAACACAGGCAAAAAACTCTCTGACATAAATTCATGCCAATATTTTCTTATATCGGTCTCCTAAGGCAAAAGAAATAAAAGCAAAAATAAACAAATGAAACTTAATTAAACCTAAAAGCTTCTGCACAGCAAAGAACACCATCAGTGAAACAAAGAGACAACCTACGGAAAGGAAGAAAATATTTGTAAATGATATGATCAACAAAGTGTTAAGATCCAAAACACACAAACAGTTCACACAATTCAACATCAGATAAAGAACCCACTCAAAAAATGGGCAGAAGATCTAAACAGACATTTGTGCAAAGCAGACATACAGAAGGTCAAGAGGCACATGAAAAGATGCTTAACATTGCTAATTATTAGAGAAATGCAAATCGAAAGTACAACAAGGTATCAACTCAAACCACTAAGAATGGCCATAATCAAAAAGTCTACAAGATAAACACAGATGAGGGTGTGAAAACAGAACCTTCCTACACTTCCTGCAGCTGCTCTGAAAAACAGTATGGAGGCTCCTTAAAAAGCAAAAAATAGGACTTCCCTGGCATTCCACTGGTTAAAACTCCATGCTTCCAACGCAAGTCGAAAGGGTCAGGGAACTAGGATCCCGCATGCTATGTGGTACAACCAAAAAAAAAAAAAAAAAAGAGCTACCACATGATCCAGCAATGCCACTCCTGGACATAAATCCAGAAAAGATGAAAATTCAAAAAGATACATGCACCCCAATGTTCACAGCAGCACTATTTATAATAGCCAAGACATGAGAACAACCCAAGTGCCCATAGACAGATGACCGCCTTAAGAAGATGCAATGTGTATACAAATCAGTTCAGTTCAGTCACTCAGTTGTGTCTGACTCTTTGCAACCCCTAGACTGCAGCACACCAGGCTTCCCTCTTCATCACCAACTCCCGGAGCTTGTACAAACTCATGTCCATTGAGTTGGTGATGCCATCCAGCCATCTCATCCTCTGTCGTCCCCTTCTCCTCCCGCCTTCGATCTTTCCCAGTATCAGGGTCTTTTCAAATGAGTCAGTTCTTCGCATCAGGTGGCCAAAGTACTAGAGCTTCAGCTTCAGCATTAGTCCTTCCAATGAATATTCAGGACTGATTTCCCTTAGGATTGACTGGTTTGATCTCCTTGCAGTCCAAGGGACTCTCAAGAGTCTTCTCCAACACCACAGCTCAAAAGCATCAACTCTTTGGCACTCAGGTTTATGTTCCAACTCTCACATCCATACATGACTGCTGGAAAAACCATAGCTTTGACTAGACAGACCTTTGTCGGCAAAGTAATGTCTCTGCTTGTTAATAGGTTGTCTAGGTTGGCCATAGCTTTTCTTCCAAGGAGTCAAGTGTCTTTTAATTTCATGGCTGCCGTCACCATCTGCAGTGATTTTTGAAGCCCAAGAACACTGTTTCCACTGTTTCTCCATCTGTTTGCCATGAAGTGATGGGACCGGACGCCACAATCTTAGTTTCCTGAATGTTGAGCTTTAAGCCAGCTTTTTCACTCTCCTCTTTCACTTTCATCAAGAGGCTATTTAGTTCCTCTTCGATTTTCGCCATACAGGTGGTATCATCTGCATATCTGAGGTTATTGATATTTCTCTGGGCAATCTCGATTCCAGCTTGTGCTTCATCCATTTCATATGTGTATACATATAAACACACACTATAGAATATTACTCACCCATAAAAACAGAATCAAATATTGCCATTTGTGGCAACATGGACAGACCTAGAGAATGTTACACTTAGTGAAGTAATGCAGGAAAAAAACATTTTATGGTATTACTTAAATATGAAATCTAAAAAATAATAAAAATCAATCTATATACAAAGCAGAAACAGATTCACAAACATAGAAAACAAACATACTAAAAGGGAAAAGGGCAGACGATAAATTAGAAACATGGGGATAACATAAAATCTACAATCTACTATACATAAAATAGGTTAGCAACAATGAGGTACTGTATAGCACAGGGAATTATGGGGCTTCCCTGGTGGCTCAGATGGTAAAGAATCTGCCTGCAATGCAGGAGACCTGGGTCGATCCCTGGATCGGGAAGATCCACTGGAGCAAAGAATGGCTACCCACTCCAGTATTCTTGCCTGGAGAATTCCATAGACAGAGGAGCCTGGGGGGTTCAGTCCATGGGGTCACAAAGAGTCAGACATGACTGAGTGACTAACACTTTCACTTTCATTTGGGGAATTATATTCACTATCTGGTAATAAACTATAAAGGAAAATAATCTGGAAAAAATAGATACAGGACTTTCCTGGTGGTCCAGTAGTTAACAATCCAGCTGACAATTCAGGGCTCACAGATTTGACCCCTGGTTGGGGAAGATCCCACATGCCAGAGAGCAACAAAACCCATACCCCCACAACTACTGAGCTCCCATGCCACAGCTACTGAAGCCAGGTTCCCCTAGAGCCTATACTCCACAAAAAAGAGAAGTCACCACAGTGGGCAGCTCACACACTGCAGCAAAGAGCAGCCCTCGTTCGCCCCAGCTAAGGGCAATCCTGGTGGCTCAGTCAGTAAAGACTTCACTTGCAAAGCCAGAGACCCGGGTTTGATCCCTGGGTTGGGAAGATTCCCCTGGAGGAGAGCACGGCAATCTACTCCAGTATTCTTGCCTGGAGAATCCTCATGGAGAGAGGAGCCTGGCGGGCTACAGTCCCTGGGGTTGGTTGAAAAGAATTGGACATGACTGAGCGACTAGGCACAGCACAGCCCCAACTAGAGAAAGCCTGTATGCAGCACGAAGACCTAGGAAAGCCAAACATAAACATTACTGTTGTTCAGTTGCCCAGTCGTGTCCGATTCTTTGTGACCCATGGACTGCAGCACGCCAAGCCTCCCGTCCCTCACTATCTCCCGAAGTCTGCCCAAGTTCATGTCCATTGCATCAGCGATGTCATCCAGCCATGTCATCCACTGACATCCTCTTTTCCTTCTGCCCTCAATCTTCCCCAGCATCAGGGACTTTCCCAGTGAGTCAGCTGTTCATCAGGTGATGAAAACACTGGACCTTCAGCTTCAGCATCATTCCTTCCAATGAGTATTCAGGGTTGATTTCCCTTAAGATCGACTGGTTTGATCTCCTTGCTGTCCAAGGGACTTTCAGGAGCCTCCTCCAGCACCACAGTTCGAAGGCATCAACGCTTCGGTGCTCTGCCTCCTTTACAGTCCAGCTGGCAATACCATAGTCTTGACTATAAGGACCTTTGTTGGCAGAGTAATTTCTCTGCTTTTCAAGACACTGTTGAAAACTTTCCTGCCAAGATGCAAACATCTTCTGATTTCATGGCTGCAGTCACCATCCGCAGTGATTTTGGAGACCAAGAAGAGGAAATCTGTCACTACTTCCACCTTGTCCCCCTCTACTTGCCATGAAGTAAAGGGGCTGGATGACATGATCTTAGGTGTTTGGTTTTTTTTTTAAATTTAAGCCAACCCTTTCACTCTCCTTCACCCTCATCAAGAGGCTCTTTACTTCCTCTTCGCTTTCAGCCATTAGAGTGGTATCATCCACGTATCTGTAGTTGCTGATGTTTCTCCCACCTATCTTGATTCCAGCTTGTAACTCATCCAGCCCGGCATTTCTCATGATGACATCATATAGACTTAACAAACAGGGTGACAGCAGACAGCCCCGTCACACTCCTTTCCCAATCCTGAACCAATCAGTTGTTCCATACAGGGCTCTAACTGTTGTTTCTTGACCCGCATACAGGTTTTTCAGGAGACAGGTAAGATGGTCTGGTACTCCCATCTCTTGAAGAGCTTTCCATAGTTTATTATGATCCACACAGTCAAAGGTTTTGAGGTAGTCGATGAAACAGAGTTAGATTTTTTTCTGGAATTCCACTGCCTTCTCTATGATCCAGCCAATGTTTGCAATTTGGTCTCTGGTTTCTCTTCCTTTTCTAAACCCAGCTTGGACAGCTGAAGTTCTTGGTTCACATAACGCTGAAGTGCAGCACGCAGGATTTTAAGCACGACCTTCCTAGCATGCGAGGTAAGTGCGACTGTCCGATGATGAGCACATCAGCACCACCCTTCTTGGGAACTGGGAGGAGGGTTGCTCTTTTCCAGTCCTGTAGCCACTGCTGCATCTTCCAGCTTTGCTGACATATTGAATGCAACACCTTGATGGCATCGTCCTTTAGTGTTTTGAAGAGTTCTACTAAAATTCCACTACCATCCTAAAAGCATCCACTGGCTTTATGAACAGCAGTGCTTCCCAAGGCCCACTTGACTTCACTCGCCAGAATGTCTGGCGCTGGGTGACTGTTTGCACCATCGTAGTAATCCAGTTCATTAACATCTTTTTTGAACAGTTCTTCTGTGTAGAGTTTCCATCTCTTCTTGATCTCTTCAGCATCTACTAGGTCTCTATCATTTCTGTCCTTTATTGTGCTCATCTTCGGGGCAAAACGCTCCCTTGATATCGTCAGTTTTCCTGCAGAGCTCTCTGGTCTTTCCCACTCTGTGTTCTCTTCGAGTTTTAGGCACTGTTCACTGAAGACCTTCTCTCTCTCCACGCTGTCCTTTGGGGTGTGCGCTTAGTCATGTACACCTTCCCCTTTCCCCCTTGCTTTCTGCTTCTCTTCTTTAGCTATTTGTGATGCCTCCTCAGATAACCACTTTGCCTTTTTGCTATTTTTCTTTGGGATGGTTTTGTTCACTGCCTCCTATACAATATTACAGACCTCTGTCCATAGTTCTTCAGGAACACTATTTACAAGTTCTAATCCCTTGAATCTATCCGTCATATTCATAGGGCATTTAAGTTGTACCTGGCTGGCCTAGTGGTTTCCCTGTTTTCTTTAGTTTAAGCCTGAATTTTGCTATGAAAAGCTGCTAATCTGAGCCACAGTCAGCTCCAGGTCTAGTTTTTGCTGACTATATAGAGCTTCTCCATCTTCAGCCACAAAGAATGTAATCAATTTGATTTTTGTATTGACCATTTGGTGATGTCCATGTGTAAAGTCATCTCTTGTGTTGTTGTAAAAGGGTATTTGCTATGACCAGTACATTCTCTTGGAAGAATTCAGTGAGCCTTTGCCCTGCTTCATTTGGTATCCCAAGGACAAACTTTACTCCAGGTATCTCTTGACTTCCTACTTTTGCATTCCAATCCCCAATGATGAACAGAACATCTTTTTTTGGTGTAAGTTCTAGGAAGTCTTCATAAAACTGATCAACTTCGGCTTGTTCAGCATTAGTGGTCGGGGCATAGACTTGGATTACTGTGATACTGAATGGCTTGCCTTGGAAATGAACCAGTATCATTCTGTTGTTTTTGAGGTTGCACCCAAGTATTCCCTTTTGGACTCTTCTGTTGATTATAAGGGCTACTCCATTTCTTCTATAGGATTCCTGCCCATAGTAGTAGATTTAAGGGTCATCTGAATTAAATTTGCCCATTCCCACCCATTTTTGTTCACTGATTCCTAAGATGTCGATATTTTTTCTTACCATCTCCTGCCTGACCATGTCCAGTTTACCTAGAGTCATGGACCTAGCACTCCAGGTTCCTATGCAACACTGTTCTCAGCAGCATTAGATTTTACTTTCATCACCAGACATATCCACAACTGAGCACTGTTTCCACTTTGGTCCAGCCACTTCATTCTTTCTGGGGCTACTAGTAGTGCTTCTTTGCTCTTCCCCAGTAGCATATTGGACACCTTCAGACAGACCGGGGGGACTCATCTTTCAGTGTAATATCCCCTTCATGGATCACTGCCTTGTCATGGTGAAGGGGCTTGCATAACTCAATGAAGCTGTGAGCCATGCTGTGTAGGGCCACCCAAGACTAATGGGTCATAGTGGAGAGTTGACAAAATCTGATCCACTGGAGGAGGGAACAGCAAACCACCCCAATATACTTCCCTTGAGAACCTTATCAACTGTATAAAAGAACAAAGATCAATAAGTAAATTCAAAAAAAACACACACAATAGAAAACATCAACTAAACTGACTTGACTCTGAAAAGATAAAATTGATAGGCCTTTAGATAGACTCATCAAGGAAAAAAAAGAGAGCTCAAATCAATAAAATCAGAAATGAACAGAAAAGGTTACAACTGACACCACAGAAATACAAAGGATCACAAGGGACCACCACAAACAATTATATGCCAATAAGATGGACAACTTAGAAGAGACACAGACAAACTCCTAAAAATGTACAATCTCCCAAGACAGAACCAGGAAGAAATACAAAATATGAACACACCAATTACCAGTAATGAAACTGAACAAGTAATTTTAAAAACTCTCAACAAAGCCTAGGACCAGACAGCTTCACAGGTGAATTCTATGAAACATTTAGAGAGGAGTCAACTATCCTTCTCAATCTATTTCAAAAAATTGCAAAAGAAGGAATACTCAACTCAGTGAGGCCAGAATCATTCTGATGCCAAAACCAAACAAAGATATCACACACACACACAAAATAAAATTACAGGCCAATATCACTGTCACAAAAATCCTCAACACACTATTAGCAAACCAAGCTCAACAATAAACCAAAAGGATCATAAACTATGAGCAAGTGGGATTTATCCTAGGTGTACAAGGATGGTTCACTATCTGCAAATCAATCAATGCAGTACACTCCATTAACAAACTGAATAAAAAAATCAAATCATCATCTCAAAAGATGCAGACAAAGCTACGGACAAAATTCAACATATATTTATGACAAAAACTCTCAACAAAGTGGGTACAGAGGAACCATACATCACCATAATAAAGGTCACATATGACAAGCACACAGCTAACATCATACTCAACAGTGAAAAGCTGAAATTATTTTCTCTAAGAAGAGGAACAAAACAAGAGGCCCACTCTTGCCACTTTTATTCAAGATAGTTTCAGAAGTCCTAGCCACAGCAATAAGACAAAAAGAAATAAAAGGAATCCACACTGAAAAGAAAGAAGTAAAACTATCACTTTTTGCAGATGACATAATACTATACATAGAAAACCCTGAAGATGCCACCAAAAAACTATAAGAACTCTTCAATAAAGTTGGAAAAGTTGCAGGATACAAAATTAATATACTGAATCTGTTGCATTTTTATACACTATCAACCAACTATAAGTAAGAAAAATTAAGAAAACCCCAGTTACCATCACATCAAAAAGAATAAAATATCTAAGAATAAATGTAAGGAGGTAAAAGATCTGTATATGGAAAACTATAAGACAATGATGAAAAAACTAAATGATATAAACAGAAGGAAAGATATGCCATGCTCACGGACTAGAAGAAATTAATACTGCTAAAAGGATCATACTACTCAAGCCAATGTTCAGACTCAATGCAACTCTACCAATGGTATAAAAAAAATTCCAAAATTTCTATCAAAACATAGGACCCTGAATAGCCAAAACAATCTTCAGAAAGAACAGAACTGAAAGTGCATGCTCCTTTAGACTTATAGACTAAAGACTTATTCTAGACCTCAGACTGTAATACAAAGCTACAGTCACCAAAACAGCATAAGCCTGGCACAAAAACACACACACAGATCAATGGAATGGAATAGAGAGCCTAGAAATGAACTTGCACTTCTTTTTGACAATTAATCTACAACAGAGATAATATATTTCATGGCAAACAAGGGGGAAAAAAGGAAGCACGGATAGATTTTACTTTCTTGGGCTTCAAAATTACTGCAGATGGTGACTGCAGTCATGAAATTAAAAGACGTCTGCTCCTTGGAAAGAAAGTTATGTCAGCTCTAGACAGTGTATTAAAAAGCAGAGACATCCTGTGCTGACAAAGGTGCGTTCCATCAAAGCTATGGCTTTTCTAGTCACGTATGGATGTGAGAGCTGGACTATAAAGAAGGGTGAGCATCAGAGAATTAATGCCTTCAAATTGTGGTGCTGGAGAAGACTCCTGAGAGTCCTGTGGACCACAAAGAGATCAAACTAGTCAACCCTAAAGGAAATAAACCCTGAATATTCATTTGGAAGGACTGATGCTGAAGCTCCAATTCTTTGGCCACCTAATGCGAAGGGCTGACTCACTGGAAAAGACCCTGATGCTGGCAAGGATTGAGGGCAGAAGGAGAAGGGAGCAGCAGAGGATGAGATGATTAAATAGCATCACTGACTCAATGGACATAAATGTGAGCAAACTCCAGGAAACAGTCGAGGACAGGGAAGCCTGGCATGCTGCAGACCATGCAGTTGCAAAGAGTCGGACAAGACTCGGCAAATGAACGACAGCTACAACAAAGGAGGCAAGAAGAAGCAACAGGGAAAGACAGCCTCTTCAAAAACAGTGTTGGAAAAATTGGACAGCTATATGCAAAAGGATCAAACTGGACAACTCTCTCAAATCATCCACAAAAATAATTTCAAAATGGCTTAAAGACTTAAATGTAAGACCTGAAACCATAAAAATTCTAGAAGAAAACATAGGCGGTAAGCTCTGTGACATCAATTGATCTTGGTAATTATTTTTATATGTCTCCTCAGGCAAGTGAAACAAAAGCAAAAATGAATAGGTCTCAAATCCAAAAAGCAAACAACCCAATCAAAACTGGGCAGAGGACCTGAAGAGACACTTTTCCAAGAAAAACATACAGATGGCCAACAGGCACATGAAAAGATGCTCAACTTCACTAGCCATAAGGGAAATGTAAATCAAAACCAGTGAGATTACCACTTCACATCTACTAGAATTGCTATTATCAAACTGAAAATCACACAGTCGTGTCTGACTCTTTGCGACCCCATGGACTATACTACAGTCCATGGAATTCTCTACGCCAGGATACTGAGTGGGTAGCCTATCTCTTCTCCAGGGGATCTTCCCAACCCAGGGATCAAACCTAGGTCTTCCGCATTGCAGGCAGATTCTTTGCCAGCTGAGCTACAAGGGAAGTCAAGAATACTGGAATGGGTAGCCTATCCCTTCTCCAGTGGATCTTCCCGACCCAGGAGTCAAAGCAGGGTCTCCTGCATTGCAGGTGGATTCTTTGCCCACTGAGCTATCAGGGAAGCCCTACTGTTTTTTTGTGTGTGTTTATGTGCCTTTCCCTTCTCCAGGAGATCTTCCCAATCCAGTGATTGAACCCACATCTCCCACATTGCAGGTGGCTTCTTTACCAGCTGAGCTGCAAGGGAAGCCAAGAATACTGGAGTGGGCAGCCTATCCCTTCTCCAGAGGATCTTTCCGATAGCTCAGTTGGTAAAGAATCCACCAGCGAGGCTATTATCAAAAAGACAACAAATAATAATTCTCGGTGAGAATGTGGAGATAATAATTCTTGGTGAAAATGTGGAGAAAAGGAAACACACACTGTTGTTGGGAATGTAAATTGGTGCAGCTGCTATGGAACAATATGGAAATTCCTCAAAAAATTAAAAATAGAACTACTATATGATCCAGCAATTCCACTTCCAGGTACTTATCCAAAGCAAACAAAAAAACATTAATCAGAAAAGATATAAGCACCTCTACGTTCACTGCACTCAATATGTCAGCAAATTTGGAAAATTCAGCAGTGGCCACAAGACTTGAAAAGGTTTGTTTTCACTGCAACCCCAAAGAAGGGCAATGCCAAAGAATGTTCAAACTACCACACAACTGTGCTCATTTCACATGATAGCAAGGTCATGCTCAAAATCCTCCAAGCTATGTTTCAAGTACATGAACTGAGAACTTCCAGATGTATAAGCTGGATTTAGAAAAGGCATAAGACCCAAATTCTCAACATTCACCGGATCACAGAGAAAGCAAGAGGATTTCAAAAAAACATCTACTTCTGCTTCACTGACTACACTAAAGCCTTTGACAATGTGGATCACAGCAAACTGTGGAAAATTCTTAAAAGAGATGGGAACATCAGACCACCTTATCTGCCTCCTGAGAAACCTGTGTGCAGGTCAAGAAGCAACAGTCAGAACTGGACATGGAATAACAGACTGGTTCCAAACTGGAAAAGGAGTACTGGTCAAGGCTGTATATTGAAACTCTTATTTAACTTATATGCAGAGTACATCATGTGAAATGACCACCTGGATGACTCACAAGCTGGAATCAAGATTGCTGGGAGAAATATCACCACCTCAGATGATACCACCCTAATGGCAGAAAGCGAAGAGGAACTAAAGAGCCTCGTGATAAGGATGAAAAAAGAGTGGAAAAGCTGGCTTGAAATTCAACATTCAAAAAACTAAGATCATGGCATCCAGTCCCATCACTTCATGGCAAATACAAAGGGAAAAAGTGGTAACAGTGACAGATTTTATTTATTTTCTTGGGCTCCAAAATCACTGTAGATGGGGACGGCAGCCATGAGATTAAAAGACACTTGCTCCTTGGAATGAAAGCTATGACAAACCTAGACAGCGTATTAAAAAGCAGATATATTACTTTGCTGACAAAGGTGTATATGGACAAAGCTGTGGTTTTTCCAATAATCATGTTCAGATGTGAGAGCTGGACATTAAGAAGGTTGAGCACTGAAGAATTGACAATTTTTGAACCGTGGTGCTGGAGAAGACTGTCGAGAATCTCATGAACAGCAATGAGATCAAACCATTTAATCCTAAAGGAAATCAACCCTGAATATTCATGGAAGGACTGATGCTGAAGCTCCAATACTTTGGCCACCTGATGCAAAGAGCTGACTCACTGGAAAAGACTCTGATGGTTGGAAAGATTGAAGGCACAGAGGAGGAGAAGGAGGCAGAGGATGAGGATGGTTGGATGACATCACTGACTCAATGGACAGGAGTGTGAGCAAGCTCTGGGAGATAGTGAAGGACAGGGTAGCCTGGCGTGCCGCAGCCCATGGGGTCACAGAGTTGGACACAACTTAGTGACTGAACAACAACATGTTCATTTAACAGCCAATAATCAAGACACGGAAGTAACCTAAATGCCCATCAATAGATGACCACATAAAGAAGATGTGGTATATATACGCAATGGAATACTAGTCAGCCGTAAAAAAGAAACCTTGTTGGTTGCAAAAACATGGATGGACATACAGGGCATTATGTTAAATGAAATAAGTCAGGGATGGAAGGACAAATACTGTATGATTTCACTTATATATGGAATCCAAAAAAAGGAACGAACAAACTATAGAGTTATAGATTCAGAGAACAAATAGGTGGTGCCAAGAGGTGGGGTGAGGAGGAAAGAAGTAGATGATAGAGAATAAGAGGTACAAACTTCCAGTTGCAAAATGTGTCATAGGTATGAAATGTACAGTGGGGAATACAAACAGTAATTATGTAGTATCTTTCTATGGTGACACAGACTTATTGTGGTGATCATTTTGAAATGTATAAGAATACTGAATCACTATGTTGTGTGAAGTAAAGTGAAGTGAAAGTCGCTCAGTCATGTCTGACTCTTTGCAACTCCATGGACTGTATTGTCCAGGCCAGAATACTAGAGTGGGTAGCCTTTCCCTTCTCTAGGGGATCTTCCCAACCCAGGGACTGAACCCAGGTCTCTTGCATTGCAGGCAGATTCTTTACCAGCTGAGCCATAAGGGAAGCCCACTATGTTGTGTAACAGGAACTAACATAGAGCTGCAGGTCAATTAAAAAAAATTTTTTTTAATCACAGAAAAAGACATCAGATTTGGGATTACAAGGTTGGGGAGAGGGGAGGGATGGGATGAAGGCAGTCAGACGGTTCAGTTCAGTTCAGTTCAGTAGCTCAGTTGTGTCCGACTCTTTGAGACCCCATGAATCACAGCACGCCAGGCCTCCCTGTCTATCACCAACTCCCAGAGTCCACCCAAACTCATGTCCATCAAGTCAATGATGCCATCCAGCCATCTCATCCTCTCTTATCACCTTCTCCTCCTGCCCCCAATCCCCGGGGTCTTTTCAAATGAGTCAGCTCTTCAAATCAGGTGGCCAAAGTATTGGAGTTTCAGCTTCAGCATCAGTCCTTCCAATGAACACCCAGGACTGATCTCCTTTAGGATGGACTGGTTGGATCTCCTTGCAGTCCAAGGGACTCCCAAGAGTCTTCTCCAACACCACAGTTCAAAAGCATCAATTCTTCGGTGCTCAGCTTTCTTTATGGTCCCACTCTCACATCCGTACATGACTACCGGAGAAACCATAGCTTTAACTAGAGTGACCTTTGTTGGCAAAGTAATGTCTCTGCTTTTCAATGTGCTGTCTAGGTTGGTCATAGCTTTTCTTCCAACGAGCAAGCATCTTTTAATTTCATGGCTGCAGTCACCATCTGCAGTGATTTTGAAGCCCAAGAAAATAAAGTCTGTCACTGTTTCCACTGTTTCCCCATCTATTTGCCATGAAGTGATGGGACCACATGGCATGATCTTCATTTATTGAATGTTGAGCTTTAAAGCCAGCTTTATCACTCTCCTCTTTCACTTTCATCAAGAGGCTCTTTACTTCCTTTTCGCTTTCTGCCATAAGGGTGTTGTCATCTGCATATCTGAGGTTATTGGTACTTCTCCCTGCAATCTTGATTCCAGCTTGTGCTTCATCCAGCCCAGCATTTCGCATGATGTACTCTGCCTGTATCAGGCTTCCCTGACAGCTCAGCTTGTAAAGAATCTGCCTGCAACGTGGGAGACCTAGGTTCGATCCCTGGGTTGGGAAGATACCCTGGAGAAGAGAAAGACTACCCACTCTAGTATTCTGGCCTGGAGAATTCCATGGACGGTATAGTCCATGGGGTCACAAAGAGTTGGACATGACTGACTTTCACTTCACTCAGACTGTAAGTTAATAAGCAGAGTGACAATATACAGCCTTGATGTACTACTTTCCCAGTCCATTGTTCCATATGTTCTAACTTGCTTCTTGACCTGAATACAGGTTTCTCAGGAGGCAGGTAAGGTGGTCTGGTATTCCCATCTCTTTAAGAATTTTCCACAGTTTGTTGTGATCCACACAGTCAAAGGCTTTAGCGTAGTCAATGAAGCAGAAGCAGATGCTTCTCTTATTTTTTCTATGATCCAACGGATGTTGGCAATTTGATCTCTGGTTCCTTTGCCTCTTCTCCAGCTTGAACATCTGGAAGTTCTCGGTTCACATACTGTTGAAGCCGAGCTTGGAGAAGCCTATATACTCCAACAAAGTTTTTAAAAGATACCATCACAGACAAGAAGAATCTAAGGAGACATGGCAATTAGATGTAATGTGGTATCTCGGATGGGATCTTAGAAAAGAAAAAGTAAAACTAAGGAAGTAAAAATAGGAAATATATGGACTTCAAGTAATAACAATGTATTAACAATGGTTCATCAATTGTAAGAAATGTACCATACTAATTTAAGACAGCAGTAGGGGTGCTGGGTATGTGGGAACTCTCTGGATTGTCCTGGTAACTTCTGTAAACCTGAAATTATTCTAAAATAGAAAGTTTACTTTGAAAAACCTCCATTCACAGCTTTCCCACTGTCTTCAGAATAAACGTATGGCATTCCAATGCCTTGCACAGTCTGACCAGCCTTTCTAACTCCACGCCCCACTCTGCCAACAATCATCCCCATGTGATAACTAGGTCACTAAGCCTTTCTGCTCTCTCACATATTTCCTCTTACACTTCCTTCTCACTGCAATGTTCCTCTCTATCTTTTCCCACAAGCTAACTGCTACTAGTCCTGTAAGACAGCCCCAGGATCACCACCTTGGGAAAGCCTGCCCTGACTCTCCTAGAACAGCTCAGTAGTCCACCCCCTCACCACTCCTGTATCACCAGGGACAGCTTCTGTCACAGCTTAGACTTCGACAATGGTCTCCATAAAGACACAAGCTGCTGTGGAAAGAACAATGACTTTGTAAGTTACACTCAATTACTACTGGTGGCAATTATTACCAGAGGCTTTGGGGTCAGTACGATCTAATTATTACCTATTAATACTATGTGCCAGTAACAGGGTTAAAGTACTGTACCTATCTATGTCATAAAACACACAAAACAGCCCTGTGAGATAAGAATTGGTTTACCTTATGAATCTTTCTATACAGTGGCCATTATCTGAGGTCCTGTCTGAGACTGCATTCCCACTTTGCCACTTTGCTGCCCAATGAGGATGAACTCAGCTTCATGGATCCAGGATCCGAGA
Source organism: Ovis aries (assembly GCF_016772045.2). NCBI lineage: Eukaryota > Metazoa > Chordata > Mammalia > Artiodactyla > Bovidae > Ovis > Ovis aries. The sequence continues at coordinate 65,019,131 of NC_056071.1, read as the reverse complement.
GCCTGGGCTTCATTCAGAAAGGTACATGCTAAGTACCCAATACATACTTATCACTCCCTTCAGTCTCCTCTGTTAGACTGGGGCCCTGGAGACTTCTGTGTCTTCACTGCCTGGACCGTGACCAGGGCTTCATAAAAGCTGAATAAACTGGAATGCATAAAGTAACAAGTTAGGCCGCCAACTAGTGGAAAGTTTTAGGAGGGAGTGGTATGATGAACCCCTCCACCTCTAGAAGGCAGGTCTCACCTCCCCCCAACCCCCCAACACCTCTCCTCAAAGAGGACAAGAATCTAGCCTGACAAGAAGGCCATTTCAAACATACAACGATGTACAATATTTCCAGCTGACAACACCGGGTGCAAACCTTCCTCAGTTCTGGTAACCTGAGTCCAACCAATCCTGATCTCTGTCCCTCTGATTCTTCAAGGAATTTAGGTTCCGATCAAATGCTACTGAAGTAAACGCTACACTAGAAAATGCACGTGTATGCTCGGATCCTTTCTAATTAAAAAATGTTGCATGAAGGGGGATCCCCTCCAGGGCTGGAAAGGGCACTCTTGTCTGACACTTGGAAACGAACTGTCCAAAGAGACACGCGTGCTGACAAAGCAAGAGATTTTATTGGGAAGGGGCGCCCGGGCGGAGAGCAGGCAGGTAAGGGAATCCAGAACTGCTCTGCTGCATGGCTTGCAGTCTTGGGTTTCATGGTGACATGAATAGTTTCCAGGTTGTCTCTGGACAATCATTCTGACTCAGGGTCCTTCCTGGTGGCACACATTGCTCAGCCGAGATGTATGTCAGCAAGAAGGATTCTGGGAGGTGGTTGGACACGTGGAATCTCTTTTTGACCTTTCCCAAACTCTTTCTGTTAGTGGTGGCTTGTTAGTTCCGTGTTTCTTACCAGGACCTGCTGTTGTAAAATAACTCACATTGAATGGTTACTATGGTGCCTGGCCAGGGTGGGCAGTTTCAGTTAGTGTGCTTCCCCTAACAAAAACATCATGTTTTCTCTCACTCTCCCTGACCTATCAGTTCAGTGCAGTTCAGTCGCTCAGTTGTGTCCGACTCTTTGTGACCCCATGGACTGCAGCACGCCAGGCCTCCCTGTCCATCACCAACGGCTGGAGTTAACTCAAACTCATGTCCATTGAGACGGTGATGCCATCCAACCATCTCATCCTCTGTCGTCCCCTTCTCCTCCTGCCCTCAATCTTTCCCAGCATCAGGGTCTTTTTCAGTGAGTCAGCTCTTCGCGTCAGGTGGCCAAAGCATTGGAGTTTCAGCTTCATCAGTCCTTCCAGTGAATATTCAGGACTGATCTCCCATAGGATTGACTGGTTTGATCTCCTTGCAGTCCAAGGGACTCTCAAGAGTCTTCTCCAACACCACAGTTCAAAAGCATCAATTCTTCAGCACTCAGCTTTCTTTATAGTCCAACTCTCACATCTATACATGACACTGGAAAAACCATAGCCTTGACTAGACGGACCTTTGCTGACAAGGTAATGTCTCTGCTTTTGAATATGCTATCTACGTTGGTCATAACTTTTCTTTCAAGGAGTAAGTGTCTTTTTATTTCATGGCTGCAGTCACCATCTGCAGTGATTTTGGAGCCCCCCAAAATAAAGTCTGACACTGTTTCCACTATTTCTCCATCTATTTGCCATGAAGTGATGGGATCAGATGCCATGATCTTAGTTTTCTGAATGTTGGGCTTTAGGCCAACTTTTCCACTCTCCTCTTTTCACCTTCATCAAGAGGCTTTTTAGTTCCTCTTCACTTTCTGCCATAAGGGTGGTGTCAGCTGCATATCTGAGGTTATTGATATTTCTCCTGGCAATCTTGATTCCAGCTTGTGATTCATCCAGCCCAGTGTTTCCCATGATGTACTCTGCATATAAGTTAAATAAGCAGGGTGACAATATACAGCCTTGACGTACTCCTTTTCCTATTTGGAACCAGTCTGTTGTTCCATGTCCAGTTCTAACTGTTGCTTCCTGACCTGCATACAGATTTCTCAAAAGGCAGGTTAGGTGGTCTGGTGTTCCCATCTCTCTCAGAATTTTCCACAGTTTATTGCCATCCACACAGTCAAAAGACTTTGGCATAGTCAATAAAGCAAAAATAGATGTTTTTCTGGAACTCTCTTGCTTTTTCCATGATCCAGCGGATGTTGGCAATTTGATCTCTGGTTCCTCTGCCTTTTCTAAAACCAGCTTGAACATCTGGAAGCTCACAGTTCACATACTGTTGAAGCCTACAGGTGTCTTGAACTCAAAATCAGTCTTCTCTAGAGAAAACATAAACATTTTCCTTCCATTCTGTCAATCTAACAAACTCATTCCTTAATACCAATGCAATATTACTATGTATATAATCTTTAAACCAAAACAAGGAGGGACAAAACATTTCCAGCACCATTTAAATACACAGTGAAAAGTTTTGTGTTCTGGGTCTCCCTATTTCTCTTAACACTATTCTAACCAGCAATGTCACAAAAGTACACTGGGTCCCAATGGGCAGAACTACTGATGTTTCACCACCAGGCACACCAAGAAGGGAAAACCCCTCTGGCCACCATCTGACTAATGGTGATACACCACCACCATGAGAAATACACAGGGCTGGTTTATCCTACACAATCATCCCCACGTCTGCATGGCCCAGGGAAAATTTCAGTCACTGAACTACCAGTTGAGGACACAGCTTTAATATTGTACCCATTTATTAATTAGAATCTACTTATAAAGAGTTGGGTTGGGGAAATGAGAACATGGAATCCTTTCCAAAAGTTTGGCAGAGAAAGATGTTAGAGAGGAATACAGAAAAACTGGCAAAAAGCATTGACAGAATACTGACAATTGACATAAATTAGTTTAGCTTTCAGAAGGGCAGTTTAGTAATGTTTACCAAAGCCTCTAGCAATTTATCCTAAAACAAAATCATCATAGAGTTACATAAAAACTCATCTACCAAGCTGCTCATCAAGTGCTGCCAAAAATGGCAATAAACTGGGAACAACTCAAACGTCCAAGAGACTTTAAAAGTTTGATATAACGATACAAGGGAAACTATGAACACTTTAAAAGAAGTTGCTTTTTTTTAATGTACATTTAATAACATGAGGAGACAATACACCAACTAAAACAGAGCAGACTACAAGAAGCACTGTATGTTACTGAATCATCCAGGGTAACAACTCACGTCCACTTACAATTACGTTTCTATTAACATAACTCCGTACCTAGGAAAACCCCAATATAGCCCACTCACCCGGCTGGGCTGCCTTGTAACAAGAGCACCTACTGTCCTCGCAGATGCTCCCTCCCCAAGGCTTCTCTCACAGCTGAAGACTTAATAAATGATTAAATTGTTGACACTTAGTAAGAAATTATTTCCTTCCATCTGATGTCTTAGGAAGTTAGGAGATGCTTAGAGTATAAACCCAATGACACAGTTTAATCAAAGAAAAAGGAATGATTATCCAATCTATTGATGGAATTAAAAAACAGCACTATGGATCAAATTTTTTAAAATCTTCATAATTATTGCTGACTCTTCCATAACTAATCCAGATTTGTGAGGATTTTATTAGCTTCTTGCCTTCTTAATCTCTCTTTACAGTGCTTTATCCCTTTGAAAAAATTTTGGACATCCTTGGTCCCACATGGGTGCATGCTAACTCAGTTTAGTCGTGTCTGACTTTTTGCAGAACCATGGACTGTAGTCTGCCAGGCTCCTCTGTCCATGAGATTCTCCAGGCAAGAATACTGGAGTGGGTTGCCATGTTCTCCTCCAGGGGATCTTCTCCACCCAGGGCCTGAACCTGCGTCTGTGTCTCTTGCATTGTTGGCAGGTGGGTTCTTTACCACTGAGCCGTGCAGGAAGCCCCCCATGGTCCCATAAATGGTCTTTAAAAACAGCACTACGAGAAATCTAACATGTAGAATAAGCATACTTTCCGTGGCTACAATGCCATTAACCTAACTGAACCCAAGATACTGTGAAACACTTTGCACCCAAAGGTTAAATATCTATGCTTAAAACAGAACACATGAAACCAAATTTAAAATAAGACTTTTTGTTGTAGTTTTAAATTGAAATTAGGGAATTCCTCTCTTTTTGATATACAGTGATATACAAACAAAGCAATGGGTCTCACTCCTGTAAGCAATGAACTTAATTGGGCATATAGTCTGAAGCTAGGACTATTACTATTCTAATTCAAACAGTAACATATAAATACAAAAATCACATCATATCTCAGAAGAGTTTAGAAATACCACAATACACAATTTTACTGTTTTCTTTTCTTTTAAAAACAAATCTAAGCCAATTTATAAATCACACCATATTAACAAAACCTCTATCCTTAATATTACAGCTGAAACTAAAAACTGTCATACAATGTTTTCATTAACATACTAATCTGGTATGCAGATGACACCACCCTTATGGCAGAAAGTGAAGAGGAGTTAAAAGCCTCTTGATGAAAGTGAAAGAGGAGAGCGAAAAAGTTGGCTTAAAACTCAACATTGAGAAAACGAAGATCATGGCATCCGGTCCCATCACTTCATGGCAAATAGATGGGGAAACAGTGGAAACAGTGTCAGACTTTATTTTGGGGGGCTCCAAAATCACTGCAGATGGTGACTACAGCCATGAAATTAAAAGACGCTTACTCCTTGGAAGAAAAGTTATGACCAACCTAGACAGTATATTCAAAAGCTGAGACATTACTTTGCCGACTAAGGTCCATCTAGTCAAGGCTATGGCTTTTCCAGTAGTCATGTACGGATGTGCGAGTTGGACTGTGAAGAAGGCTGAGTGCCAAAGAATTGATGCTTTTGAACTGTGGTGTTGGAGAAGACTCTTGAGAGTCCCTTGAACAGCAAGGACATCCAACCAGTCTATTCTGAAGGAGATCAACCCTGGGATTTCTTTTGGAAGGAATGATGCTAAAGCTGAAACTCCAGTACTTTGGCCACCTCATGCAAACAGTTGACTCATTGGAGAAAACTTTGATGCTGGGAGGGATTGGGGGCAGGAGGAGAAGGGGCGAGGATGAGATGGCTGGATGGCATCACTGACTCGATGGACGCAACTCTGAGTGAACTCCGGGAGTTGATGATGGACAGGGAGGCCTGGCGTGCTGCGATTCATGGGGTCGCAAAGAGTTGGACACGACTGAGCGACTGAACTGAACTGAACTGAACTAATCTGGTAATATCACATTTTTAAAATGTTGGAAAACCAGATGCCTTCAATTTCTTAACACTAGTCTTAGAAAAGGAACATCTCGTTTTAATTCAGCACAAATGGAAAAGTTAACTTTATTATATAAGATTATTAAATTATAATAATTTTATTATAAACAAAACTTATTTTTGCTCCCTAAAGTAACCTATGCAAAAATTTCTGTTCAAATTTTTATACTTGTTAGGGAAATCACAACAAATACCACTTACACTGTACATCAAATTCATAGAACAATTTTATTAAAAAGCAGCAAAATGTTCATGTTCATCAGATTACATAAAGCACACAAACTCTGGTTCACATCCACAGAGAACCCATGATGATGAACCGGTTAAATAGATGGGTTCAAACTCAACCTACTGTAGGTCAGAATTCTAGGTGTACTGCCTACAAAGTTTAAGACACTGAAAAAGTTCCTTGGAAAGAAGTCTTCATTTTCTCAAATGAAAAATTGACTACTCTTACTATGAAAGCCAGTGTTTGGAGTAATACAAGCAAAAAGTACCACCTGAGAAAAACTGAACATAACTTTCTAAGTGCTTCCCAGCTATGGCTCTCTTCTCCTACATTCCAAACCACTGACCCAGGCCCTCAGTGCCTTGTTCAGGTCGCAACATCTTTATCAAACTCTCTGCCTCCTCCCCTTGCCTCCAAATCCAAACTTGTTCCAAACAGATTCAGGAAACATCTGTCTTGCCTGTGTAATTCTATTTCACATTACCTCATGTAACTCTACTTCACATTTTCCTCCAAGAATTTCTCCGAAGTTCATGCCGGCTCCTAACCTGACTTATAATGTTACAGCTACAAAGAACTTCACAGTCTGCCTAATTTACAAGTGAGGAGACCATCCTCTAGAGACATGCAGTGTCTTGCCCAAGGTGATTCAATGCCAAGGCTAAGTCTTTAATACAGGCTCCCACTTCTATTTCAGTCCCCAGCTCTCAGCCACACTTGATCACATTTAGTCCAGACCTTTCAGGCTCAGGAAAAAAGCATGGTTCCTTGTCATGGTGCTGTGGGACTTAACAGAAATTTCTGTTAAAACAAAGTAATTGTTCTTGTTACTATTATGTTACCTGGCACCAGAAGAGCCAAAATACCAACAGAAGGCTCATGAGCTGGAATGACTCTGCCACCTAGCCACTCATAACGCTGGTGAGAAGACATATTTGTTTTGATAGTAGAGATCTCATAACTTTCTATCAACCAAACAAACCAACTTATTTATATGCAAATAGCTAAGCTCAATAATTTATCCAAATATTTGTTAAGATACTATGTAAAACACTTCAGTTAACAGTTAAATTTTAAAAAGCCCAATAAGCCAACAGAAAAATGGGCAAAGAAGCTATTTCCTAGAAAAAAGTGGCTTCCCTGAAGAATTCCAAGTAATTTATGTAAATACTCCCTTTCTCCAGGAGGTGGAGCTTTACTTCCCACCACTCCCTTGTGAGCTGGACTTAGTAACTGGATTCCAAAGAAAAGAGCAGGAAAGAGGGCGGGGTAACTCTATGGGAGAGAGATCTGGTTACCATTACCTTGGCCAGGTAATCAAGGTTAACATGGCATGGCTCTGCTCTCTTCATGATTCCAGCACGTACGCCATCCCCGCTCCCCCCACCCCCGACGCACACACTCTAATGTGATGAGAAGTGAAGGGAAGTCTGCCACTGTACAGTCTTCCCCAAACCCATTACACCAGCCTCACTGTAAGAAAAAGGACAGATAAATTCAGGAATATTCTACAAAACTCCTCAAAACTCTCAAGCTCATGAATAATAAGGAAAGACTGATTAACTGTCACAGCCCAGAGGAGACGGCAGGCAAGACAGTTCAATGCAATATGGAGACCTGGACTGGATTCTGGAACAGAAAAGGCACATCAACGGGAAAACCAGTGGAAGCTGAATAAGGCTGAGGCAACAGCGACGCAGCAGCGCTGGCCTCTTCCTTCGATGCTGCGATAGACGGGAATGGTAACGTAAGAGGCCAGCACCAAGGGGCCCTGGGAGAGGGGCCTGATGATCCACAGTGTACAGGAAGGGGACAAGGGCAGTAGCCATCGGCTTCTGAGAAAGTAACACCCCCAAAACTTCTAGAATTAGAGCAATAAACATAAGAAAATGTCAAAACTACAATTTGCAGATCATTTTTAAAAAGATCACTCATCAGAAAGAAAAACCCTGTACTTGTCTCAGACAAACAATGCAATGGGAAACTGTCCAGTTAAAATTTTATCCTTAATAATCATACCTTAGGAGAAACATATGAAGTTTAAAATCTCACTAGATAAATAAACCAAATTATCTAATATCAAAAAGGATGGGTAAGATCTAAAGTTTTGCTTTATACTACAGATAGCTTTTCCAGGGTGATGACAGCCATTTTAATTATATGCCAATTATGAAAATTTTTTTCATCTTCAAAAGCCATTAATTAATCAATCCTGACAATACTTCTGTGTTATAGAAATCTTATTCAAAGCAAAGACAACCTGCCTAAAAAGCTTTAAGTCAGTCAGCTTCAAGCGGAAGTAAACCAGGTTTAGATCAAAATACTTGGGCTTTAAAGCACCTAACAAAAAGCCATTATGTCTCCATGCCCTAAACCTGAGGACATGAAGTCACTTGGGAAGATTCACCAAAAGAACAATACAGGCGGGAAATCCTAAATCCAGACACTGGGCACATACTAGTATCCGCCACTGTGATGAGGAACATCTTGAAAACAAAGAAACAAAATGCCTTTTGAAGGTTGGGTGTGTTAGTTGCTTAGCCGTGTCTGACTCTTTGGGATCCCATGGAATTCTCCAGGCAAGGAAGCTGGAGTGGGTTGCATTTCCTCCTCCAGACGTCTTGCAGAGGTGTGTTCAAGGGCCTTTTTTACACATTCCTACCTTGCATGTGTTTGGGCTTACACAGTCAATCTACCAAAACTACTTCAGGGCAGAAACCAAAACTAGAAGAATTTCTTTTTTAACAGCTGAGGCAAAGTGAATTAAAAGAATAAAAATAATTTATTTCTACTCGAATGAGTTCACCAAGAAACATTACTACTCACACAAGCTTAATCTTAATTTTGGAATTTACTGTATTGCCTGGTTCACAAATTTTTTTTCATCTTGTCTTTTGTTTTATACAAACCAAGTGGGAGGAAGAGATGGGGCAAGACAAAAGGAAATATTTATTAACCAACTATTATGTGCCAGGTACTTTCACAAACATTAACTTACAATCATCTCTAAAAAATATACCAAAGTCAGTTCTTAAAAATTGAAAGACCATAAAAACATAGGAAAACATCATGATAAAGTGGAAAAAAGTAAATTATGAGGCTTGCCATAGACAAGGTCCTAATGCCAATGAGTACCATAAAAGGAAAAGTAACGTCTGAATATGAGTCGTTCTAAAGGACGACAGATAGGACACTCTCTGGAAGCCAGTGCCAACACACACAGGAGAAACGAGTAAAATGGCTGTCTCCAGAGAGAAGAAACAGAAGGCTAAGAATGCAGGAGAACTCTCCTTTTCATCATACAAACCCTTTTGCATCTTTTAATTGTGTACCACATGCCTATAATACCTATCCAAATATTCAATAAATTTTTATTTGAGAAGGAAAAAAGTTAACTACAGGGAATGAGCTGTGTCCATGACCACCGATCCTCAGTTACTGAGACTGGCTGGATCACCGCCCTCTGGCTGGGAACACCGTGGTTCCCGCAAACGTCCAAGCCTTCCACATCACAGGAAGGGGGATGTTGTCAGAACCCACAGCCATTATAAGGCATTACTCAATGACAAGCTCAAATCAGAATTTAATCTTGTCTTTACTTCCTCTTCAGCTTTACGCAAGTGCCCAACTCAAAATGGAATCCACATTTTACCTGATGGCTACAAACATGTAACAGGAATCTTCTACGAATTACTAAGAAATAACACTAAACCTCGACAGCAGCTATATTCAAAGGACACACACACCCTTCTAATTTATTTTTACCTATACATTCTAAGAGTCAGGCACCACTGAGCGACTTCACTTTCACTTTTCACTTTCATGCACTGGAGAAGGAAATGGCAACCCACTCCAGTATTCTTGCCTGGAGATTCCCACGGAGAGAGGAGCCTAGTGGGCTGCTGTCTATGGGATCGCACAGAGTCGGACACGACTGAAGCGACTTAGCAGCAGCAGCAGCAGCATACATTCTAAGCACATTCACTATTTATCAATAGTAATATTTTTGTCAACTGGAAGACAGAAAATGTTAACAGTAGGTGGCTGTTAAGCTTCTAAGCAAAAAATCTCAGCTGGGAGGCTGGTTCTAGGTTGACAAAAACAGAATATGCTAGAGAGAAATGCAGTTTTGAGAATTTTCACCCGAAGTAAGGCTTCAATGAAAGGACATAATAAAATACTTAAATACAAATGTAGGTAGATGGTACAACAATATGTGAAGGGAAATGTTCAGAAGGACAAGCAGATAGGCAAGCTTAATAAGAGGACAAAACAAATAACATCACACAAAACACTTAGTTTGAGGACACAAGAATCAGGCAAAGGTCTGAGAAATCTAAGCACTGCCCAGGGGAGACAGAGGGCAGGAAGGTACCCACCGGGCACTTCTCAGCACCCTTCTTCCATCCTGCCAGTCATCCTCTGATGCAGCCATTTACAGGGTTTAGTGAAACAGTTCTGGAATGCAACAGGACTCTGTCCAGATTGAAGTAGAGTTCCCAAATATTTTTAAGCCCCAGTTTTCTCTACTGTAAAGATGGAGAAAACAATTTCTTCCTCATAGAGATTAAATAAAATAGCATTTTAAAACAAGCAGCAAAGGTTATTTAGCACATATGAGGGGCTTAAAATAAATGATCCAGACATCAGGACTAGATTCAATCCTAAAGCTGCTTCTAAGAGACCCGGTTACCCTGCTCCCATCGAAAGGAAACCTAACAATTCTACTTATTCCAAGCATAAAGATCCTCTAGATCTAAAACTTAAAGAATAAGTTTTCTTTATTTAAAAGGCCTACTACTAATAATCAACTCAGGCAACTCTCAGCCACCAAAGATCAGATACATGCAAGTCTCTAAATAATAAGGGGACCCATTCACTCTATAAGTACGCTTACTCTTATCAAGAATTGCTACTTCAGTCTGAAACTATTTTTAACTCTATATCCCTCATAAATGGCAATACTCAAAACTTACAAGTCAAACTATTTTCCCTAATCACAGTCGGTGATCTGTGATGCAACCGTGAGAGTTCTATTAGCTGCTGGTAAATTAGGAGTTCACTTTAAAAGTGAGAATGTTCTCATTAAAATACATGGATTCTACTATGAGTCCAAGTCCTAATACTTACACAGCAGTTAGGAGTGAGAAGACAGACTATTCAGTACATGGCAAGCCATCCAACACTGAATAATTCATAACTCTAAAAGGGGGCACCTTCCCTGGCCATCCAGCGGTTAAGAAGCCACCTTCCAATGCAGGGGATGCAGGTTCCATCCCTAGTCAGGGAAGTAAGGTCACACATGCCCACAGGGCAACTAAAGCCTGTGGGCTACAACTAAGATCCGATACAGCTGAATAAATTAGTTCATTTAATTTTTTAAAAGAGAGAGTTCCATGATGTTAAAATATCTCAGGGAAACCAGTTCCAAACTCAGCTGGAAAAAATATCCATGACAGCAATGAGACCAAATAGAGTTCAGTAACCCCAGAGTTCACTCCTTCATATATTAATACAACAACTGCAGAATAATCAAACTCCTGCAAAAATACAGAAATTTCAGAAAGTATCTGGGACTGTTTCCCCATCAGTAAAACGAAAAAACTGGACCTGACCTCCAGATTCCACTAACAGGCAAGAGAGGACATCTCCCTCCGTACTGCACTCTGAAGCCTGCCCCCTCTTCCCGCTCTCCCCGGGGAAATCCTGCTCGGTTTTATTTTGGTTTGTTTCACTGATGGGTGTGGTGAGGTCTGTGAGGTCTGTGTGCTTTTTTTCACTCACTTCCTCCTGAAGCTTTACTACACACTGATTCATGGTGACCTCGGTCGTTAGCACTGCTTGCTGGTCACTACACTGCTTCCAGCTCCCTCTGCCTCACTGCCCTCACACACCGCCAGGCTAGAGAACCAACCCATGGTGGGTCATTAGACAGAATGCCCGTTTCCTCACTAGTCAGACTTTTTCACTGTAGAGCACAGACTGCATTCTAACCCAGCAACTCAGTTGCTCACACCATCTCTAAGAGGGTCAAAGACTCAGCTTTAGAAGTCACGGGGTCAGATGCCACAGAACTGCTTCTGAGGAGACCTTATAGCCACAGGTGCTCCTCACGATGAGGCCAGGGGCAGTGAACACCACTCCTAGAAACTGCTGCCTGAGGCTGGTCCCTTCAGCTCTTCTGGCTCCTTCCCATCCTCCATCTTGCCCTGGTTCATGGAGCAGAAGTCACATGCCTATGGCTAACTGCACAGAAAGGTGGGAAAGCACAGTAATGGCTTCCACTTTAGGACAAATAATGTGGGAAATTCCCTCCAAAGACAGTGTTCTAAAGGTGCTGGTGGCCAAAAAGATTAAAGGTATTACTGAATCTATGTTCCAATTTCCTGATTTTGATATGTGCTTATAAAGGAGAATGTCTGTCTTTATAGGAAAAACAATGATACATTAAAGAATAATAATCTACAACTTAATAAAAAGACAACCAAATTAAAAGTGGAAAAAGGATCTAAAAAGATATTCATCCACATAAGAACATGAAAAGATGCTCAATATCATCAGTCAACAGGGAAACACAAATTAAAAGCACCAAGGAAATTCCCTGGTGGTCCAGTGATGAGTGCAATGGCCCAGGTTTGATCCCTGGTCAGGCAATTAGATCCATAAGCCACAGGGCAAAGAAAGAAACAGAAACACACACACACACAGTGAGATATCACTTCACACCACCAGGGTGGTTATAATTTAAATGACAGACAATAACAAGTGTAGACAAAGATGTGGAAAAAATGCAACCCTCATACACTGCCAGTAGGAACATGAAGTGGAGCAGCCCCTCAAGAACGGAAAACAGCTTGGTGTGGAATCCAAGACTGGAAGCAATGCTCCCAGGACCCAAGGGTGCCAGTCCACTATCCCGGAGATTCCAGAGCCACACAGACCCCAGTCCACTGCTGAACTTCATCTGTTCCCTCTGCAAGACTGTGGGATCCTCTCCACCCTCAACATCCTGAAATTCGTTCATTTATTTTTTCCTTTACTCACTGTGCTGGGCACTTGGTGGATCTGCTTAATCTGGGGATTTATGACCTTCAATTCCGGGAAAACTTTTAAGGACTAATTTAATCACTGTGCCCTTTCAATTTTCTGTTTTCCCCTCTCTCTAGTAATTCAGATGTAGGCTCCCCTGAATTGATCCATTAACTGTGATATACTCTTTCTGTTTTGCTTCTGCATTTATCACTAATTATTAACATAAAGTCGTAATTGCTTTAATCGTCTCTCTCCCGGCATGGCATCTCTCTTCCCTGTACATATATACATACACGCGAGGAAAGCAGACAGCATATGGTGCTGCTTCAGTACACTTCTGCTACAAAGCCTCAGCACCATTGCCATACTTGAAGAAAACCGGCACTTAATACACAGTCCACATTCACATTGCCCCATGTAGTCCTCTTCCTCAAACAATATTCTCCAATGATCTAACCAAGGCTCAGGCACTCTACATTCTCTTTTTCATCGGTCTTTGCTTAACACATTCTGGAAGATTTTTTTTCAGTTTCCTATTGAAAATTTCCTCTGCTATTCTATTTTCCAAGAGCTCTTTCTTATTCTCTGAATGGGTCCCTATTTTGTGTGTGTGTATATATATATATATATATTTTTTTTTTTTTTTTTTTTTTCCCGGGCTGTGCAGCACACAGGATCTTAGCTCTCTGACCAGGGATCAAACCCATGCCCCTTGCAATGGAAGTGTGGTGTGTTAACCACTGGACTGCCAAGGAGGTCCCTTTAAAATACTATTTTTGTATCATGAATTTAACATTTTCTTGAAGTTCTTTGAGCCTTTTGTTTTTGAAGTTTGAACTTTCCTTCTGCGATTTCCATTCTCTCTCTTCACTCAATGTCTTTTTCACCTGCTTGCATTACTGTCAGAGGCTTTCTTCAGGTTTACAATGATCCTTGACTGCTGAGGCACAGTTAGGAAGAAGTCTTAACTAAAAAGCAGGTTTTCCCTGCATGCGCACACAAGGCTTCCTAAGCAGCAAGGCTTGCAGAGTGATGGGACACGGATCCTTCTGTTTCCCTGAGAGCCATGATGGACTGTATTCTCTAAAGCTGACCACAGTACCTCCTACTTCATGTGACCTTCTAACACTGTGACCAACTGGAACTCTTGCCTCCAAGAGGTGAGGTTTATGTTCCCTCCCCCTTGAACTTGGGCAAATTTGTAACCAAAGCATGTGACATGCTTTGACTTTCAAGCATAGAGACAAAACAGATTCTACCTGTTTCTCCTGAGACACACACCTTTGCAAAGTGTGTGTCCGAGTACGTGATCTGAATGCCTTGAAGCAGCGGCACAATCTAGTCCACACGCAGAGACCTCGTGGAGAGGCCCTGAGACTACATGCTGAGAAAGGAGCCTGCCATGCCCCCACCACACACGCAGACCCGCCTCCCTGTGCCCACAGCTCTTCCAGCTCCACCGACTGAAGGCAGCCAAGATGTTACCTGAGCATCAGAATCGCCCAGCAAAGCTCCCCCAAATTCCTGACCCACAGAAACCATGCAAATAGCGTGCGGGGTCGTTTTTTAGGCACGAAAGTAAGAAAAATACTACTATACACTGGAAAAAAGGGGACCTTTGTTACGTGGTGTGCAGTCATGTGGAATCTTTTACCTAATCAATTCAAACGACCCATCGAAGGAGACTCCCAGGCATAACACTGAACATGTCACCAGTCTCTTCACAATGCCTATGATAAAATGAGAGGGGAGAGAGAGAAGGAGCAGCTAGGGAAAACGAATTGTTAAAAATAAAGGAAGTCAGCTGCGCCTGAGTGCCGTAAGTAGTAAAGCCTGTGAGCCTAATGCCCATGCTCCGCAACGAGGGAAGCCTCGGCAACTACAAGCCGCACACTGCAGCTAGAGAAAAGCTCAGGCAGCAACAAGGACCGAGCACAGTCTAAATAAATAAAGGAATAGATCAAAATGAGAAGTGGCTATGGGGGAGAAATCAAATCCAGGCTATGGCTGAAAAACTTTTTTAAATACCTCAGAAAGATCCAAGAAGGTTCCAAATTGGCATTTCAAAACAAACCAAGGGTCTTCTAAAAACATTAAGGGCTGCTTCTAAAGAGCCTCTCCACTGAAGCAGTGGAGCTGCTCAGACTGTTAGGAGCAGCTGTCCCGCAGCAGATGCACAAGGAGCCGGAGGAAGTGAAGGACCCATCAGAAGTGTGGCTTTTGTCTAACTGGAATGGATTAATAAACTGACACACAGAAAACCTACACAAATTTTTAAGGAAGTATACCAGTTTGGACTGAAAGAGACAAAAATAATACAGAACGAACGCCTTTTTTTTCCCCAAAATATTATGAGCACGAAGCAGGCTAAGAAAACTTCCCTCAGCTTTAAAACCCAGCCAGTCCTTTTTTCTTTAAACTTTATACTGGAGCACAGCTGATTAACAATGTTGTGGTAAGTTTCAGGTGCGCAGCAAAGGGATCCAGTTATACATATACATGTATCTGCTCTTTTTCAAATTTTTTTCTATTCAGGTTATTACAGAGTAATGAACAGAGTTCCCTGTGCTACACAGTAAGTCCTTGTTGGTTATGTATTTTAAATACAGTAGTCAATCCAGAATACATGTCAATTGCAAACTCCCAACCTATCCCACTCTAAAAACCAGCCATTTCTTGAAAAAAATTTGCAAATCATAGATCTAATAAGAGATTAATAACCAGAATACACAGAGAACTTGCAAAACTCAACAGTATCAACAAGAGATTTTAAAAATGGGCAGAGTATTTCAACAGACATTTCTCCAAAGAATACACACCAATGGTTAAGAAGCACATTAAAAGATGTTCAGCATCACTAATCATTCAGTTCAGTTCAGTCGCTCAGTCGTGTCCGACTCTTTGCGACCCCATGAATCGCAGCACGCCAGGCCTCCCTGTTCATCACCATCTCCCAGAGTTCACTCAGACTCACATCCATCGAGTCCGTGATGCCATCCAGCCATCTCATCCTCGGTCGTCCCCCTCTCCTCCTGCCCCCAATCCCTCCCAGCATCAGAGTTTTTTCCAATGAGTCAACTCTTCTCATGAGGTGGCCAAAGTACTGGAGTTTCAGCTTTAGCATCATTCCTTCCAAAGAAATCCCAGGGCTGATCTCCTTCAGAATGGACTGGTTGGATCTCCTTGCTGTCCAAGGGACTCTCAAGAGTCTTCTCCAACACCACAGTTCAAAAGCACCAATTCTTCGGCGCTCAGCCTTCTTCACAGTCCAACTCTCACATCCATACATGACCACAGGAAAAACCATAGCCTTGACTAGACGGACCTTAGTCGGCAAAGTAATGTCTCTGCTTTTGAATATGCTATCTAAGTTGGTCATAACTCTTCTTCCAAGGAGTAAGCATCTTTTAATTTCATGGCTGCAGTCACCATCTGCAGTGATTTTGGAGCCCCAAAAAAGAAAGTCTGACACTGTTTCCACTGTTTCCCCATCTATTTCCCATGAAGTGATGGGACCGGATGCCATGATCTTCGTTTTCTGAATGTTGAGCTTTAGGCCAACTTTTTCGCTCTCCTCTTTCACTTTCATCAAGAGGCTTTTAGCTCCTCTTCACTTTCTGCCATAAGGGTGGGGTCATCTTCATATCTGAGGTTATTGATATTTCTCCTGGCAATCTTGATTCCAGCTTGTGTTTCTTCCAGTCCAGCGTTTCTCATGATGTACTCTGCATAGAAGTTAAATAAGCAGGGTGACAATATACAGCCTTGACGTACTCCTTTTCCTATTTGGAACCAGTCTGTTGTTCCATGTCCAGTTCTAACTGTTGCTTCCGGACCTGCATACAGATTTCTCAAGAGGCAGGTCAGGTGGTCTGGTATGCCCATCTCTTTCAGAATTTTCCACAGTTTATTGTGATCCACACAGTCAAAGGCTTTGGCATAGTCAATAAAGCAGAAATAGATGTTTTTCTGGAACTCTCTTGCTTTTTCCATGATCCAGCGGATGTTGGCAATTTGATCTCTGGTTCCTCTGCCTTTTCTAAAACCAGCTTGAACGTCAGGGAGTCCACGGTTCACGTATTGCTGGAGCCTGGCTTGGAGAATTTTGAGCATTACTTTATTAGCACGTGAGATGAGTGCAACTGTGCAGTAGTTTGAGCATTCTTTGGCATTGCCTTTCTTTGGAATTGGAATGAAAACTGACCTTTTCCAGTCCCGTGGCCACTGCTGAGTTTTCCAAATTTGCTGGCATACTGAGTGCAGCACTTTCACAGCATCATCTTTCAGGATTTGAAACAGCTCAACTAGAATTCCATCACCTCCACTAGCTTTGTTTGTAGTGATGCTTTCTAAGGATCATTAGGTAAATACAAACAAAATTATACCCAGTAGAATGGCTACTACCAAAAAAAATGGAAAATAACAAGCATTAGTGAGGATGTGGAGAAATCTGAACTTTTACGTGGTGCTGGGAATGTAAAATGGTACAGTTGATGTGGAAAACAGCAAGACAGTTTCTAAAAAAAAATTAAATTACCATATGAGCCAGTAATTCCACTTCTGGGTATATATCCAAAAGAATTAAAAGCTGGGTCTCTGTGATATTTGTACACCTAAGTCATAGCAGCATTAGTCACAATAGCTAAAACATGGAAGCAACCCAAGTGTCCATCCACAAAAGAATACCCAAGCAAAGTATGACACAGCCATACAATGGAGTATTATTCAGCCTTGAAAATGGAAGGAAAATGCTGGCACAGGACAGCATGCAGGAACCTTGAGGACATTATGCTAACAAAAACAGGCCAGTTACAAAATCACAAACACTGCATGAGTCCACTTATATGAGGTACTTAGAGTAGTTAAAAATTACAGAGACAGAAAGTAAAATAGTGATTGCCAGGAGCTGGGGGGAAGTGGATTGTGGGAATGAGAGGTTAAGTGTTTAATGGATACAGAGCTTCAATTTACAAAATGAAACGCATTCTGGAGGTGGATTTTTGCTGACGGCTGTACACTATGAAGGTATTCAATATCACTGAACTGTTCACTTAAAAGTGGTTAAGATGAACAAGAAGGTCCTTGTGCAGAGCACAGGGACCTGCATCTAGTCTCCAGGGATGGAGCACGATGGACAAGACTGGGAAAGAAGGCGCATGTGTGAGACTGAGGCGCTGCGCAGCAGGGGCTGGCATGGCAGTATGACCTGTAAAGCAACTATACTTTGGTAAAAAATGGCTGAAGAGAACTGAAAGTTGCTCAGTTGTGTCTGACTCTTTGCAACCCCTGGACTATACAGTCTATGGAATTCTCCAGGCCAGAGTACTAGAGTGGGTAGCCTTTCCCTTCTCCAGGGCATCGTCCCAACCCAGGGATTGAACCTAGGTCTCCCACATTGCAGGCAGATTCTTTACCAGCTGAGCCACAAGAAAAAATAATTAAGATGGTAAATTTTATCTTACATGTATTTTAACCCAATTATTAAAACCTAGACACTACTAATAGTAAAGGATAACTCAGAAGGCAAAACAAAACTCTCAGAGTAGAGCCAAGAGCCTTGGAGAATCACTCCCAGGTGAGAGAACGGATTACTGATGAAGGGCCGGCAGCTGTGCCCACCTGGATTTCAGAAACACCTTGGACCCGTGACTGCTGTGCCTGTTTTCTCCTTTTCTGAACAGGTGTGCCTGCAGCATCTATCCTAAGCCTTACCCACCATGTGGAGAAAACAGTAGATTACTTGGCTCTAAAGTTCACATGTGTCCAGATCCAGAACTATGCCTGAGGAAACACATCTGGCTACAACTGGCCTGATTTAGGGGACAGGATCTGATGTCACAACTGGAAAAGGGTGCTGGGGGAGGGTATGAATATAATTTGCATGTAGTAGGAACATCTTTGACTATACAGATAAAGGTCCATATAGTCAAAGCTATGGTTTTTCCAGTAGTCACATACAGATGTGAAAGTTGGACCATAAACAGGGCCAAGAGCTGAAGAAGTGATGCTTTATAACTATGGTGCTGGAGAAGCCTCTTCAGAGTCCCTTGGGCTACAGGGAAATCAAACCAGTCAATCCTAAAGGAAACCAGCCCTGAATATTCATTGGAAGGACTGATGCTGAAGGTGAAGCTCCAATACACTGGCCACCTGATGCAAAGAACTGACTCACTGGAAAAGACCCTGATGCTGGGAAAGATTGAGGGCAGGAGGAGAAGTGGGTGACAAAGGATGAGATGGTTGGATAGCATCACCACTCAATGGAAATGAATCTGAGCAAACTCCAAGATACAGTGAAGGACAGAGAAGCCCGGTGTGCTGCAGTCCATGGCGTTGCGACAACTTGAACATGACTTAGCGACTGAACATCAACAATGGGGAACATCTTACAATCAAAAGGTAAATTGTGGTAAATCATCTTTTCCAAAAGTGGCCACAACATCCTCCTACACATTCTCCTCAGAATCAGACTTTGATTCAAATTCTGCCAAGAGGTGGAGTCTACGTTGCCTCACTCTGAGGCTGAACAGACATGAGACAAGGGCAGAACTGAGGCCATGAGGCTCCCGAGGCAGGTCACAAAGGCGATACGACTGTCACCTGGCTCTCCTGGCACGTGCCCATGCTGAGACCCAGGAAAGGAGTTGCCGGGCCAGTCCAAGCTGCTTCAGTGGCCCTGCTGATCTGTGTGCAGCCGCTATGTGACCACAACCTGAAGAGAAATACAAGCCAAACCAGCCCACGTGAGCCCTTCCTAAACCTTGACCACCAAAACCCATGTGAGATAGTAAAATAACAGTTGTTGTTTTCAGGCAATAGCCATGACAACAGCACTACAAACAGTGACTAGGATACAGGCTGACAGTTGTTGGAGGCTGTAGGCCTTTACATCTGGGCCAGTTTTCTCTCAAAGAAGAATCTTCTCATCTGCTGCCTGGAGGGTATAACCAGGCTGCAAGAATTCTGGGATGTCCCGAGGTTCTCACCACTCAACATGGAAACGTCACGCAATCTCTGCACCTAGCACCCTCTCTGGTCTAGGCACCCTGACTCCAGCCCTCCCCTCCAGCGTCCCTGAGGCTCATACTCCACTGGCCCTCTGCTGGGAGAGGGAAGGGGTGGCTGCTGGGTGACCGGAGTGGAGCCAGACTTCCGGCCGGGCCAGCAGCTGAGCCCTGCCCACCCCACACTAGGCCCTGCAGACAGCTGGCACGTCCACCTGCCTGCCACCCTGGCCTCTGGGAGGCGCTGCAGCAGCAACCTTCTTGCTTCCTAGAGCCTCACACCACCTCTCCCTCCCTCGGCTCAGCCTCCTCAGTTCTGCCAAGGTAGTTACTTTACATTAGCCTACTTTCAGTTTCCAAAACACTAGTGACATCTCCAGACTGCTCTACTCTTTCCAGTATCCCATTACTCAAGGCATCAAAACTCAGTCTTTTTACTTCCCTACCCGTCTGCCAGCTCTAATTGCTTTGTTCACGTTCCCTCAAAGCTAATCTCTTAGTTCAGCTTTCACTTTCACTATAAAAATCTTTCAAATGGCCTTCCTAACTCTCTTCTACACTCTACCCAGGCCTTCCTATGATGTCTCAGAATACTTCTCTGCTCATATTATGCTAGCACATACAAAGTGTTCAGTGAGTTTAACGATTAGTATTATCATTAAATAATCAGCCCAAGACTTTCGTAAGGATTATCTCTTAATCCTCATACCAACCCTATGAGATAAATATTATCCTCACTTAATAAAGAAAGTAGTTCAACAATTACCTATGGAATTGAATCATTTCTCATTTTCCTCTTGCCAAATAATCTCAGTAGTGTTACCCAAGCTCTAAAATTTTATTTTCTACAGTTCAAAGGTAAAAAATTGGAGGCACTACACATAATTTACACTAAACACAGATTTTCAAAATCACAGACACTTGCTAATACTGGCATTTAACAAAACACTTTACTCCTTCTAGATGACTCCTAGTCCCACTTATTCCTTCTCTTACATCATGAAACTAAAAGGACATGGGCCAAGATACAGCTGAGACAGGAGAAAAGGGGATAAAAACCAAACACACCCACAAGGAATGGAGTCATAATTATATCAATGCCTATGTTAATACCCTCATCCTCAAATACTGAACTTATCCAATCACAAGGGAGGTTCTCCCAAATGTCCCCAACATGAGATCCAGAAATATAAGATTCCTTTCATGAATATTCAGACGCAATGCCGCGCCAATCCTCAGTGTAACTTGTCTACAAAGAGAACTGAGTCACAGCTACACAAGTTAAAAGCCAACAGATGCAGATATGACCACCTGTGTAAAACCAGCCTTCACACTACACTTTACACACTACCCCAATCCCACAGTCATTGTACTAGACACAGGAGGACAGAGCAGAAATAAAATATGGATTAATCCAGTGGGCAAGAAATACGAAACCTTGTGCAAGCTATTTAACCTTCTGAAGCCTTAAGAGTAGGCTTCCCTACCTGTAAACCAGTGAGTAGAAACTGCTTCCTAGGTTGTCCTGCGATGCGCTGGCCACAGTGGCTGGCATACAAAATGCATAAATGTCATCTACTATTTCTAAATAACTACTCAGACATGTTCTTTACATTATAATCAGACAAGAGGTCAGTAAGTATGGTGGTCTCTGGGCAACTGTGAGATTCAAGAGGAAAAAGGTAAGAAACCAATTATATTTCACTCTGTACCTTTTTCAAATTTAGCTGTTTTACACCAATGACACATTACCTATTAAAAGATTTCAATTAAAAAAATGAAATTTCAACCAAAACAGGAGAGGCATCTAATGCCCCACAAGGCCTCCTTCATGAGTCTGCCAAGTCTGGGAAGGATGACCTAGAGTATCTGTCGTCTTTCTGGAATTGAACGTGTGTTCTGACATAGATTTAGGGGTCCACATCTAGTCCCTACACCGCTGAATACTAACCTTTTAAACCTAAAAGGCCAAGCTTGCAGCACAGAGTTATCTTATTCTCTTCAATTTCAAACATTCAACTAATTAAAAACATGACCAGTTCTTTCCACTATAAAAGGTTTATACAATTTCACGGTTTTAATTCCAAACTATTCTGTTTAGTTACCTTCCCCCACAGAAGGTAAAACATCCAAACACTTTTTAATGAGGAAATTTTATCACAGTTCAAGCTAGATCTGCCTAGCAACAAGTTATAAACTTGTGTCACCCTACTTATGTTCCCATGGATACAGTCATGAACAGTACAGTGGCAGCTGTACAAAATCAGGAAAAGAACCCCAAGAGATTCATATTGAAAACTTGAACAGAAAACACTACTACAAAGGCAGGGATAATGTCTAGCACCCTTCCCATTAAAATTCACCTCTCCGTTACTTACAAGTCCAAACATCCTTCTGCTAGAATCTCCTTCCTTAAACCAACCCCCAATCAGTGTTTCTGAAAAAAACTGTTAATAAGAGTTCAGTAACAACGTCCACATCTGTATATTCCCAGGGTTGGTTTCCATAGTTCTTTCTGATGTAGCAAATTTGTCAAATTGGCTTGGACACAAGGTGGAAACCCATTCTATGCGTTAAATCTATCTGAGGAAAGTTGAATGTTTTTACTGGTTTCTTAAACTAATATTTTTTTAAGTACTGATATTTGAAGTAAAAGAAGTACTTAATACAAACTGTGAAGACAATTACTTTAAACTTGGATGTTTATTTCCAGTTTTTAAACACTATAAAAACTATAAAAAAACTAAATTTAAATATACTACAACTAGAGAAAATAAAGAAATGCTCCCTCATAACAATGTACTTTTTCCCAAACTGTAAAACTTCTAACACAGAAAAGGCAAAGACTTTTCTTTAAACCATCTTTCTCCTAGCAATCTGACCAAAAACTAAAAATCCTAGAAGTCGTAAATAAAATGACAAATTTGTATCCATAAAATCTAAAACTTAAAAAAAATTTTTTTTTTAACTTTTTAAGAGCTAAACTCCTTACATCATCAAAATAAAAGCATTTACCAAACTGGTATCAAGGGCTTCCCTGGCAGTCCAGCGGTTAAGAATTTGCCCCCTAATACAGAGGACACGACTTTGATCCCTGGTCTGGGAAGATCCCACACGCCGTGGAGCAGCTAAGCCGTGCGTCACCACTACTAAGCCCAGGTGTCCAGAGCCTGTTCTCCACAAGCGAAGCCACTGCAGTGAGAAGCCCACACACTGTAACAAAGGGCGGCCCCTGCTCACCGCAACTAGAAAGAGCCTGGGCACAGCAATCGAGAGCCAGTGCATGAATATATATCAAAAGGCTAGTGCCTTTAATGTACAAACAGTCCTCATGAAGCAGTAAGAAAATAAAATGGGCAATGGTCACAAATAGTTCATAGAAAGAAAAAACAAATGATCCATAAATATATGTATACGTATACAAAAAGACTGAGACTCATTCTTACAATAAGGACACTTTCAAAATCCTCCTAGTTTTCTGTCTAAATTTTGATCCAATTGTTTCATTTCTAGGAATCCACAGTTGTTGTGTTAGTCTCTCAGCCATGTCGGACTCTGCAACTCCATGAACTGTAGCCCACCAGGCTCTTCTGTCCATGGGATTTCCCAGGCAAGAATGCTGGAGTGGGTTGCCATTTCCTTCTCCAGGGGATCTTCCCAACCCAGGGATTGAACCTGCATCTCCTGTGAGGCAGGCAGATTCTTCACCACTGAGCCACCTGGGTACCTACTGTACAGAAAAGTGAACCTAAGTGAGCAGAGACTGCATGTAGCAAGACAATCATGCAGAAGTTGTAACAGAAAATACTAGAAACAAGAATATGTTCATCAATAGGGTTAAATTATGACTGTAGTGAAGTGAAGTTGCTCAGTTGTATCTGACTCTTTGCGACTCCATGAACTGTAGCCTGGAAGGCTCCTCCGTCCATGGGATTCTCCACGCAAGAATATTGGAGTGGGTTGCCATTTCATTCTCCAGGGGATCTTCTCGACCCAGCGATCGAACCCAAGTCTCCCGCATTGCAGGCAGACTCTTTACCATTTTAGCCACCAGGGAAGTCAAATTATGATTAAATCTACACAAACACTACACAGTCATTATGAAGAAAAATAGCTGCCTTTATAGTTCATTTCTATATATGTGTATATATACAGTCTAATAAATATATATGGCTTCAGTATTTCTCTACATAGGAGATTTTAGAAATTTATATGGAGGAAAATTTTAAAGTTGGCATGAGAGAAACTAGAGATATGGGACAGAGAAGGACTTAGAAATTAAAAACAATAGCAGTACATGCAAAAAAAAAAAGCCACAGATTTACTAAAAAAAATTGTATCTAAATGGCAAGCAATCTGAGACCATATATCTGCAACAGATAACTAATATATCACATTGATAAGAAAATCATAAAAAAAAAGATTCAATGATAAAAGGATGTAGAGACAATTCAAAAGAGTACAGAGTGTTTTACCTCTGGAAGCTGCAAAAATTTTTATTAAACAAGGCACTCTTGTTTATTAATCTATTTGTCTAGTGCAAGCAAAAATATATACAGCAAAACAGACTGCAATTTACTGCTGCTACGCACTACTGTGTGCCTTCTGGAACGCAGCCTGGAAATATGTCTAAAGATCTTCAAAATGTTCATACATGGTGACCTAGTAATTTTGCTTTGGGGAATCCACAGAAAAAATCCAAAATACAGGGAACTGTTTTATATATATGGAGATTTATCTCAAATTGCTTATAAGAAAAAAAATTAAAACTGAATATTGAAATTAAACCTGAATATTACCAACAATAAAGAGAGGGTATGTCTGGTAATATTCTATTTCATGTACTGTTATCCAATTATTAAAAGTTTTGAAGACCATACACATAGAAAACTATTAATGTCATCACAACACTAATAATGAGCTTACTTCTTGTCAGGTACTGTTCTAAGCGCTTTATGTACTTTAATTCATTTAATAATAATGCTAGGACAATACTAATGGCACAAAGCATTACTGTTGGGGGTTGGTATTTTTCCTTTTATTTGAGTCAGAAACCATTGAGAATTTAATGAAAGTTTTCAATGCTGACATTTTCCACAAAAAAAGCACAACATTTTGCACACCACTTCAGAGGGTTCCTAGGTCCCAGGTAAAAAACCCTGTCTGATCAGTATGTTTACAACAGCGTAAGAAACAGGCGTATGGAAAACACAGGGCAATACAGCCAGGTGGAACTGCTCTACACTGGGCTGTGGGTCTCCATATTCAGTGGAAGAGAAAGCACAGACCGTCTCCAGTTGGGAAGGATTTTTGTGTAAATTACCAAGGTGGGGGGTAGGAGAGCGGAAGGGGTGATCCGTGAGAATTTTTAAGTCAAACAAACCTGAGCTCAATCCAAGCTTGACAGATGACTATGTAACACTGGGTGAGTCAGTCTTAGTTCCCTCTGGGTAAAAGGCCAGAGTTCTTCACAAGACTGCTATAAATGTACATCTAAAGGGTGTTCTATAAAAGATAATCCTCTCCCTACATAATTACTTAACAATTTTAAAAATTAACATTACCTACCCCAAACTCAGGGTCTCCCTGGCGGCTCAGTGGCAAAGAATCCACCTGCCAGTGCAGCAGATGTGGACCCCTGGTCCCTGACCCAGGAGAATCCCCCGGAAAAGGGAACGGCAACAATCCAATATTCTTGCCCAGGAAATCCCACAGACAGAGGACCCTGGCGGGCTATAGCCCACGGGATCACAAAGAGTCCAACACGGCTGAGCAACCAAATGCCACCGCCGCCAAACTCATCTGAAAAGCGAGCAAACTAGCTACCATCCCTGAACCTCAATACACACGAGTCTGCCAAGCGCATCCCAGCCCACCAGTCACCCCAGCCACCTTTCTCCCCGTCCTGCAAGTGGAAAACAGACCAAAGGCAATATGTAAACTGAGCCTTGCCCCTTACTACAAACACAGCTCCCAGTGTCACAGCTGCCGCAGCATTAAAAACATAACTCAAAACACACTGCGGAAAAGAGTCATAAATACCGAAACATTTGTTGTATACTACATGAAACCCTCTGCCCCCAGTGGCAGAAAGCATGGCGCTTCACTTGACCACAGTCCACTTCTCAACGTGTTGAGCAAAAAAGAGGTCTCCTAACTACTCAAATCTGCAGAAATCTGGTTTGGAGAGGTCGGTTTTGTTCTGGTTTTTACACTACAGTCAGGGCTAATAAAGACGCTATTACACTGCATTCAAGCCTAGAATTTTCACTGACACTCCCCCTCACCAGCTGGGGCAAGATAGCACAGGGCATCAGGAAGCCCTCCTCAGGAAGTCCGTCCCTCCCCAGTGAACTCAAGGAAGACAGAACGGCCCTCAGCCCACACTCCGCAAGCGCAGCTACGTGTGGGTGCACAAGCATGTCAGTGCAAGACACTCTGGAGGTGCTTCACATCCAAATGGGATCTTAAAGGTCACACCTCAGAAGTCTACCTTCTATTATACAGAAAAACAAGGTTTTTAATTTTAGAATTTTCTTTTACAGATGAAATATTCTACGGAGCACAAGTCCCATTTTGGATTGCAAACTGACGTTCCTTCAAAGTACAGAGTAAAAAGAACTCCACCCACACAGCTCTCTGGATCCCACCTGGCCCCAGACCACATGGGAGCTGCGGATGCGCCCGCTGTCCTGTGAGCACCTGTAACAACTTCCTACCAGGTGAGAGGGAGTTTCTGAACAAACAGACCTTCTGAGATCCTCTGACTAACTGCAGAATGAAGCTCTCTCTTAAGAAAGGATGAGGTTCCAAGTTATCATGTAATGTGAAAAAGGCACACAGTCAAAATCAGTCTTGAAAAATACCTCAGGAAAACTCCCCACTGGAGGCCAAAAAGCAAAGTCATCTCAGGAAACGTAAAGCCCTCACTGTCAAAATAACTCCTGTACTCACTTACTGAGCACCCAAAGTTGTTGGCTTGTTATTTAAAAGTCATGTTCCACTTAAAACATGAGACCCGAACTTCACATGGTCAAACTCCGTCCTGAGTGAGAGAAACCCAAGACTGAGGGTAAGCCCAGCTCCTGCCTCCTCCAGGGCACAGGCATAACTATGATGATCGCACGTGCAGGCGAAGCCTAGCCAGCTTCAGTTTATACCCACCAGCTCAACGTAAGCTTTAAAAGGCCCCGGTTCACTCTCAGAAGTAGTTTGGACTAGTCTACTATCAACGAACCTGCTCCATGCCTCGTGTAGTGAATTCACAACACATCTGGGCTGGTCTATGACCCGTGTTAACCAAGCACATGTGACAGGACTGACGATGTGCCAATTTTGGACCTACAGGTTAAAAAGATTAGCAATTTCTGGGACTTCCCTGGTGGTCCAGTGGCTAAGGCTCCACACTCCCAATGCAGGGGGCCCAGGTTCGACCCTTGGTTGGGGAACTAGGTAGGATGCCGGATGCCACATGCCACACCGTGTGGCCAAAAAACAAAATAAAGTAAAAGCTTATAAAGTTTTTTTATAAAAAGAACAGGCAATTTCTGCTTCCTCCTTCTTGAAATGCTTGCTATGGGGAGCCCTGAGCCACTGCGTAAGAAATCTCACTGTCCCAAGTACAGGCCCTGCAACTGCACGGAGAAGCACAGAGTCCAGGTGTCCCAGCTGCTCAGTGAAGCCAGCAGACAATACCAACCCCGGCGACTTCCAGACAGCGACCTCATGAGGCACCCCAAGCAAGCCCAACAGGACAGCTATCCAGCCTCTGCAAGAACCACAAAGTAAGCATTGTTATCTACAGCTGAGAGGTTTGAGTGGTTTGTCACACTTTTCTGTAATTCCTTATGGAATACTCCAGTGGCAGGTGGAGCTGATTTGATAACCTGAGCCAGAAAGGGCAGGATCTTTGGTGATGGCAGTCACCACTTCCTATCTAATCTCCTAGACAAGGTATGAACCTCAGATCCAGAAACCTAACATAACAAGTAGACGGGCCCAAGAAGATCTGGGAAGGCTAAAGCTGAGAAAGGCTTGAGGTTCAGTTACTGCTCCACTGATGTTAGAGAGGATTCCTGACTTCCAGTGGAATCTCAAACACCTTGAATATTTATCACCATAATGGCTGAAATGCAACAAATAGCCTGTCCAAGATTTCTAAATTCCTGCATGCCACAAAACAACATGACATCTCTATTAGTCGTCAAGAAGACAGGATCAAAATCAAGGTACTCCAAGCTGGGTTCTGCCACTCACCAACTGAGACCTTTGGGCAAGCTGGTTAAGCTCTCTAAATCTCAGTTTCACCATCTGTACAAGGGGGATGATACAACTTGTGTTGCAGGATTTTTTTAAGGATTAAATAATCGTGTCCGTAAAGCGCTTCAGCAATGTTGGTTCTTGCACACATACGCGTGCATGCACACGTGCGCGCGCGCACACACACACACAGAGCTAGAAACAAAGGTGAGAAAGCCGATAACGCGCCTTCAGAATGACATCAGCTCTTTCACAGTTAGACTACTAAAGACGTATCTTAAAAGGACATATACAAAAGGCACCTACAAGTCAATAAAGGTATTCACTGCTGAGAACTCAGGCTAGAAACCTGTATTTTATAAACTTCCTGGGAAGAGATTCTGTCCATATCTTTAAACAAAAAGAAAGTTGCTACTGAGAGACAGATTTGCACCAGGCACTATCCCAGAAGCTGGGGTATGAAAAGCAACTAGATTGAAAAGCTCTCACCTCAGAAAGCTGACCCTTCTAGTGGGTGTCTGAGGGAGTCAGACAATAAACAAAATAAATTAGGAAGTATGTCTGATTAATGAGAGTGAATAAGAAAAAAATAAAGCAAGGAAAGGGAACAGGAAGCAGCTGAAATGCTTAGACAGACTGACCCTGGAAAAACTTCAGTGAGAATGTGGTATCTCAGTGCAAAGGGAAAGAGATAAGGCCATGAGCCACATGGATTAAGGGTTGGGAGGCAGAGGAACAAGAATCAAAGTGAGTGCAGAGACCCTAAGGCAGGTGCGTCTCTGACAATGGTCAAGAAACAGCAAGCAGGCATCTGTGACCGGAGTGAAGCAAAGCTGGAGCTGAGGTCAGGGGTGACAGTGACCAGATCTCAGAGGGATGACCAGGCATCCTGCTCTAGATGTCAGGAGAAGATGGGCCAGGCCAGAGGGTGCCCAGATACTGGTCACACATGACTGTGGCTTGTCAGGGAGGGTGTGCTTCCAATGAAGTTAACACTTGAATCGGTAGGCTGAATAAAGCCTACCTATTATGAAGACTATGTTCATAATTTGGATGGCCTGCAACCCATCAGCTGAAGGCCTGAATTGAACAAAAACACTAAGAGGAAACCTCTCCAACCTGACGACTTGAGCTGGTTCTCAGGCCTCTGAACTCAGGCTAGAACTTATACCGTCCTCTCTCCTGGGTCTCCAGCATGCCAAGGGCATATCTTGGAACTTCTCAGCCACCAGAGTCACATGAGTCAATTCCTTGTAATAAGCCATATAGATATTGACACAGATGGTTCTCCTATTGATTCTGCGTCTTTGGAGAACCCTGCCTGACCAGACTTCAAAGAGGAGTAATCTACTGGGTCTCTTGGGGGTAGACAGGTCAAATAACATGAGGACTGCAAGCTGACCACTGGATCTAGCAACAAGGAAGTCACTAATGATGTTATGAGTGATTTTGGAGTGGGGCCTAAATGGAATGTGTTCAAGAAAGAATAAAGGGATAGGAAAGAAGAGAATATAGACAATTAACTACAAGAGGAATTTAAAAAAAAAAAAAAGGAAAAGTAACAGTGCTGTATAGGCTACTGAGAATGGTACAATAGAGAAGACAAATCTAATAGCATTATATGAAGTAGAATAACTGGAGTGAGTCTTCGAGTAGGAAGAAGGTCAAGTGCACGTGAAGAGGTGGTGGTCTCGGCCAGGAGCATAAACACTCTCACAAGACAAGGCAGAGGGCCAGGCACACAAGTAGGAGGGGCACATATGCCTGTGGGAGCCTGTGGACGTTTCCTTCCAATGGCTTCAGTTTCTTTTCCAGTGAAATAAAGGAAGGATGGGGAAGGAAGAATTGGAAGGTTTAAAGTGAGATATTTAAATAACGTTCAAGAGAGTAACTAGAGTAAAACAGAATGTGACCAAGAACTGGCCTGCTGAAGTTTGATGACCAGGATTCTGAAGTCAGACTAGTCACTAGGCTTTCTCAGCCACTCTTCAGCTGTGCAGACACAAGCAAAGGATAAGCAAGAGGCTGGATTAAACAGGCCACGACAGATGCAGCTGTGCCCCTCCCCCAGACCCCACCTCCCAGCTCCAGCTGCCCTACCAGGCTGCCAAGGCTCGCAAGCTTCACATGCTCACAGAGCCCCAGCCCACACCCAACACCCCAGCTGTCCCCACCTCCCCCAGGGGTGAGGGTTGGGCTTTGGTGGGCTTTCTTCTGTCCACTCTAGCACAAGCCACACCAGCTCCAACACCCAAATTCAGCTGCTTTTCCAGCAGGTACTTAAGGAAGCCAAGAGACAAACCCGAATGCACAGAAAACTTTAGACCCTGGGAGGCAACTCTGACCATTAAGAGACAGGAAGGAGCCAAGGCATGTCTCCGTGGGCCTCCCCACACCCCGCCCCTGGGAGTGTTCTCAGAGGTGCTATGGTTCTCTGGGGATTTTCAGCATTGCTGAGCAACCAGCTAAGGTCCTTGTGAACCAGTGGCCAGCTTGGTAACATACCTTTTCCTATATGCTTTCTCTCCTTCTCTGCCTCACTTTCTTGTTCCCCTCTTACTCTAACTTCACATAAAGTATTAGCATATAAGCTTTGTCTTATGCTCTCTTTTCTCGCAAATCCAGGCTAAGACACAGGTTGTGGCTTAGCCAAGATTGTAGATGAAACCAGAAGAACACAAGCGAACAGGAGTAGAGGATGTGATTATATTGACCAACTATGGAACTTAAGTGAACAAAACCACGACAATGCTCAGAGGAAAAGTGGTAGGATCAATGAACTGAAAGTCACGATGGAGTTGAAGTCTGTAGGAAATGGGTTAGGGTTAGGGTTAGAAAGATGTGAGCTAAAAAGATCAAGGAGGAACAGTCAGAGTGCTAAGTTTGATACTAAGATGACAGAGGAGTTTCAGATGATGGTAATCCAAGGGGATGGAAACACAGGGACGGGCAGAGAACAGGGGACCTGGAAAGGGGTCAAAGAACTAGGAAGCTGAGGTGCTTAAGGACCAGGGTCACTGTAGTGTAACCGTTGCCCAGCCACTCACAGCAGCTCTGAGATCAGTTATCTTCAGGGATACTGAAATCACAGAGGACTACAGACATTGGACTGTACTCAGCCACAGAAAGGTAGAATCTACTCCTGTTCTAGGGACAGTCTAGTAACTCAGACCCCACCCACTGAGGATACTTACAGAAACTGAGCAAAATATTTAAAACATGTGCTTGAAGCAACAAGACAACTGACAAGGTAACATCAGAATGCAGGAGAGATAGGCTTGGGGAGGGAAGGCCAGCCACTGAGGTCACGTTTTTCCCCCAAGGTGGTTTGCCAATTTCACAGGGGACCACTGAGAGACTGAGCAATGCCTCTGACAGGCTTGCGGAGCTAGGGCAAAGACACTGGCCTGCAGCAGCACTACGCCAGAGCGAGGAGAGAAAGACAGGCGAGAGGGTGCCCATTTCCTGGCGGACACTCCAGCAGGCTAGCCTCCAGGAGTTAAAGATGAAACTGAGGAAAACAGACCTTCAAAGGGATTGCACCTTAGCTCTGAATCATTTCAACTGGCTCCTCTGAAACTGGATTAAGGTGATTCCAGGGTGCTAGCATAAATAAGATATTATCCTGGACCTCAAATTTCTTCTATAATCAATTTTGCAAATTCCAAGTTTGATATAAAACATGTAATAAAAAATGACCAGGCATATGAGGAAAAAAATACAACATGAACAAAAGACAGAAGAAATACAAAATAGAAGCAGATCCCAAGCATTCCACATATTAAGAGATACCAGATTTTAAAATAACTGCACTTACAATGTTCCAGGAGATAGAAAACAAAACATACTATCTTAGCAGAGAACTAGGAACTATTTAAAAAAAAAAAAAAGAACCAAATGGAAGGTCTGAAATTAAAAAAAAAGACTATACAACTGAAACCAAGAACTCAATGGATGGATTTAGAAGCAGACAGAGAAAGACAAGTTAGACCAAAATATGTCAAATGAAGCCCAAAAATATTAAAATCTGAAAAACATGGACCAGAGGCTAAGAGACAGGGATACAGAACATATATGAGACTGAAATTCCAAAAAGGAAGAGGAGAATGGAACAGAAGCAATAATTGAACAATGACTGAGAAGTTTCTAAAATCAAGGAAACACAGCAAGCTACAGAAGCCTAAGAATTCTGAGCAAATTAAAAAAAAATTCATATCTAGGAACATCATAATAAAACAGCTGAAACAAAGAGAAAAAAATTTAAGCCACCTAAAAAAAAAAGGCAGGTCACAATTATACTACTTTACTAAAAAAGAAGACAAAACACAATGAAATACTTCTAAAGTGCTCAAAGAAACCCAATAAAAACAACCTTTCATAATAAACCTGAAATAAAAACATTTTCAGACAGATTCATCACCAGCAGGTGTCCCCTAAAAGAAATATCATAGGATATTCCGCAAGCAGAAGAAAAATAAACCCAGAAAGAAAATTATGAGAAGACACAAAGAAACAAAGGGCAACAAAAAGGGTAAATATGTTAATAAATCCAAATGAAATAACTGTGTAAGAAAACTGTTTCTTATAGGAATTAAAACATGTAAGACTTAAAATATAAAACAACCAAGGCACATAGGGAGCAGAAAGGTAACTGAAGGGGTCTATAGTCCTCACACTGTCCTTCAAGAGGGTAAGAGCACTTAGTTTACCTCAGATTGATAAATCAAGCATGTAAAAACCGTAATCGCTAGGGGAGAAGATTCTGGGAAGATGGTGGAATAAGAAGCACAAGAAATCTGTCTCCCCAGCTAGACCACAACTACACTGGCAGAATCTGGTGATGTAGCTGCTGCAGAACTCTGGGGCTACTGAAGGCTTGCAACTTCTAGAAAAAGACTTGGAAGGTACACTGTGTTATTTTCAACTTCAGCTTTTATACCTGCATCCCTGTGTTCATAGCAGCACTATTTGCAATAGCCAAGACATGGAAACACATGTCCAGTGACAAATGAATGGCTAAAGATATAGTATATATATAAATGGAATATCACTCAGCCATAAAGAAGAATGAAATAATGCCACGTGCAGCAACATGGATACAACTAGTATCATCTCACCAAGCAAAGTCCGAAGGAACAAGACAAATACCATATGACACCACTTATGCAGAATCTAAAATATGACACAAAATGAACATATCTACAAAACAAAAATAGACTCACAGACATAGAGAACAGACCTGTGGCTGCCAAGGGGGAGAGAGGTGGCAGCTGGATGGATAGGGAGTTTGGGGTTAGAAGATGCAAACCATTATAGATAGAATGGATGAACAACAAGGCTGTACTGTACAACAACCGGTTGTACTGTACAACACTATACTCAATATCCTGTGATAAATCATAAAGGAAAAGAATATGAAAAAAGTATACATAACTGAATTACTCTGCTATACAGCAGAAACAGTCAAACTTTTGAAAGTCAAAGACAAAGAGAGATTCTCAAGAGAGAGAAACGACACATCACATCCCAGGGATCCTCAGTAAGAGCACAGGCAGATTTCTCATCAGAGACTCTGGAGGCCAGAAGACAGCAAGTCAGTATACTCGAGACTGCTAAAAGGAAAGACTCATCAACCAAACACCCTGTCTCTGGCAACACTGTTCTTTAAACAGCATTAGAAAGGAAGGCGATTCTGACAGATACGACGACGTGAACGAATCTTGAGGACATGATGCCAAATGAAGAAATCGGTCTCTCTCGCACACACAAAACAACCAGAAGCGGTATGATTCCACTTATATGAGGTCCCTAGAGTAGTCAAATTTCAGAGAGACAGAAAGTAGAGTGGTGGTTGCTAAGGGTTGCGGGGAGGAGGGAATGGAGTGTATTGAATGGGTTGAGTCTCAGTTTTACAAGATGAAAAGCATTCTGGAGATGGATGGTGGTGATGGTTGCACAATATCATGAATGTATTGAATACCCTGAACTGTGCACTTAAAATGATGAAAGATCATAAATTTTCTATTACATGTATTTTACCACAATAAAAATATTTAAAATCCAAAATTAAACCTCTCGGGTAACCATTAAGAGAATAGTATTCTGAAAAAGATCATATAACTACCAAGCTAGGGAGAGAGGGTAGAAAAATAATAAACACAAAATGCAAAAGAAGATCAAAGGAACAAGAAAGAGAACAAGTGGGTCAAATAAATAGAAAGCTTTGAATCAGCAGATTTAACTACAAATATATGAGTGAATACTTAAAAGAAACTGTGAACAGTACTAAATGTCCAAGGTAAAAGCAAAGAGTTGCTTTTAAGATTCGGATGAACATGTGTATAGACATACCTAAAACAGGAGAATAAAGAAAGACTGAGAGCACAAAGATAAAAAAAAGTCACTATGCAAACACTAACGAAAAGAAATTGGCCTAACTGTATTGACAAGGCAAGAAGCGTTAGGAGAGGCAAGGAGTGACACTCCGTCACTGGGGTTGGCTCTTTCACAGCAATCTTGGGAGAGGCAGCAAAAAGCAGTACTGAGTGGTATAAATCTTTGACATCACAGTCATTGTGGTGCTTTATGGAAGAGAAAAAAATGGTACAGAAGTGTTAACACAGAACAAGGAAGATATCCCACTTCTTGAGTGGGATGTGACAATGACAGGAGGAATGTAAGGGGAAAAGCAAGGGCCACTTGAGAGGGCTGCGGGGAAAACGGTGTCACCAGGAAACCACCAAGCTGCAGTAAGAACAAGAAGGTGACGGACATCACAAAAGAAACAGGATCAGAGGGATTCTGCTGCTGCACCCCGAGTTTAAGGCTGAATGAATATACAAGTGTCCAGAGAAGGTCAGGGGTGCGAGATGGGATCAAAAAGAACGTACAGTCTTAGAGAGCCCATAGAACGAGGGAATGCCCTAGGAACCCTGGCCTTCCTAGTGACTGATTACTAAGGAAAAAAGCACATAATGAGATCAATACCAAAGGCAAAGCGAGACAGAGATGCTAGGAGCGCTAAGGGAGGGGATGGTGGGGTGCGGATCCGCCAGGAACACCTTTAGTTCTGGGGCTTCCTCTGAACTTCTGTTGAAGCCTTGAGGTTGGCAGGGTAGCCATCTCATTCTGAGCACAGGAACGCTTTCTTGATCCCCTGAAAAAGGCTGGGACTCTGACCTGGGATTTTAAAGGGCCAATAAATCTCTGGTAGCTACCAAAAGGAGGGTTAGTCTCAGAGGAAGCAGCAGATCTGGTTACACAGCCCTCTCCCAAATCTACCTGGGGAGTTCCTAACTGCCCAAGACCCAGAAGAGTTTACACTGTCTCTAACAGGGTTGTTAAACACAATAATTCTCACAAAAGAAAATGTTACTTTTCTATCAAAGGAATCAGGCTAAGAACAGTTCACCAGTTCTACACCTTTTACTGCATTAATTTTTTTTTTATTCAAAAGATTTATATTCTGTGCCAACTAGATGCTCAACAATGTTCTAGACTCTGAGGATACAGCAGTAAACAAAGACCTGCGCCTTTATGGAGTCTAAATTTTAGAACAGACATTAAACAAATGTACACATTTATGTTAGTAAGTGCTACAAAAATCAGAAACAGTATACCAGGATAAGAGCTTCCCAGGTGACTCAGTGGTAAAAAATCCATCTGCCAATGCAAGATACTAGGGTTCAGTTCCCGGGTCTCTCCCCCGGAGAAGGAAATGGCAACGCATCACACTACTCTTGCCTGGAAAATCCCATGGACAGAGGAGCCTGACAGGCTACATACAGTCCAGGGGGCTGCAAAAGAATCGGGCACGACTGAGTGTGCACACACACGTTACAGAAAGCACAAAGGAACATGTTTTTAAAAAAGCACAGGGATGTAATGAGAAAACCTAGAATGAGGGAAACTCAGCCAGACAATCTAGTGGTTTTCTATAATTAAATTATGAGAGAAATCAAAAACAAAGGGTGAAATTTAGATATTAAAATTCACGTGTGTGCTTTTGGCCAACATGGGAGTAACAGAGCCCAGAACTACCCTCCTCCTTGAAAAATCCAAACAAACATGAAACAACGGTATTCCAGACGCCGCACATCAGTGATGGCTCAGAGATGGGAAGCGAGAGAGGCGAGCCCTACCGCTGTCCCAGCTTCCTGTTCTGAGAGCTTCCACGCCATGGAGGCAGGAAAGTGAACTAAACTGTTACAGGCAGCTACAGAGATGGCAAATATACTTATTTTTAAATGTCCAATACCATCTGTCAGTAGGCAAATGTAAGGTAAAACCACAGTATGATACCACTACATACACATTAGAATGTCTAAAATTAAAATGACTGACCATCCCACATGTTAGCAAGGTTGTGGAACAACTGGAACTCTCATACACTGCTGGTAAGAATGCAAAATTATATTGGATAAACCCACTTTGGGGAAGTCTGCCGTTTCTTAAAAACTTAGGTATACAACTACAATATGATTTCATCCTGAACATTTACCACAAGAGAAGGAAATACATGTTCACACACAGACTTGTACACAAGTATTATTCACGCATGCTCAGTTGTGTCCGACTCTTTGTGACCCCATGAACTGTAGCCCGCCAGGCCCCTCTGTCCATGGGATTTTCCAGGCAAGAACACTGGAGTGGGTTGCCATTCCTATTCCAGGGGATCTTCCCGAACCAGGGGTTGAACCTACATCTCCTACATTGGCAGGCAGATTCTTTGCCACTGTGCCACCTGGAAAGCCAAGGTCATTACCACCTATAATTTCTTTTAATAAAATACATATAAGGGGGAAGGTATATTGTTAAGTATTACTCTATCATTCTGGAATTTCTAAATGACACATACTATTCATACTAATATTTGTCACAGCCCAACAATGGAAATAACTCAAATGTCCATCAAGAAGTGAGTGAATAAAAAAATTCTGGTGTATTCATACAAGGTAATATGACTAAGCAATAAAAATTAATCAAATGATACACACAACAAGGTGGATGAGTCTCAAAATAATTATGCTGAAAGAAGCCAGATGTCAAGATAGTACAGAAGTTAAGCTTTCATTTAAATAAAACACAAGAAAATGCAAACTAACCTCCAGTAACAGGAAGCAGATGAGTGGCTGCTTGGGGGAGGAAGGGCAACTAGCAGGAATCACAAGGAGCAATGAGGAAACTTGGGTGTGGGATGATGAATATATTCAGTCTCTCTTTTTTTTTTTTTAATTTTTTTAAAATTCAGTCTCTTGATTGTGGTAATAATTTCACAGGTGTGTACATATGTCAAAACTAATCAAACTGTACACTTTAAATATGACAGTTTACTGAGTGTCAATTACACCTCAATAAAGCTACTTTTTTAAATGCAACATGTACATCATTTTGAATGCTGGTCTAAACAACTGTTTAAAAACAGCTGACTGGAGATTTAATCACACGAAGGAACAAACATTATTTTTACTTAACTGTGCTATCTGTGGTTATATATTTGCTGATGCTGTTGTTGTCTTTTACATTTAAAGACAATTATTTTAGAGCAGTTCCAGGTTGACAGCAAGACTGAGAGGAGCATACAGAGATTTCCCATATACTCTCTGCCCCCACCCATGACAGCTGCTCCCACCACCAGCACCCCAGCGGAGCGGGACATCTGTCACAGCTGACGGACGTGTCCTGACGCATCATAATCACACAAAGCCCAGCACACACCAGGGCTCACTTCTCGGCCGGACACTCTTGAGTCTGCACGAACGTGTAACAGCAGGTATCCATTACCATGCATTCAACAGTGTTTTTTTCTCTGCTCTAAAAATCTGTTCTGCCTAATCATTCCTCCTCCTACTCTAACCTCTGGCAGCCACTCATCTTTTTACTGTCACAGGATATCATCGAGTTGAAAGAATACAGTATGAAGCCAGACTGTATTTTAGAGACAGCATACTTATAGATGGATAGTAGGTAGGTCAAGATAGGCCTCATTGAGAAGGTAATATTTAAGCAAAGATTTGAAAGACACAAAGGAGATAAAAGTTACAATAGTAACACAAGAACCAGACTTACTAGGTCTCGTAAGGCCACTGTGAGGTTCCGGGCAGCAGAGAAACATGCTGGCTTACACTGCAGCATGTGGAAGCAGAACACTTACTGGAAGGCGAGCTCAGTGATTCACGCTGCAGACGGCGGTGCACAGGAGGACCGCAGGAGAGGCCAAGAGCAGCGACCTGTTCTCCAGGCTGGCAGGGAGGGCTTGCAGGCAGGGATGGGGAAATGATACAGGTAGTTCCCACCCTCAGTGGGCAGGGAGAAGACAACAAGAAAGTCAGTAATTACCTAAAGAGACAGAAGTGCTATAACAGATGTAAATCCAAGGTTCACTAGTAAGACAGATGAGGTAGACCCAAGTTAGAGGAGAGATGGCAGGACAGTCCATGAAAATTCCCCATAAATGTTGCCGGACTTAAGTGCGGGTATCCCAACCTCAAAAGAGCTACATCCTCTATTGGCAGAATGGTACCACCAATCAGCAAGTCACTTTGGCCAAGACCCCAGGAGCTGTCGTCCCCCCATGGCACACGTTAAATCCATCGTTCCAGTCTGTCTACCGTAACCACTTAAGAGCTTGCCAGCACATCCTTGTATCCCAGCCACCTTCACAGCATCCCCTTACCACTTAACTCCAGGAGGGCCAGGTGTGCAGTCTGTTCAGAGTGCCCAGCAGTGTCTGGCACATAGTACATGCTCATTTACGAGTTTCTGAATAAGTGGTCTTCTCTACCTTCCATTAATTCATTCTCACAAGCTCTCCTCATCACAATAACCAATGATGTTTCCAAACTGCAACTACATTCACAGCACTCTGTGGCTCAAAGTTCTCTAGTCTTTGAACTTCACTGATGGTCCAGTGGTTAAAAATCCACCTTCCAAGGTAGGGGACGTGGGTTCCATCCTTAGCTAGGGAACTAAGACTCCACATGCCTCAGGGCAACTAAGCCCACCAGCCCAGCACAACTACTAAGGCCCATATCGCAACTAGACTGGCCCTAGCACCACAATGGAGAGCCTGCATGTGGCACCTAAGACCCAACACTGCCATAAATAAATAAATACAACATTTTTTAGAAAAAGAAGTTATGAAATGAATTTTTAAAAACACACATGGTCAACACCTGTGACACAGTATTATTTCACAACAATATTACACTACTGCCTCCACAACACAAACGTTAGGAGGGTCATTTTTAAGAGAAATAAGTCTTAAATGATTATCAAAGCTCATTTAATTTTGCGCAGCAAAGGGAACCACTGAAAAAAACAAAAGGACAACCTATAGAACGGGAGAAAATACTTGCAAATGATGCAACCAACAAGGGGCTAATGTCCAAAATATACAAACAGCTCATAAAACTCAGCATCAGAAAAACCCCAAACCCAAACAACCCAATCAAAAAATGGGCAGGAGACCTGAAGAGACATTTTTCCAAAGAAGAAATACAGACGGCCAACAGACACACGAAAAGAGGCTTAACAGCACTAATTATTAAAGAAATGCAAATCAGAACCACAGTGAGGTAACTCCTCACACCAGTCAGAATGACCATCATCAAAAAGTCTACAAATAACAAATGCTGGAGATGAAGAGAACAGGGAACCCTGGAACATTGCTGGTGGGAATGTAAACTGGTACAGCCACCATGGAGAACAGTACG
This sequence comes from Ovis aries, assembly GCF_016772045.2. Classification (NCBI taxonomy): domain Eukaryota; kingdom Metazoa; phylum Chordata; class Mammalia; order Artiodactyla; family Bovidae; genus Ovis; species Ovis aries. The sequence goes on along the minus strand of NC_056071.1, from coordinate 64,979,626 downwards.
CTGCTCCTGCTGCTAAGTCGCATCAGTCGTGTCCGACTCTGTGCGACCCCATAGATGGCAGCCCACCATCTGGGATTCTCCAGGCAAGAACACTGGAGTGGGTTGCCATTTCCTTCTCCAATGCATGAAAGTGAAGTCGTTCAGTCATGTCCGACTCCTAGCGACCCCATGGACTGCAGCCCACCAGGCTCCGCCGTCCATGGGATTTTCCAGGCAAGAGTACTGGAGTGAGTTGCCGAACAGTATGGAGGATCCTTAAAAAAGTAAAAATAAAACTATCATATGATCCAGCAATTCCACTTCTGAGTATATATATATAAAAAAAAAAAAAAACCACCACAAAACACTAATTCAAAAAGATAAATGAAAAAAAAAATGCACACCAATGGTCACAGCAGCACTATTTGGTACAACAGCCAACACATGAAAGCAACTCACGTGCCCGACAAAAGACAGTATGATTAACAAGATGTGATACACACACACACACACACAAGAACGTGAGTCATAAAAAAAGAACGAAATATTGCCATTTGTGGCAATGTGGATAGACCTAGAATAATAATATGCTGAGTGAAATAAATTAGACAAACTGTATTATACTGCTTACACGTGGAACCTGAAAAATAAAATAAATGAATGTATATGCCAAACAGAAACAGACTCACAGATACAGAAAACAAGCTCACGGTTACCAAAGGGAAGAGAGAAGAGGGGAAGGGAAAGTGAGGGGTATGGAATTAACGGATATAAAATACTATATATAAAATAGATAAACAACAAGAATTTACAGCACAGCTCAGGGAGCTATATCCATTATCTTATAATAACTTATAATGGAGTATAATGTGTAAAAACACTGAATCACTATGCTGTACATTCAAAACTAACACAATATTGTAAACCAACTCTAAGTAAAATAAAATAGGTAGTTTCCTGGTAGCCTAGTGATTAGGACTCCACGCTTTCATTGTCATGGCCCAGGTTCAGCCTTTGGCTGGGGAACTGAGATCTTGCAAGCCACACGATGCAACCAAAAACAAATAAATAATAAAATACAATAAAAACACTTAAATGACATTTAAAATAAATTCCAAATGGGGAATGACTGCTAATAAGTACAGGGTTTCTTTGGAGGTGATGAAAACAGAATCAGACAGTGGTAATGGTTGCACAACTCTGTAAACACACTGAAAATGGCCCAAGCTGTACACTTTAAGAGAGTAAACTTTATGGATGTCAATTACATCTTAGTAAAGTTATTATTTAAAAATTAAATAAGCTCCTCAGCTTAGCACACACAGCCTCAGTGATCTGTCATATGCTGCCTCTACAGTCAGATCAAACTTCCTCAAAAACATCACATCTCTCAGTCCTGGAGAGCTCCCCTTCGTCTACCCTTCCAGACCGACCTCAGGATCACCTGGGGAAAGCCTTCTCCTCCACACTGATTCCCACCACCCCCCCAACCCCCCACTCCCCCCCACCCCCATCCCTAGAGCACAGGCCCGCCTGTCTCACACAGCGCCCACCGCACCCCAGGCGAGGTGCTTTATGACTGCTGGACCAGGAAGCATCCAAAAGTCTAACACACAACTTCACCTTCTATAATGTGGAAAGCGAATTTACTAAACTTTAGCCAAAAAAAAAAAAGTGTTTTTATTTATTTGGCTAAAGATGGCTGCCAGACAATACAGGACTCAACAATATTTCTATTGCTTTCTACATGTTCAAATTCTCCATAAGCAAAAAAGCAACTCATCAATGTTTAGGAAAACTATACAAGTGTAAAATCCTGTAACAGAGGGAAAAATTAGTGTTTTTAGACCACCAGAAGTAAAAGCAGTCCATCATTTTTTCACACGAGTTCCTTAAAATAGTACAAAAGTACTATGGGTAAAAAGCTAGACAATATATGTCAGAGCGGAATTATGTTCCTGAAAAGCTAAAACTAGAAAACACCTAATTACATCTCATCCTGCTTTTTCCAGAGCATAATTCCAATTTCATACATGTTCTTAAATTGTTTTTTTCCTTCACAGTTAAACACAGTCCACCAATGAATGCGTCCAACTGAGGTAAAAGCTGCATGTTTTTTAGACTGTCTAATGATCATCAGCCTGTCTCATCTGCACCAAACTTTCTAGAACTTAGACTTCAAATCACTGGTATTAACACTTCACTGGTATTAACACTTTCACTTTGCTACTGCTACTTGATCACGTAAGACCGAAAGTGTGATTTAAAACTTTTTTACAGCAATAGAACTCTTGTTTTTAAAATTATCTAGAAACTTAAAATGCAAAACTAAATAAAAGCTCAGTTATTCCAGTTCAGACCCTGTTAGCAGGCGAGGGCCTGCATGCCCACCCCCAGCCTCTCTGCTCCACCAACCGCTGTACAAAACGGCAATGCCATGGAAGCTGGCCCGCTGCCACACAAGCAGAACACCAGCAGGGCTCAGAATGAGAGTTCATCAGTTATACAAAACCCTAATGCAGTTCAGGAGTGTCAATACATGGTATATGAAAGTGGCAGATGTTCAAAATCTAGAAGACATCAAGCTGAAAATGACTAGGAAACAATGAAAATTCTATAAGAAGGGCTTCAAAAGGACATACCAATTTTATTACAAATACTCGTTTTTTTTCACATCCCAGCAAGATGGTTCCTCTGTCCATGGGATTTTTGTGGGCTACAGTCCATGGGGTCACAAAAGAGTCAGACACAATTGAGTGACTAAGCACAGCAAAATGGAGATCTTACACAGTCTAAGAAGGAGATATTTCCTAAATTACACTTTTCAAAGAGAAAAGTATACTTTTCTCTGAAAAAAAAATTAGTTCCTAACTAGGGCTAATAACTTTTAACGCTAATTTTTAATAGTTTTAATTTATACTAATAATTTATAAAGAATAGTGAACTAAAAAAAAAACTATTCTGCTTTGGAAAATTCTGGGCTAGAATCATCTGATTTCAATGAGTAAGCAGTTAGTCTGAGCACTTTGTCACGGGCACTAAAATGAATAGTGGCTATATAAAAACGTGAAATTTTAATATCCTAGTTTCTAAAAGCATTTACAGAAGGCTTCCATGAACATAAGACTCAAAAGTTTAAAAGCTATAACACACCAAAGCAATCTTCAGAAGAAAACAACAAAACTGAGGGTATAATGTTCCCTGATTTCAAACCATATTACAAAGCGAAAGTCATCAAAACAGTATGCTACTGGACCCAAAAAAGACACACAGAAAAATGGAACAGAATATAGAGCCCAGAAATAAGCCTACATTTATTCAGTCAATTAGTCCATGACAAAGGAGACAAGAATATCCAATAGGGAAAAGACAGCCTCTTCAATAAATGGTGCTGGAAAAATTGGACAGCAACATGCAAAAGAATCAAACTGGACTACTTTCTCACACCATATACAAAAATAAACTCAAAAAGGATTAAAGACTTCAATTTAAGACCTGAAACCATACAACTCCTAGAAGGAAACACAGGCAGTCCATCTGGTTACTAGAAGGGATGGGGTGGGAGTGGTTGTGAAACAGAGGACGGGGAAAAAGAGATACAAATCTTCAGTTTGTAAAAACAAACCTCCAGTTATGGGGATGTAACAGACAGCCTAAGGTGTATGGTCAATAATACTGTGACAGCCCTGTATGGGGACAGATGTTTACCAGACTTACACTGGTGATCATTTCATAATACATGCAAAAGCCAAATCATTATGCAGTCTACCTGAAACTAACATAGCACTGTACATTAACTATACAACAATTTTTTTAAAAGCCCTAACAGCTTTAGGAAGAAATGAAATAGATTAAGAGTAACAGACAACATATAAATGTATACTAATATTTTCTTTAAAAAACGAAATGAAACCAATTCCTCTACTTTTCTTTTTTAAAAAAACCTAGACTTCTGTTTCCAGCCAAGGTGGGGTGAACCAGATTTATCCTATCATTATAAACAACTAAGGGCTTCCCTGATAGCTCAGTGGGTAAAGAATCTGCCTGCAATGCTGGAGACCCTGGTTTGATTCCTGGGTCAGGAAGATCCCCTGGAGAAGGGAAAGGCTACCCACTCCAGTATT